>NC_041226.1:77236971-77257483 GCF_002837175.3 Physeter macrocephalus
CGCGAACCCGTGTCCCCTGCATCGGCAGGCGGACTCTCAACCACTGCGCCACCAGGGAAGCCCAATCGTTTTGTTTTTTAATCCCTGTTTCTCTGTAGAGAAAATAAGATTTCAAATATAAATGTCACTTTTGAGATGATAATTGTTGCCAAAGGCTCAATTCAATCTGCTGCACCTGGGCAGAGGGGGCGATGAGAAGAGAGGAGAGAGTAAGAATGGATAAAAAAAGCAGGCAGTTTTATAAGTGGATCTGAAAAACGGATGCGTTTGCAACTGATATGAGGGGAAAGGGACTGCCAAGGTGATAAAAAGTGAATAAAATGGCAGTCTGAGATTCAGAATTCTTCACAACTGTGCCTGGGGGTGAGGAGAGGTGTGTGTGTGTGTGTGTGTGTGTGTGTGTGTGTGTGTGTGTGTGTGTGTGTGTGTGTGTAGAGCTCCTATTCAACACTCAAGTGGTAACTTTTATTGTTGCCTGTTGTCCTATTTTTACTTTGAATTGGGTTGGGGGTGAGTGGAATAGACACCATGCATAGATTTCTTCTGTCACCCGAGTGCATCCCTGCTACGTCGTAAACCACGCGCGGATATGTAAGGTCTATAGTCCTCTCTTCTGTATCTTCAGGGCCTACGCATTAAGACGTGTTGAATGAATGATTGAATGGCTTATAAAGATTTTTCTTGCTTGCTTTAATAAGAGAGTTTATTCCCAGAGACTGACTTACTTAATCCACCATAGTCCACCCGTCATAGGCTGTTCCCACAATGCCCACATACAGTGGGTGTGCCATAAACACCCTCCTTTCTTCTCGCATAGTGATATCACCCAAGAGCTTCCAAAAGCAGAGTGTAAGTGGTAGGCCACTATCAAGACACACACATTTTAGCTGAGAAATAAGGTCAAAGAGCCTTAACAGAAATTAGTTTATCAAGTAAATTAGTGGCCCATATCACTGTAGGCAATTTTGAGTCTCTGACTAGATGCAGTATGACGGGATAACACGGAAATGGTGCAGGGTCTGAAAAGAGTGAGTTGGGAAACACGGCCATGACAGCCTTAGATGTCTGGGGCCATAAGGAAAGCCCTACATAACTGAACCAGTTGAGCACACCTGGAAAAAGAAGACAGGCCGCAAATAATTGGGCACGAGAAAGGGTCCCGAGATAGGATGGCTTGGGCAAAAGTGGAAGAGAGAATGGAGTCATCAAAGAACAAATTTGCCCATTATATTATTTTGATGAAGGCTGTATTTTAAATATTTATAAATCTGTTATTTATGAGTGGAAAAGGGAAAACAACACAAGTAAATTTTCCTTGAACAATTTCTGGCAAGCAGTCTTAAGATTTTTAGTTTCTACATCTGCATAATTTTGGCTGCCGCATAAAAAGAAATGTTCTTTTAAGTTTTGTTTTTTTTTCTGAATGGGGCATACTTGGCGCCATGTGCGTGGCATCCTGCATGTGCATAAAACTAAATCAATCATATTTTCCAGGAGTAATGAAATAAGAGAAAGAGAGCCAAATCTGTAAATGCATTGAGAGCATGTGGGCCTCCATAAATGGCAATATCATAACGATGTCATTTTAAGACATAGATTAAGCATTTAAAAATGCTGAAATGATCAACTTAATCAAAGACTAAGGCACATTTTTGCCCCAAATAATTTAATTACAATCCATTTTAATTGAAAATTTGCCTAAAATACTTGGGACAGAAAATAGCAAACAGGTTACTGCCAAGATATTTTGGACCATGATTTTTGTTCATGGTTTTTCTCATTGTTTTGTGGTAGTGTATATAGTGAATTCTCAAGAAGTCAAGAATCAAATGTCAATTTGTGAATTATTCAAATTGTTGTTCATCTCGAGTCTTTCCTTTTTCTGCCTGTTAACATTTTTATGACTATTGGCCCACTAGGAGTGGTTAGAAAAATCAATATGAAGATGAATTTACATGCACTATTTTCATCACCATTAAAATTCTGGTTACGTTTCAAGGTTACAAGAGAAGCCAAAAACAAATTCCAGCTGTCTGAATTTTGGTAGCTTTTTACTAAACAGCAACTAAAATACTTCCTACTATAATAAATTCATTAAGGGAAATAATTCCTGAAACATTTTGTGATTTTACAAGTGCACTGAATCAATGGCATATTTAATGAAGTTTTTGGAAGTTTTACATTTTATTTTATGAATTTTCTTTCATATTCAAACAATTATGAATGGCTTTTGAGGGTAAATGATCTCTCCAAGATTTTTTTTTCTGTAAGGTAGAAAATAACTGGCATTTCCCCCTAGACATTAAATTAATGTTATTAGAATACATTTACCGTTGCTTAGTCCATAACATTTAATATAAATTTCTCCGAATTCTGTGTAATTAGGCTGTAATTGTGAAATGAAATGTTAAAGTATAATATTTCCAAAACACAACGATTCATGTGTAATTAGATACTGATTAAGGGAGTAGATTATCTGGTAAACCAGTTTTTTCTTTGATTGCCTGATTTTTGGAAATTCCCGAGGCAGTTATTATATGCCGTGATTGGGCTTTCAATATTGACTACAACTTGTAACATCAGGCAGGATGACCAAACAGATTACATATTTAGACTAGCTGGGTCATTTACATCTCAGCTGAAAGAATATAACAGGAGGCTCTTGCATACTTCTACCACTTCTCTTAGTTAACAGGCTAATATTCCTTAGTTTGCACTTGAATGGAATTAAATTTCCTTTCTAGTCCTGTTCTCTGTTGGCTAAAAAGACACTACACTAGAGATACATCAAGATTATAATTACAATAGTTGCAAGCACTGTTTTGACAAATATTCTTACCCTGAAAAATACCAACCATCAGATAGTTAGAAAATGTTTAATCTTTTTGTCATGAAAAGACAAATGAGATGATTCAAAAATTTTAAGTGAATCAGTAACAATGCCACAAAATTTATACCAGTCAACATCTGGCTTTTAAGGTGAGAATTTTATTTGTATGATTTCTTGTAAGAAACAGAAATGGTTTCATTAACCTTTCAATTTCCAAAATATTTCAGAGTTGTTCAGGAAAAAAAAAGTGTAATGTACGATATTCAGGATAATTAATGTATTATGTGGCATTTTATTGCCTTAAATATCATGTAGTGAATAAGTCTGTTCTTTGGTTGAAAGAAAATAAAGTTGCTTGAATTACAGACTATTAATTATATAATGAATAAACCATCTTCACTTCTATTAATCATAAGAACAAAAAATGCCTTTCTGGTTTACAACTGAATATTGTGTGTATTTGGTGACATCAAGAACGATTTTGAACAAAGAGAAAAATAGTATTTAAAACAGGTGGAGTCCTTCTCAGAGGTTAGGAACAAGCCTCAACCCCTTTCTTCATCCATTTACACACCTATCACTTGTGAATTTCTCTAAACTGTCTTTCGGTAGCAGTGAATGGGTATCACTTTTTATTGGCGTGTGAGTAAGAACCTAGGCTATGTTGGACTTGTCCCAGTGAGTACTTAAATGAGCCAAGTACCTCCTTCATGTGCAGTTTTGATGAGTCCCCTGCTCCATCACAGTCTCCACCTTCCATTGCCTCCATCTGTAATATGCCCTTACCTTACGGACACCTGGAAACCCCTGTACATTAGCTGTAGTTGGCAGATAAACTAGGATGTCACAGGGTTTGGGTGACTATTTTCTAAGTACAGTATTATAAAACTATTATAAACTCAGTTATACAGTTTATAAAGACTATTATGAAACTTACCGACAGAAAGAACATGTAAATGTGAGGTTGAGAAGCAGTAAAGAGGAAAGAGACAACCCAGTGGGTCAAATGTCTAATGGGATGAATAAGAATGAGAATAACAACAGGATTCCCATCAGGATAATTCAGTATTTCAGTGGTTCCCAAGTATTTTTTATATAACCTAAATGTGTTTACAAAGACTTCTTGATAAAGTTACGCTTAGCACTGAACAGGAAAAGGAAAACTGTCAAGTGAGTATCAGATGGAAGTAATAAGGTGGACCTTGGGTACAAATACCCCAGAGACCTCTCCCACAGCTGCGTAAATGCAGCGACATGAGTAAGAGTCCTCACTTGAGTGGCCAAGCTTACCATCTACTCTGCAACATAATAGGCTTAGAGCAATTAGCACTGTTTCCGGCTGCTTCAGACTAATGGAACTATCTGAAAATCATCAGAATCTACCTTCCACACGAGTGACGGTATGCAAATGTAAATTTTGATTGGAGCATTTTTACTTAGTATACCACACATTCAATTAAATGCCAGATAACGTAAGGAGTTATTCATATTCATTTTAGTTTTAACTTTTATTATAAAGGTGACTTTACTTCCAATGAGTGAAGTGTAACCTTCATTCAGGTTTATTTGATTTTATCTCTCTTCCCACTAGTTTAATGGAAGGAAGAAAGCTATTGTTTCTTTCCTTCAAACTTTTGGAATTGCAGATGCCACTTGCTTCATTCTGAGAGAAACCAAGTATGAGGAAACCTTCTTGAATGACTCTCGGTATCTTTCTTTTCAAATACGCAGGTGAACAAATTAAAACATTTGACAGAATAGTTTCCAAAAATTAAACTTAGTCTGAACATTTTTCCCCAAGAGTAAATCTATGTGAAGAATTACTGTTATTTCTGTTACTTCTAAAGATGGATGGAGATTCTATAGCCCTTGGGACACCCAAGTATAGATAATTTACAACATTTGCCCGACAATTTCAAGTATTTACCTAGTCAAATGCAAATACTTCACTTCCTAGATTTGACTTTTATTCAACGTTTTTTTGCGAACCTGCTATACTATGATCCCATTTCTTGTGAAAAAAAGAGAAAATTTTCTGTGTGTGTGTGTGTGTGTCCAAGCAACTAAAACGTACTTTTTGGAAAAAGCCAAAACAAAGTATCTTAACTATTTCCAAGCTTTCACACTCCCTCTCTCTTTCTCTCTCAAATATTTTCCCATTATTTTTATGATGACTTTTTAAACTCAGTTTATTATAGTGCTTGAGATGTAGCGTGTACTGAAAAATGTTTATTGAATTCAGTTTAAAATAGAATCAGGTCATTATCCTGTAGTCACTGCAACATCCCATAGAAATAAAACAGTTTTTTATAAATTCAATTAGTAGATGATAACCCTAAATGAGAAGTTGTAAACACATAGAATTTCAGAACTGTGAGAGACCTAAGACCACCTCTCATCACTTTGTTCTTTATACCATTCAGCAAATGCCAACATTGAAATCCAGTGATGCTAAGTGATATATTTGGGGAACATACATCATTAGCTTGAGATCACACACACCATGAAACCTTGAATAACAGTAAAATAACTATTCAAGGTCATCACTACAGATCAAGAAAAAAATTCAGTTATGATCAAAGACCAAATTCAGCTTGCCTCTGGTATATTTCTACCAGGAAAAAACAGAATTTGGAAACTGCATTTGTTCAGAGAATATCATGGTCAGGTTCTATATAAGGTCTTTTTAAACATATTTAATTTTTATGACAATATTTGAAGAGTACATGGCAGGCAATAGAAGCTCAAGAATACTGAGCTTTGGGCCCTCAGATAATAGGACAAATTTACATTTAAACAAAACTTTCTCATTTCAAAAAATGACTGCTATGCTCTGAATGTTTGTGTGTTCCCAAAATTCATAAGTTGACATCCTAATCCCTAAAGGTGATGGCAATTAGGAGGTAGAAAGTT
Source organism: Physeter macrocephalus (assembly GCF_002837175.3). Lineage (NCBI taxonomy): Eukaryota > Metazoa > Chordata > Mammalia > Artiodactyla > Physeteridae > Physeter > Physeter macrocephalus. Next base: position 77,242,715 of record NC_041226.1, read on the forward strand.
TGGGAGGTGATTGGGTCATAAGGGTGGAGCCCTCATGAATGGGATTAGTGCCCTTATAAAAGGGACCCCGGAGAGCTCTCTTGCCTCTTCTGCCATGTGAGGATGCAACAAGCAGTCTGCAGCCTGGAAGAGACCACTTATCTAACCATGCTGGCACCTTGATGTTGGGCTTCCAGCCTCCAGAACTGTGAGAAGTACATTTCTGTGGTCTACAAGGTGCCCAGTCTGTGGTATTTTGCTATAGCAGCCTGAACAGACTAAGGCACTGACTTTACCTCGACATTTTAGATAGTGATCCATTCATCCATCTTGGTCTTCCTCCCCAGATTTCTCAAAACTGTCAGCCTGAGTCCTCCCCTTTCCTCTCCGATTCATTGAAATTGGGCTGAAAGTGGTCTTTTGGGCCTACTACCCTGAAACAGATACTACAGTTTTGATTTTAAGTAACCTGCCTTCTACATTTGATGTTGTCAATCATCTTGAAACTCGTTACCTACTTGGCTTTCATGACGACACATTAGCCTTCAACTCATGGTATTCTGCTTTTATTTCCCTCCATGGTTGACGCTTCACCTATGTCGCCCCACAAATGCAAGTTCCCTTTTCTCGTCCTTCCCCCATGGAAACATACCAGAGGCAATACCAGTCTGTCCTCTGCTCAGCCTTGATTTTTCCCCTTGTATTCATAGCACTGACTCTTCTGCTGCACATTCCCTAAATGCTGGTTTTCTGTAGGATTCCGTTCTTGCACTACTCTGCTTACCCTACGTTTTCCCTGAAGATCCCATGTACTCTCTTGATTTCAGCTCTCACTTGCACATTGATATCCCCCAGCCACTATCTTCAGACCAGCCCTCTGAGATTCTGATGTCACATCTAGCTACCAAGTGCACACCTCATGCACAATATGGCAATCAAATACTCAACATCTGTTCTTCTGGAACTTTCTCTCCTTAGCGGCATTACAAAGTCAACTATTCTGGAAACATGAGTCAATCTTGACTCCTTTCCTACCCTCCTTCAATATCCAATTAATTGGATGCTTATTCCTATATTCCTATTCCTATTTGTTTCTACAAACTGTCCCTACCTCACCATCCCAACTCCCATAAACCCTCTTCATCTCTACTGCATCTGAGCAGTCTCCAGAATCTGGTTCTTGCCATCTTCCATATGGCTGTCGGCACAACAGAGCAAAAGTGCCAAGTCTTACTATGTCAATTCTCCACTGAACACCCTATCCCTTACTTTATTGCTTGGGAAATTAGACATTTGATAAACATTTGATGAGTTAATTCATGAATAATAGATTATTTGCATGAATTTGAGTGGTGAAATATACAGTCAGTCACTTTGTGGCATTAATAATACAAATGGCATTATTTCATTCTTTTTATGGCTGAGTAATATTTCATTGTGTGTGTATATGTGTGTGTGTGTGTGTGTGTATATGTATATGTGTATGTGTGTGTGTGTATATATATATATATATATATATATATATACATGACATCTTCTTTACCCATTCATCTGTCAATGGACATTTAGGTTGCTTCCATGTCTTGGCCATTGTAAATAGTGAGCAGCTGAACTTTTAGAAGTCAACTCACGTCGCTTAAAATCACAACGGTAATTTGCTTTTCTAGGTAGGTGCCTCTGTTTGCCCTGCTTCAGTTTGGCATTTGCTTGACATATTTTAATCTACATTAAAATTGAGATAAACCTTAAATGATATTTTGCATCTATTGAGGGGCTATTTTTCATATTTGCTCTCTGAGAATATCAGAAGTGCTCTGTAGATAATGTGAACAGATTCTTCAAGTAAGTCCTTGAAGAAGTCTACTCATTGTCAAAGATACTAGCATAAAGCAGCATGTCAGTGCCTTAATGCCTGGAGACTTGCATAACTAATGCACACACAAGCACATGTACTCACACATTCATACATACTCATGGCACTCCTGCACATGTAGACAAGGTGAATTAAGGCAAAGATGGTTTAAATTATGCTTTTGGTACAAGATTTGGGAAACGTGTACAGTATATCCTCCTATCTAGCATCTCATCTACCACATCATTCATTCCAAACCTTTCCTTACATAAGTGAAAATGCATGAGTTTTAGTATGTACATTAAGTTCCAGCTGAGACTATCAATCTTACACTCATGAAAATTCTTTCTTTCCAGGGCTTTTGTTCTTATAAACAATAGAGGTAACATAAAAGTTATTGAACTGTGGAAATGGCTTGCTTCTAGGGAAAAAAAACTACAAAAGCTTACAAAAGAAAAATAGTCAACGTTAGGTAATTCAATACAGTGAGAAATAAGAGTAGAAATGTATCCTGAGACTGAGTCTATGAGAAGCCTGCCTGATTTTTTTTTTAAATGAAAGGAGCTTTTGCACTAATTGTAAAAATAACGTACAATTATTTTTAAAAATCAATCAATATGGTTCTGAATAAAAAAATCAGGTAAAATGTATCCAAAACTCTATGCTCTATCACCTACATGGTGATAACTATTGTTAACGTTTTGTTATCTTTCCAAATTGCTTTATGAGGACACACACACACACACACACACACACACACACACAATCCCAATTTCTCATAGGTGTATGATTTCCATTTTGTCTAAATTTATATTATGGGCACCAATCACTCTTGGTTTTCTACCTTCATCATTGCAACAATTTCATACTCTCTTTTACCTGAATTCTCTTATCTTCCACTGTCTAAATATTTAGGTAACCCAAGGCTTAGTCCTTAAATATCTATACTGACCTCATCGATAATAACAGTCAGTCTCATAGTTTTACATCAATTTATAGACCAAGTTTCCCAAATATATACCTCTATTTCTGACCTTTGCCCTTGAACACCACCTTCATATATTCAGTTGCCAAGACAACACAATTTATTGGGTGGCTGATGTGCATATCAAATTTAACCTGTCATTCCCTCCCCAGAATACACAGCCTCCCTCCCAAGCTCGCCCCCTCCCATTCCTCAAGATTGACAGGATCCATGAGGAGGCTAATTCACTATTCCAGGCTGGAGATCATGGTGAGCTGAGCTGGGAAGATGCCAGCCAGGATGGGGAGAGGGAAAATGGATTCTAATGAATGAATTCCCTCCATGATACAGAAATACAAGCTTGGAAACAAAGTAATCTTATAAATTACCCATTTTTTTTCTTCATTTTCGGTTGAGGAAGTGATGTCTAGAGAGATGAAATGACTTTGTAAATTTATACATCCAAACTCCTTTCCAACACTGTGTCTGGCCCCTTCAGGAAAGAATTATTTTAGTTAGCCTCCAGAGCGATTTCCTAGATTAACTCAAACACAGCTAGCACTCACATTTTAACTAAAAAACTATAATGATCTATAATGCAGGTGTTTGTATCATGATGGCACGGCTTACTAACACTTTCCTATTTTCCTTAAATGTCATACAACGTACTTCCAACTGTACTCTAGTTTACCTTTAAATATTTGAGCAATATTTAAAGATTTCACTTAATATTTAGTGTGATTCTAGGAAAGGTTTAATTCATTAAATTATTCCCTGGTATCTAGCTTTGCAATTCAGGCCCTTGTAGCTGCAAGTTTTCTCGGGTATCCATCCATCTCACTGATGCTTCTGATAGCCTAGCAGTACCAGAACGCATAAACACGCGAGAACACGTGATTCTCTGGGCTCGTATTTATTAGAAGTTTAACAACATACACATGTTTCATAACTCATCTTCTTTAATAATTAGGCAGCAAATCTCATTCCCCACAAATGACTTGGCAAAGAGACCTAGGAGGAGAATGAAGGGACAGGATAGTTTTAGCATCTCTCCTAATACCGATCCTTGGTTATAGTCCTGTCTGTGAAGAGAAATTTTGGTACGTTCAAAATAATTCCTTAATGAGATTTCTTAAAAAGAAAAAAAAAAAGCCTCCTTAATTGTTTTATAAAGCAATGATAAAATTAATGCAAATGATCATTTTCCTTTTTTTCTAGCATATATTTGCAACTTAATAATTAGTTGTGAAATTTAAATGCTACTGAAATGGTACTGCCAAAGAATTTCTAATTAAAGTGCACTTTCTTTTCACATTTTCTAGGTGACTTATGGGCCAACGACTCCATTCTCAGTTAGTCAAAAATCTATAGAGGCGTCAGTTCATTTTTCAAGAAGAAAGATTACCATGCTCTCTTCGAAACTGTTCAAATGTAAGCACTTACTGTCAGGTTGATCAGAAAAGTTGGCCAACTATGAGGGGTTCTTTTTATAACTTTGAAGCAGTACTGAGTTACTATTGCTGATTTAAAAGACTAAAGTCATAACCATGCAAATATCACAGTCTGAAATCAGGGATACCGGGTTATTTTTTTAAATGCCAACATGTATCAAAAATTTAAAAATGGATTAAACTATATGATGTAAAAAGTATACTCCTCTCCTTTTAATAACAGATCAGTAATGGACACATTAACAAAGGGTCAATTTAAAATCTGACCACGAAAACTAAATAGAAGAAGAAAGTAAGGATTAAGATAGAGATCCTTTGACTACGGTGCAGCTGACCGGCGAACCACAGTATGCATGTATGCGGCTCCATTTTCTACGTTTCCATCTGTCACTCCAAATGCCAACAGGATTCTGGGGAATAGTTAACTATTTTGAAAATGCCACGCTTTTTGCACGTTTTGACACTCTGATGACTTACATTTTGTCAACTGAGCACCGGAAGGTTGTTCCATTATACTGCCCTGGAGTGGGAGGAGGGTAGCTTAAGGGGACACACAGGGGCCACGTGTAGGAGGCTGTGTTTTAACTCAAAGATTTTAGTTTTAACTGAGGAATAAGTCATTCTCAATTCCAAATCTTCCAGAAAAAATTTGTCCTCTCACCATATTTGAAGACAAAAGTGAATCATGCAGCTAAAATGTCTAAGCCATCATAAGAGCATCCAAACAAGCAAAAGTTAAAATACTGATATAACTCCTCCCCCAAACATCCTAAAACAGCGACCTTTAGATCAGAAATGATTGTACTCCAGATGACTGTATTCTTGCCAACCTCCCTCCTCCCCTTCTGTCTTCCTCCCTACCACCCACCCCACTTCATCCAAATGCAAGCCCATTAAAACTGCTTTTTGCTGTTTAGGGGAACTGAGAGGCTACATTTTAAATTGGTGTTCCCTAATCCAAATAATTATTTGCTCATCTTTTCTATCCACATTTAGATTTCAGTAGTTTGTTTTTTCTTTCTAAGGAATTAAGAAAAAAAATTTTCTCATTTGTATGATTAGACATTTTAGAAGACTCAGAATCAAAATGAAAATACTCAAAGCGATGCAATTCCAACCTGAATTAGTGGGTTTTTCATTTCTTGGGAAACATATCTGAACAAAACATTGCTGATTTCAGAAAAAGTCTAGGGTGCATGCTAGTTTACATGTTTGATATTCTTTCGGAAGACTTCATTGAGAAGACAGATAGGAAAATTATTCTCTCTGATTAAGACTGGGAGTAAAGCATGGGACGAGAAAAGAGGCAGAATATGGCAAGTTGCCTCATTAATATTCCACAATATTTTGATTTAAAAAAATTAAGTCTCAGCACGAAATTTATCTAAGAAAAATATCTGTGCTACTTCCCAGTTACCTGGTGACAGTAAACTATGGTATGATTATTTTGAAACTCCGCTGCGTCCTTAATATCATGGCTGAGTTCTGGTATGGAGCTGACACCGGCATTTCCCTCTTCAGTGGTCCCATTAGCCATGAGATAATGATAATTCTACACATAATAATGATGATGGCCTTCCGTTTCTGAGTGCTTATTATGTGCCAGATCTTACGCTAAACATTTTACATGCATATTGTCATTTTTTTAAACAGTATTCTCTAAAGCAGATTTAAAGAAAGTGTTGGTCAAAGCAAGACTTTCATTCAGATAAGGACTTGGGTTCATATAATCACTTCTAATAACATTCTACATTTTCTTTAAATCAAAATTCTAAGACCTTGATATGCTTCTCTTCCAGCAAAATCGTTTAAGCTCTTATTGCCCACAGCATTAAGGACGTAACACACCCTCCTGCGCCCTTTGCAGCCTAACTGGGTGTCACGGCCAACTGTCTCTAACGAAGTAAAGACATCTCCCACCTCCCTGTTAACTGATTCAGGACTTGGCTGTGCAGATTTATAACAGACTCTACAATAATTAATTAGGCCTATTTACTTAATTGTATATCATAATACTTTTGCTTTTAATATTTCTTTCATTTAGCTTTTGCTATGGTTATTATTTATGGGTTTCATAAAAGATGATTTGTTAAAGAAAATAAGACTCTATTCCTAAGAAGGGAAGAATCCTAACTTGGCCTTTCTTAGAAATTTCCGTCTATGTGCATATGACACTGTACTGTTCTACCGGTTGAAAATATGGCTTCTTTTCCCATATGGTGTGTTTCTAGAGAGCTAGACAGGGGTGTTTCGGATTAAGCAGGGCAGGATGGAGTCACTGCTGCTGGGAAACAACCCGTCCGCACGGTGAAACATACTAGCTGAAGAAAACATTTGTTGAAACATTATCTATCAGGCAACCTGCTCCCGTGCTGAGAAGCTAATGTTGCCTCTCCTGCACCAGTTGATTCCTTCCAAAAACACATGCAGTTCCAGCCGCGCTGTATTATTCAAATCATAATCCATCGCGGGACACAAACCTGGAGATGTTTGACTTGTAATATTCAATAGTCAGATCTCTGACAGATTTCCTGACTTACCCTAAAGAACATAATTCTTCATTCAGATCTATGCTGTGGGCAAAAGGCACAATTTGAGAAACAATGTGTTTTCTACTACCTAAACTCACATGTACAACAGAAAGCACCAAGATGAGTATTTTGTAATCCTTGCTACCACTATAACTAGGACAAATGGCAGTAAGGTTTGCAACGACCAAGTTAAGCAGTAGACGTGGATCTACTATTCCCCAAGAAAATATTCTCTATATTCTTATCCATTTTATATTTCTTAACATCTTTTGAGACGAAACATTTACAGTGTATTTAGTGATAAATAAAAACAAAATCCAAGTTAAAACTGTTCATTTCTTAACACAAATTTCATTCCCAAGCTGAACAGTCAGTTGGTTGGTTAGTTCATATTTTTCCGTTACGTTTCTCTGCGGCACTAGTGATTTGGATTTCTTTAAAATAAAGTTTGTTTATCCTGAAAGTGAAATAACTTAATAGGCTTGGTATGTTTTTATTTCATAACAATGTAACTTCGCTGAATTAACAAGGGCACTTTGCTCTTCCCTAGTCCACATGTAACGGGAGGTAATTTCCTCTCTGTTACTCTGGAGGCTAACTCTTATTATAATTAGCCTACTGTACCTAGGGAGTTTCTCTAGGGCTTATAACGTGGAGGTTTTTGAGGTGTATCAACAAAAAAGAGAGCCAAGAGAAAACCAGAACGTACTTACTAACTATTTAGATGTGAGCAACGGCAAGAATACTGCATAGTAAACATTAGCAATTCAACCACACTGGTCTTAGAAATTTGTTAGCTTGAGTGGATTTGTGGAATATGAGAAATGTTATAAACGAATAAGGTAAGCATCTGATTCCAAAGGCTGGAAAATAATCATACGGGTAACCCAAAGGAAGAAGAAAGAAATGAATAGTGAAAAGAATGCAGATGTAATGAATTAGATAGCAAAAGTAGAATACATTTGCAACGAAACCAGAACTAGTAGTAAAAAGGAAAAACTTCATGCTAGTTTAATTTGTATTTTTTTTAAGAGAAAGAAGTCCAAAATAAAAAAAATAAATAAATAAACAGAGGAGGTTCATTTCATTCCACTGGCTCACTAAGGACAATCACATGGCCCTCTTGCCCCATCCCCAACCCAGTCTGTCACTACTGCAGAGGCCAAATAATGGTGTGATTTAAAACCTAGAATCTGGAGTCAAATCTCACAGGTTTGAGTCCTGGTTCTCTCACTTACTAGCTGCGTAACCCTGGACAATTTACTTAACCACCCTTGCCTTACTTTCCATATCTTTAAAATGGGAATAATCACAGAACCTAACTCAAGGTTTTATGAAGATCTGTTGAACAAAATTTGTAAAGCACTTAGAACCATACATGTAAACAGAGAAAAAAATATTTAGTCAATAATAATAAAATCCCCTATTTTTCTCTACAGAAGGATGGGAGTTTTTTCATGGACCTCACTGTCTACACTGAAACACCAGACTACTGCTTTTTGTGCAACTTTGTACTCTCCTTAATGGCCATTTCATATTGTTTAAAAGTGAGTCTACATAGTCTTTGACAGTTCCCCCATCCAAAAGGGTAAGTCTAATTTCTCTCCCTCTAAGTAGGGACTGACCTTAGTATCTTCTTTTGTTGAATAGAATGTGTTGGAAGTGAGGCTGCATGGGTTCTGAGATCAGGCATCAAGAAGTGGCACAGCTTCCAGGGGCTGGTCTCTCTTGAGATTCTTGCCCTTGGAATCCATCTGCCATATTGCAAAGAAGCCCAGGCCACATGGAGAGGCCACAGCCTCTCACAGAGTGTTCTGGCCAACAACTTCAGCTAAGGTCCCCACCAACAGCCAGTATCAATCACCAGGTATGTACAGAGATCTGTTGTACAAAAACGTCCATAGAGTTTACAACACTGTAACGTATAGTTAATAACTGTCAAGAGGGAGTGATAGTTAATTTTAAGGGTCAGCTTGCCTGGACCATGGATGCACAGAGATTTGCTCAAACAGCATTCTGGGCGTGTCTGTGAGGGTGTCTGGTTGAGAATAACATTTGAACCAATAGACCAAATAAAGCAGATTACCCTCCCTGATATGGGTGGGCTCCATCCAGTCTCCTGAAAACCTGCGGGGGACAAAAGGGCTGAGTAAGAGGGAGCTCCACCCGTCTCCTGAGCTGGGAAACTTGTCTTTTCTGGCCTTCGGACTCAGGCTGAAATATAGGTTCTCCTTGGGTCTCTAGCCTGCTACCTTTCAGACTGGAACTTATCCCATCACCTCTGCTGGTTCTCAGGCCTTCGGACTCAGACTGGAACTACACCATCCATCGGCTCTCCTGGGTCCCCACCTTGCTAAATGCAGACCTTGGGACTTAGCAGCCTCCACTCCTGTGTGAGCCAATTCCTTATAATCAATCAATCCCTCTCTCTCTCTCATTCCATGTATATGTATGTATGTATATATATATTTGGTTCTGCTTCTCTGGAGCAGGGGTCCCCAAGCCCCAGGCCACGGACCAGTACCAGCCTGTGGCCTGTTAGGAACCAGGTCGCACAGCAGGAGGTGAGCCGCCGGCAAGCGAGCGCGAAGCTTCATCTGTATTTACAGCCGCTCCCCATGGCTCGAATTACCACCTGAGCTCCGCCTCCTGTCAGATCAGCGGCGGCGTTAGATTCTCATAGGAGCGCGAACCCCACCGTGAACTGCGCAGGTGAGGGACCTCGGCTGTGCGCTCCTCATGAGAATCTGATGCCTGATGACCTGAGGGGGAGCTGAGGCGGTGAGGTTAGCACGAGGGAGTGGCTGCAAATACAGATTATCATGAGCAGAGAGGTTACCATAAGTCAACTGCTTGCAGGCTCATATCAAAACCCTATCAGTGCGTGGCAAGGGACAATTAAGCTGCATCTGGTGGCAGGCTTTTTAGTGGCAGGTGAGTTCACGTACTCCAGCTGTACAGCTGCAGCTGGCGGCAGGCTTTAAGTCAGAATCCGACACTTATTTTGGTCTGCGTGTGGTCGGCCCATTATTTTATTTATCACTTCCGTCCAAGCCTCTTTCCCCGCACTGTGCACTTGTCTCAGTCACAGTTGTGGTAAGCCCACAAGCTACCCGTAGCTGAAAGGAGTAAAATACAAACATCACTGGAGAGCTCCTTTGAAAAGGAGCAAAGACCCAATGATGAGACAGCAAAAGACTCTAAGACTGCCAACAAAAAGAAAGCTGCATTTAAAAGAAAATACAGCTTTTAAATGCAGAGTCCTACTTAAATTACAGGTTCATTGCAACAGACGATTCATGGTCTCCGAGCCCACTTTGTATAAAATGTGGTGACCAGCTATCCAGCGAAGCCATGAAACCTTCAAAACCGCTTCGCCCCATGGAGACCAAGCACCCTGCATTAAAAGACAAGCCTTTGGAGTTTTTCAAAAGAAAAAAAAAACAAAACGTGAACACGAAGAACAGAAGCAATTATTGAAGGCCACCACTTCATCAAATGTGTCTGCACTGAGAGCGTCCTTCTTAGTAGCTAACCGCATGGCTAAAGCTAAGAAGCCCTTTACTGTTGGTGAAGAGTTGATCCTGCCTGCTGCCAAGACATTTGTCATGAACTTTTAGGAGAGGCTGCAGTTCAAAAGGTGGCACATGTTCCACTTTTGGGTAGTACCATAACCAGATGAATCGATGAACTAGCAGAGGGTATCAAGGCACAATTGTTAGAGAGGATTAATGAGTCACCGTGGTACGCAATCCAGGTTGACGAGCCCACCAGTGTTGACAGCAAGGCCGCGATGCTTGTTTTTGTGCGCTATACTTCTCAGGAGGACGTGCACGACGATACGTTATGGGCACTTTTGTTGCCAAACCAGCACCACAGCCGCGGAGCTAGTCAAGCCTCTGAAAGACTACGTATCCGGAACACGGAATGGGTCATTTTGTGTTGGTATATGCGCGGACGGAGCGGCTGCCACGAAGGGACGGCTTTGTGGTTTCACTAACTGGGTCAAAGAGTTAGCCTCTGAACGCGAGGCTGCGCGCTCTGTCGTCCATAGAGAAATGCTGGCTGGCCAGAAAACGTCACCTGAACTCAACAACGTTTTGCAGGATGTGATTAAGATGATCAACCACGTTAAAGTCCATGCCCCTAACTCACGGCCGTTCACGCAGCTCTGTGAGGAGATGGACGCAGAGCACACACGTCTTCCCTTATACACAGAAGTGAGATGGCTTTCTAAAAGTAGATCACTGGTCAGAGGTTTTGAGTTACAAGAGCCGCTCCACAGATTTCTTTTAGAAAAGCAGTCACCACTGGCAGCACATTTCAGTGACACAGAAGGGTTTGCAAAACTTGCTTACCTGGGTGACATATTCAACCTGCTCAACGAACTCAATCTGTCACTTCAGGGGAGAATGACAACTGTGTTCAAGTCCACAGATAAAGTGGCCGCATTCAAAGCCACACTGGAATTATGGGGGTGGCGAGCGAACATTGGGATTTTTGACATGTTTCAAACATTAGCAGAGATTTTGAAAGAGACGGAGCCAGGGCCTTCGTTCTCCCAGCTGGTGCGTGATCACCTAACTCAGCTTTCAAGAGAGTTTGAGCATCACTTCCCAACCACAAAAGACCCTCAAACTGGGAAGGAATGGATCCACGACCCATTTGTGAAGAGGATCAACTACGTGAGATCACAAATGACGGCAGCCTTAAAGTGTGCCTGAGACAACTTCAGATCTCCTTACGTTCTGGATTCAAGTCCACGCGGGATAGCCTGAGACTGCCACAAAAGCACTGAAAAGCCTGCTTCCATTTCCAGCGTCCTCTTTGTGAAGCAGGGTTTTCTGCAGTGACAGCAACCAAAACGAGATTACGGAGTAGATGGACATAAGCAACACACCTCGGGTGTCACTGTCTCCCGTCACCCGCAGATGGACCATCTAGTTGCAGGAAAACAAGCTCAGGGCTCCCACTGATTCTGCATTATGGTGAGTCGTATAATTATTTCACTATATATTACAATGTAATAATAATAGAAATAAAGTGCACAATAAATGTAACGTGCTTGAATCATACGGAAACCATCCCCCCAGCCCCCAGATGCGTGGAAAAATTGTCTTCCACGAAACCAGTACCTGGTGCCAAAAAAGGTTGGGGACGGCTGCTCTAGAGAACCTGAGTAACACAGAGGGCAAGTTTATGCCATATATATATATACATATATACAATTTAAAAAACTCCCCTGGAGGAAGTTATAAGGATTTAATGACTCAATGTTGATAAAGCCCTTAAAACCATGCCTGGAAAACAGAAAACTACTATTTAAATGTCCATTAAATAAACAAACTTACCCTCTCTTCTCTGGAGAAAGATGGGAGTTTGTCTACAGATCACATATAATTTCTTTCTCTACACTGACATACTGGAGTGGAGGCTCTTCTTTTCAAAACTTTCATGATTTTCAATCCCATGTCCCTTTGTGTCTTTAACCACTAACGCCTAAATGTGAAGCCACGATTTCAAACATCAGCCTGCATAAATTTGACCTCCTCATCTTCTTACCTCAATTCAACGACCACCCTGTACATTTATTCGTTTTCCTAACAGGGGATAAAAATCATATCTCTGGATGTATCTATTCTCCCTGTAAAGCACAGTGCTTTGTCTGCAGGAAGTAGTCCGCAGCTACCCTGCCTTTCCTATTCTCTGTACTGTGGGCATGTCATCTGCAGGTTCACCAACTGATTCCTCCTGCCTGTTTATTCTCCTCACGACTGTCCTCTTGTCTGAATCCCATTGTTATTTCATAAACCCCACCTGTATCATAAAAACACCTGTTCCTTCCAGCCCTCCCTCCTTCAATTGCTATGGCAGCTATGGTCTATAATATAAAATTGTCAGCCATCAGTCAGCAGATAGGTCCAAAGGGTGCCAATGCATTGATCCCTCCACCTTCAGGGCAGTGGGGAGTAGACTGGAAGGACTGGAGCCCATGGGCCGGTCACTTCCTTCTGAACCAGCCTCATTGATTCTCCGTGTGCCCCAATAGGAAAAAGTTGGGGAGCTCTGGTCTATACTAGCCATCTATGTTTAGAAATTAGTATCTTGAACTGTTTTTCTTTTAATGCAGATATTCATTCTATTCAGTTAGATTACAAACCTGTCCCAAGACCAGTGAACATTATCACTTACATCTTCTTTGACAGCAGAGAGTCATGCAAATGGTAGCTGCTTAGTGGAGTGTACTTCGTAAATCAGATCTCCCATAGCCTTGGTTTGAAAGCCCCACCTTGCCATTTTAAAGCCCCATGGTCCCTTGGGATTTCATAACTCTCAGTCTGTTAAGTCCTAATCTGTAAAGTGGGGAGACTGAAGTGAGGATTAAATGAGCAAATGCATCTGAAGTGCTCATCACACAGAAGATGTTCCATAAATGACAGCTGCTTTCTTACGTGATTTCCATGCTGCTGATGAAGATAAAGGAGGAGATGCGAAAGTTAATGCCTGTATCAACAAGACAAAAACTTCCTGGAAAATAAAAATCTATCTGAAAAATAAAAGTTTCCAAGAATAGAAAATGAAAATCTGAATGTTACGATTAAAATTCCAGAAACACACACACAGCGGTTAGGTTTAAAGTGGGCGCCTGATCTCTAGTAAGTGATTTCTGTCCCTCTCTGCCTGACGATTTGCATGTTCTTTAGAAGAAGTCTCCCAGTCACATCGCTGTGTCATCACACTTAGTTATAATCCGGGAGCATTTGCCAGTTTTAGTTCAACAAGTGCTAAGCATTTTGTTGCCATATGTGCTGTAACCAGATTTTCTTAATGTAGCTTTCAAAGCTACAGATCTCCTTCTCTTTTTTGATGGAAAAATGTTAAAAAAAACCGAAAGCAAAATACAAATTTGGTGTTGAAACAGAATTCAGGAAAACCTTCTGAAAACCTACCTGCTACCCAGAAAACAAGATGTTTACTCTCCCCTCCTTTAGTCCAGATCAAATGTCAGTAGCTGCGATTTCATCCACCCTTTATAGAACAAATGCCAGACAGGATGACATATGAGAAGACATTCAGTGCTCTGCGGTCATCAGGAATAGTTACAGAAGTAAAAGGACAAGCCAGTACCCATGCCGCCAGGAACTCTCCCACGGCAGCAGATGGAGGGTGACCCGCGGATGGAGGTGAGAGCACATCTTCCTGGGCTGCAGAAAGCGCTGGGTTTGCAGTCAGATGCCGCCCAAGAATAGAAATACAGAAATGAAACATCTAGGTGTGGAAAAGCAAAAACCTCTTACAGAGCAATTCTTGTTTTTTCCATGTAGAGCATGAAGCTTAGTTATTCTGAAAAATTATTTTTAACATAAAAATGCCCAGGTATATACAAAATCGGATTTCCCCAGTACATATAAGTAAGTGCACCTTTAGCAAGCTAAATTCATGAGAGACACATTCCGTTTGTCATGCCAAATAAAAGAAATTAGGTGTTTTACATTTTAAATTTTGCTTCCTTAAATTTGAACACATTCATGTCCTTCTAAATTTAACCCTGAAACTTTGACAAAACGTGTCCTCCATTTGGGGAAACGATCCAGGTATACTCTATGATGTGGAGCCCCTTTTTTATGCCTGATGAAAGGAATCACTTAATTTACAATCCATCAACTACATTCAACTGTCTTGCCAGAGAACCATTAGTTATAATCATTCTGTGAAAGAATTCTATAGTTTTCCTTTTCACAGCAATGAGGAAGAACATACTGCTTCCTAGAACAAGTTGTTAGAAGAGCAACTTTTCAGAAACTGAGTGAACATTTTGGCCCTAGGTACCTGATAAAAAAAAAAATCAATTCTCGGGCTTCCCTGGTGGCGCAGCGGTTGGGAGTCCGCCTGCCGATGCGGGGAACGCGGGTTCGCGCCCCGGTCCGGGAGGATCCCACGTGCCGCGGAGCGGCTGGGCCCGTGAGCCATGGCCGCTGAGCCTGCGCGTCC
>NC_041226.1:77257581-77269517 GCF_002837175.3 Physeter macrocephalus
GCGCGTCCGGAGCCTGTGCTCCGCAACGGGAGGGGCCACAACAGTGAGAGGCCCGCGTACCGCAAAAAAAAAAAAAAAAAAAAAAAAAAATCAATTCTCAAGAATTAACAATAGCCTGACCATCACCACAGTGGATGGTGAACAAACCAGTAAAAAACAGCTCCAGCAAAGATGAGCCACAAAGAAGGAGCGTGCGGACAGCCCTGGGTTAGAGATGGCAAAAACAAAGCAAGAAAAGTGCCACAAAATGAATGAAAAACATTAACTGAGGCAGGAAGATAAAGCAGCACAAGAATGACAAATGGAAAGAAGAAGATCACTAGAGAAGCAGAGGAGTGGAGGGCGAGCTTGTTGCACGTGTCCAGATGTTATTTCCACCTTCCTTTTCCTTCTTCTCCTTAGCCTGCCTGCAGCAGCCTGGCAGCCAGCGTTTCTATGCTGCCCACCCCCGTCCCCCATTGTCCATAATCTGCCACTCGGAATAACCTAAATGCTCCAGAGGTTTTGTGATCACCTTTGCTTACTGAAATTTTGCTGTCTCGTTCTTCAAAGTGCTTGGTGCGCGTAACGAAACTGAGAAGTGCATTGTGTTCATCTAATTATTCATTCATTCAACACATACTCATTAGACTATTCCACAATGAATAATACAAGCAGATCTCTGCTGTCATCAAGCAAATAATAAAAAAGAAACACAAATACCTTAAAGCTACTTACAGGTTGTAATAAGTGCCACGGAGCATATAAACAGGGCGCTGAGATAGGAGGACCTGAAGTACGAAGCTCAGGAAAAGCCTCTTTGAAGAAAGGAGATTTCACCCGAGATTGGATGAAGCCAGAAGAAACCAGCCATTCACAGTGTGGGCAGACACTCCCGGAGAAGGAGAAGGAAGGTAAGGGTGGAGTGCTGTGAGCCACAGGGCCATGTTACGTCACAGTGCGAAGGAAAGACTCTTGCGTTTTAAATGGAAGTGTGACATGTTCTAACTTAAACTTTTCAAAAGATCATTTCACTGTTGTGTGGGAAATGAATTAGCATCGGGACAGGGTGGAAAACAAGAGACCACTCTGAACACCTCTCCAGGTGAGAGCAAGGAGCGGCCGAGATGCAGTTTGCAGGACTGGCTGGTAGACTTCACTTGTGTCGGGTTTGTGAGAGAGAAGTCTGAGGATTAGAATGTAGGGGGTGAAAAGGAAACAAGACGGACGGTTTGGACATGAGCTAAGATGTGGCAACAGTGGCAAAGTCTGGCTGATTTATTTCTAAATATTTCTTGCACCCATCTCTTCCTCTTCGTTCTGACCATTGCTACCCTACAAGATCCTCCTCACCTGATATCTGACCTGACAAGAGGTGCATTACTCCACCAGAGAGTATCTCATTGCTCCCTCCTGAACCCTGATCATAAACAAGGATTTTGGAAGGAATATAGTTCTCTGATGGAATATTCAGACAGGGTTGCCTCAGAATATAAAACTAATCTTTTACATATTGCACTTTTCTTTATTAGATCAGAGCCAAATATACAATCTTTTACTAAAGTCAAATTTGTAAAGCTAAGAAAATATATCAAGCATCTAATCAATTCCAGTTTTAGAGAAAACCACAGACTGTCTGACCTGGAACTTTCTCAGGCATCATGCAGTCCTGCCACCTGCCTTATATGAATGAGCGAACTGCTTCTAGGTACACAAGGAGCTGCCCGCAGCACTGGGACAGGAACGCAGGCCTCTTAATTCTTAGTGTGTATCATTTACACTGCTAACGTTATAGGATAAGATTTCACCAAAACAACAGCCGTCAAAGCTATTTTTTTTCCAGAGGAGGCCAATATGGAAATTTCAGAGGCTCTAATGCCTGGACATTCTGTTTTCTTGTCAAATTTCCCAAATCATAAATAGATTAGGGGGTTGGAAAGAAACAGGTGTCCTTCTTTTTGTGTGTTCATTATTAAGTAATCTGGCATGCATCAGTGGAACATTTTTTTCCCTGGCATTTTCCAATTGGCTTTTATAGGGCATTTAAAATGGAATAATCCCTAATTGTGACGTCTGAAACCTGTTCAAAAAAAAAAAAAAAAAACCACCTCCTCTAGGACAGGAAAAAAAAAAAGAAAAGCTGCCAATCCTTAGACAGGAAGCTTATCATTGAAATCCAAAGTACGCACTGGAACCACAATTTGACGGTGAGCCAGAGAAGGGATTTCAAAAGAATGGTGATGATTCGGTCAAGTGGGAGACACCCTTGACATTTAAAGCTATAAATACCTGTGCCGCAAGGAGCCATGTACACTAAGAGACATAATCTGTGTGGGGAACAATGTGCTACTGTTTGAATAAAACAGGATAATCTCTAATTGTATGTGGCACTCCGGAAATTCTAAGACGAACAGAAAAATCTCTGCAATTCTATAACTGAATGTTCACAAATCTTTACCAGCTGGACTCTCTATCTGCATCATTTTTCTCACCTTTATCAATCACAGGATGTCTTCCCATCCATGGGTTCCCTGGTGGATGAGCAGTGGTTTCTGATACTTTTGCACTAAGTGACTTTCTCACAGCAGTGAGAACCCTGCTTTTTCGTCCACCATCCACTCTTTAGAATTTAGGGTATAAAATGGCAGTCAATGTATATATTTAGTGCACAACACCACCCAGCCAGCGAATTATGCCAGATGCAGCCTCCTAAATACTGAGTGTATTTCCAACTCCGTCTTATTCTTCCTTTGATATTCCATTCCCACAGGACGATGGAGTAGAGAAATCTGGAACTGTCTGTGTGGGGAGGGCATGACAGAAATTTGTCCATCACACTAACTCAAAGCTTCTGCTTATCTCAATTAATCACCATCCCTGCATATTTCTAAGTTTTCCAAAGTGTCTTTGGTTTATTTGAAGAGAAACGTTAGTCCCCGGTACTAGAAGTAATCCTTTCTGCCTCCTTCAGGCTCCTTCCT
Source organism: Physeter macrocephalus (assembly GCF_002837175.3). Taxonomy (NCBI): domain Eukaryota; kingdom Metazoa; phylum Chordata; class Mammalia; order Artiodactyla; family Physeteridae; genus Physeter; species Physeter macrocephalus. The sequence goes on from NC_041226.1 coordinate 77,260,542, forward strand.
CTCTATTTCTCTCTCCGCCTCCTTCTCTTGCTTTCTCTGTTTTAAGTCCAGGAGGCAGGACCCATGCCATTCACCTCGTCATAGCTTTCGCGGTACCGAGCTTACTGAGAGCTCAAACACAGTGCACACTTGACTAGTAATCTCCCAGGGAGCATCACTCTGTCAAGTAGAACACGTGTTTAAGATCAGACCAACGCCTGATCCTGAAAGTTTTGCTTCTGACTCATCCCATCAAGGAAGGGATGCAGTGCTGTGATTGATCTCCGAGCGAGTAATTACATCTGAGTGCCTCAGCTCTCCCTGCAATTTCATCAGATTCTTCCGGTCCCAAATTACGGTGTTAACACAGCAGTCTACTGTTAGGTAGTTTGCATATTTCCAGGTCAATAATAATATTTTCTTATTATACTTTTGATTTGATAAATACTTTCTAGTATCATTAAGCTTCCTTAAGGTTAACAGAACTATAGAAACATGAAGGAACATACCTTTAATAGTGGCAACGTTAACCATTCTAAACTCTATCAAGAAGCCGTGAACTGTGAGAAAGAAGACAGTAAAATAGTCCTGTTGGGGGAACTTTTAAACTAAACTAGACTGATGTGAAATTACAGAGAGAGGGTTGTTGAGTCATCAGAGGCACAGTCCGAGCAAAACTCGTGTTTTACGTGCCTGCTGTTCCCATTCCCATAATGTGCTACTGTAACCGGCTCTCCCTTTAACGTGGTTGTACTACACAAACACCGTACGCTAATACATATATATGGAATCTAAAAAAAAAATGGTTCTGAAGAGCCTAGGGGCAGGACAGGAATAAAGACGCAGACGTAGAGAATGGATTTGAGGACACGGGAGGGGGAAGGGTAAGCTGGGACGAAGTGAGAGAGTGGCATGGACATATATACACTCCCACATGTAAAATAGATAGCTAGTGGGAAGCAGCCACATAGCACAGGGAGATCAGCTCTGTGCTTTGTGACCACCTAGAGGGGTGGGATAGGGAGGGTGGGAGGGAGACGCAAGAGGGAGGAGATATGGGGACATATCTATATGTATGGCTGATTCACTTTGTTATACAGCAGAAACTAACACACCATTGTAAAGCAATTATACTCCAATAAAGATATTTAAAAAAATAAAAATAAAAAAATAAAGTGGTTGTACTGCTTTTTCCTCTATTGTAGTTGCTAGGATACTACTTTCTGCTTCTAGGTATTCTTGTTCCCCAGGGACCATATACGTTTCACCCAGGCCTGCCTGAATGTAATGCTTGGCTATCTGACCTGTCACCCCTACTCTGAGACTGAACACTCAAAACCCATGAGAACAATCGAGATGTGCTGCCCCCCTGAGGCTATAATGAAGGCCCAGACAAGGCTCTGACTTCCTGAGCAGAGATCAAGTTGCAAGCCAATCACCTGGGTTCTGATCTGAGTATGATCATGAATGATCAAGTCAACGGAGCCTCCCTCTCCCTCTCGGCTCCGAGAGTCGGCCCTGGCGTGTGTAACTGGGAATGAGGGTGGCCCCTCCAGGGGAGATGTTGCTGGGACTCACGGAATGACATCTGAAGTATGGCCATGAGAGAGATTTTCCAATAATGATTATTCTATTCCACCGATCTTCTGTCTCTGATGAATTCTCCTGCTTACCTCAGAGGTAAGCTACTGAAAAAGAAAAATATTCTATACAAAACCCTGGGGTTGCTTTCACCCCCAGGATTTACAAATCCATCTGGCCCAGGTGGAATGTCAGTGATTATTCATTGAACAAATCATTATTCACCAGCAGAAACGATTCCACGTCGGATACAGCTCAGGTATTTTTATTTTTTATTTTTGGGTTTTTGTACCCTGTAGACAGTGCACCCTATAGGGAACGGTTTTCAGAAGCTATTACAGAACCTAGGCCTAGCAATGGAATTGGGAATGATTGAGACATTATACAGTAGTTTTCTGTCAAAGTGAAAAAAAAATACATGATATGAGACCACGAATGTCTGGGAAACAGATTCACTGCACCACGAAAAATTGTAGAGATGATCAAATGAACCTGATTTGGCGAGCAAAATCTACAGTAGGCCAGTATACAGAAAACAAATGCTGTATAATATCACTTATATGTGGCATCTAAAAAAGCTGAACTCAAGAGAAATAGAGAGTAGAATGGTGGTTGCCAGGGTAGTAGAAAAGGGGAGACGCTGATCAAAAGGTACAAACTCCCAGTTATATGAGGAAGAAGTTCTGAGGATTAAATGTACAGCATAGTGATTATAGTTATCAATACTGTATTACATAATTGGAAGTTGCTGGAGAATAGATCTTAAATGTCCTCACCACAAAAAAGAAATGGTAATTATGTGACACGATGAAGGTGTTAGCTAAGACTATGGCGGTAATCATTTCCCAGTATTTAAGTGTATCAAATCGACAACTTGTATGCCTTAAACTTACACAATGTTATATCTCAATTATAACTCAATAAATCTGGGAAAACTTAAAACATAAATTACTGTTTTTAAATGAAAAAAGAAAAAGAAAAAGAACTTTTGGAATAGGTTCCACTGTTGCCAAAGACTTGCTCTTAAGAATGCAGTGGGTTCAGCTCCAAGCTGGATCACGAGGGCTTGAGTCACCTGGGCTTATGTCTCCCACAAGAAAGCATGGAGAGCATACACTATAAAACACACATACATAGTCAACTCTATTATCTATACTTAGCCTTTCAAGTTTGATTAATATAATTAAGTTAGAGGGTTTATAAATCTACTGTTTTAATATCTCCTATCATGACTTTTCTTTTATTGAATCTGTATTCAAAGAAACAAACATAAAGCAATTTTTCTTTATATGCATTTTTTTTTTTCAGGAAAACATTGTTTTTCATGCACGGTCACATGGTTTAGGTTGAAGGTCTACATCATTGAGAAAGGAAATATTTCTGAGCTTTGGTACAGGGTAAAGAAATTAGAAAATAAGTTAACTCCTCTTGAACATTATCTCTAAAGCTACTCTTGGAAGTGTTTTGAATGCTTAAGAATTTTAGATGCAAAAATATCCGAAAGTCATAAGTGAAATAAAGGTAAATATACTATCTATCTGCACCACTGTTTCTTTCTGTTGTATGCATGGTTCGAGTCAACTGCACAAAACCTCTGTAGAAAGGCAAAGATGGGGCACATTTGCTGGGAAGTAAGGAGAGTGGAGTGCCATGGTGTCTCTGTGCTCCCCCAACATTCCTGAGCGTTCTAAAACATAGTACATGCTCATAAATATCTATTCATTAATTAAGCAAATAAAATGGCCACATACAGAAGACAGTATGAATTAGAAACAACTTTTTGGACTAAATACTATTTAATTAAAGAACAGAAGGAAAGAAATTATTTTGGCCCAAAGGATAAGGAAGTGTTTTGTAGATAGAGTGAGAATGACAGGCACAAGCATTTTAAACTATTACAATGGATGAAAATGTATAGACGGATGTGTATATTGTATCAACATACAAACTTGGTTGATTGAAGCATAACTACAGTCCAGCTGTGTAACAAAATAGCCATATTTTCCATTTTCATTCCCATAGGACTTAAAAAATTTGTAAAAGGTTTCTGAATATTATAGCATTAAGTCTTGTTGGAGAATAACTCAGTGATGGAGGAAGAATCATCCTCACTTTATAAACAAAGAAATGAAGGCTCAGAAATGTTAGTGAATTATCTAAAGGTACTTACAAGAGGTAGATGTATAAATTTCTTCTGATTTACTGTGTAATGTACTTCTACTAAGCCAATGTGTGGTTTATACAAATGTAAGTACAATTTTGTGTGGCCAATGAGAAGGAAGGATGGGGAAATAAAAACACAGGAGACAATTACTGGAGCTTTTAAAATTCAAATTATTTATCATAACTCTTGCCTGCTACCATATATTGAATTTTCTTGGTAAAAATTCTTAAAACATCAGAGACTTTTCAATTTGTAGTTCTGGGAAAAACCACAGGATGTCATCTTGTATAATTCTTTTTTCTGGCAAGCTGTTATTTTTAGATGAGTAATATAAATTTTAAATCGGGTATAAAGCTTATTTTTTTAAGTGAATTTTATTATTTTGAACGGTAATTCATCCCTATGGCTTAGAAATCAAAATATTTAATAAATTATATATTCAAAAGTTTCGCTCTGACTCTAATTTCTGTTGTCCTCAATTCTCACACTCACCGACCCATTCTCACCTCATTGTGTATATCCCTCTGTTTTATACACTCAGATACACACACACACAAACACACAGAACACACACATTCATATTTCCCTCTTTCTTACAAAAAAGGTAGCATAATGGACACATCACTACGCTATTTTAAAATTTAACCCATCCTGAGATATTTTATAATCGATACAATCTAATCAATTTTTAAAATTAATTTTTATTGGAGTATAGCTGCTTTACAATGTTGTGTTAGTTTCTGCCGTACAGCAAAGTGAACCAGCTATACGTATACATATATGCCCTCTTTTTTATATTTCCTTCCCATTTAGGTCACCACAGAGCACTGAGTAGGGTTCCCTGTGCTACACAGTAGGTTCTCATTAGTTATCTATTTTATACAGAGTATCAATAGTGTATATGTGTCAACCCCCAACTCCCAATTCATCCCACACCCCCGGTTCCCCTCTTGGTGTCCACACATTTGTTCTTTACATCTGTGTCTCTATTTCTGCTTTGCAAATAAGTTCATCTGCATCATTTTTCTAGATTCCACATACAAGTGATAGTATCTGTGGATGTTTATGGATAAGTGCTTGGGTTCTTCCTCATTTTTGCTGTAAAACCTTTGAATAGTGAATTGTAGAACAGAGCTAAATTGTAAACTTAGTATGCCCATATCTGTGGCCTTTGACCTTTAGTTCCCGCTCCCTCAGTTCCTCTTTTGAGGATGATGTTCTTTGACCGCTTGCTCACCATCACCATCGATGTTCCCCTTATTTCCTCAATAAAGGAGGATAGGAGAGGAAGGCAGGACGGGGGAAAGATGTTCTGTTTCCAGATTTTCTGGGTAAATGCTAGGTTATACTTTCAGGCCAAAGTTAAAAGCAACACATTCAGATGCTAAACCATAGACATTTATGAGTTTTTAACACATAGATTTCTTCTGCATAACCCCTGGCTTTTTCCAACATGCATTAATCTAGCCACAGGCACATGATTCCTTTTGCCTGTCAGGGCCCCAGTCATTAATGCTGAGGAATTATCAACAATCAGAGTGCAGACAAGGAACTCCCATGTAGAATATCACCTTTTTTTTTTTTTTTTTTTGCCTTTAAAGATTAAATTTCCACTAGCACCTGATAATTTGATCCTAACCTATCTCTACTTGCAGCTTTATGCAGATTTAGCATTAGATTCCTCTCCACCCAGGGGCAATGTAACCTGAAAAAAAACCTTGGTTCAATGTTTTTGATAATAAAGGTCTAAATGGGGAGTATCCTAGTGATTCAGAAAAGAGGTCAACTTTCTGACATTGAGCAGAAAACAGCACACAGATATGAACCACCAACTCCAAATTATTAGCTACATCTTAAGTGATTAAATAATTTTTAATGCAAAAATAGTTATTTAAGGTGTTGCATATCAGAACATGCTTAAAAGTACCTTAGGGATATTGTGAAATACCACAATTTCCCATCTTTCATTTCTACATATCGTACTGCTGCATTTTATGTTCGGCACTGGTTGTCTATATAAAATGTTGCTGGAAAATCGAAGTTTATTAATGACATGCCGAAAAAAATAACCAGGTCTCTTTCACTCCATTTAATCCCAGTGTTCATTTCCTCTTCATCATTCTCTCATATGGCCTTTCATTGGTGTTCCAAGCCAGGTGAATGGTACAGTTTTCCAGGAAGGGTAATATTTCTGGCATAAATGTTCTTTCTAGTCTGAGCTACACGACAGCAACAAACTCTGTTGAAAAGAGAAAATTCTTTCCTACCTGACACCAAATAACTGTTTTGAGTGATTATTTTCTCTGAACTGACAGGTTGTTCAGCAACGTAGACACAGCTTAGTCAATTTAGTGCATGAATGGTACATGAGGGGTTCCATATTCAAAGCAGAAAAAATTTACACCTGTTCACTCAACATCCAGAGTATTTATTTAGCTCAATAACACCTATTTTAAAAGATTGACTATGGGGCTTCCCTGGTGGCGCAGTGGTTGAGAGTCTGCCTGCCGATGCAGGGGACACGGGTTCGAGCTCTGGTCTGGGAGGATCCCACATGCCGCGGAGCAACTAGGCCCGTGAGCCACAACTACTGAGCCTGCGCGTCTGGAGCCCGTGCCCCGCAACAGGAGAGGCCGCGATAGTGAGAGGCCCGCGCACCGCGATGAAGAGTGGCCCCCGCTCGCCGCAACTAGAGAAAGACCTCGCGCAGAAACGAAGACCCAACACAGCCAAAAATAAATAAATAAATAAATAAATTTAAAAAGATTGACTATGTAGATTATAAAAAGTTTTCTTTCCAACTTGTTCATCTTACCCACTACATAAAATTGGAAAATAATGACAATGGATGTTTAATAGTTTTGTTAATAATTGATGAGGTGACAGATATGTCAAAATCTTAAAAAAATACCATGAACTCCCACTTTTATAAATCCATCACAGACACTGTAAAAAAGTTATATGCAAATTTGCTCCTTGAATTATTATTTATAACTAGAAACTGGAAACAATCAAGAAGATCTACAGTAAGAAAGTGGTTAAATAAACAAAGGCACGTTTTCTTTTTCATTCTTCTCTGCCACATAGTGCAAGAATGACCCCCAAAAGTTGAGTCAATTTCAGAGTGGCATATTGTTCCTTACCCTTCCCTACAACATCCTACAAGGAGCGATTCCAGAAGTTGCACTCAGTTTCAAGATGGCACACACACTAAAAATGGAATCAAAACATAAAAAGGTGATCTGTGTCCCCTGTTGAAATAGTTCTAATCCAATTGATTTAGTCCTGGGTCTATGTACAACTGAACTTAGGAAACTTTTAATCACCTAGAAAATACATTATTATTTCCCCTGGGATATGGGAATTAGAGAGTGATTTTCAAAAACTTATGAAAAGAAATGAGTACCTTGTGAGATTAAGCACTGCACCAGCTTGATTCCATAATACTATTTACCAGACCCTGTATTATTAAAATGAACAGATTTCTTGAGGCTTTTTCATCCTTATGATTATTATTAGAAAAGCCCATAATGGAGTTCAGAATTTCACAGAAAGTCATATTCTTTTCAGTGTTATTTACCATGGGTGAGGGGGAGATTGTCTTTTCATATGTGCCAGTGAAAGCTTAATGAAGGAGTTCCTTTTGGACCTATATTTTCTCTACATGAAAGCGGACTGAATGTCTGCAGTAGGGGCACATTCTCCGCTGTATGCCTAGGAGTGCAATTTCCTATAAAAGATGTTTATATTTTAAGATGTTTATATTTTTAAGATGTTATATTTTAAAGCCTACACATAAGGCTTAAAGAAAAATGCCACTCAGAAAGCAACTTGGAACAAAGGATCAAATGAAATACCACTATGGAGAAAGCACGGTGACCATGCACTCTATATTTTCTTCCCCCTTCTATTATTATTAATTCTCAGCTTAGTTCTAAAAGCATCCAGCTTTCCAGAGAGAAAGAACAAATTTGCGTGCACCCAGTATGAATGCCTTCCATAGGTTTACTTATTTTGTCTTAAACTTGAGGGTAGTTATCACCCTGGAGTTGTTCTGAAATCCAGCTCATTTAAACAATAGGAATGCAATGTTAAACGCTTTTTTTCTGCCTTGAAAGTAGAAAAAACCAAAAAAACAAAAAAACAAGGACAGTAATTCTATTTTCATTTCTAAGTAATGTCTATACAGAATCCATAAATGTTATGAAGACGAAATTATTCTCTCATAAATCTGAAAATACACAAGCTATCAGACACTTCTCTTCAGTGGCACGGACACCCCTTCCTTACCCATAAGATTGATCTTTTATGTTTGTTTGTTTGTTTGTTTTTTAATAAATCATCATGAAGGCCTGCTACCCTTGTAACAGACACTTGATCTTTTTCCAAAGCAAGACGTTTCATTCAAAAAGACAGCCAAGGGCCCGTGAGCCATGGCCGCTGGGCCTGCGCGTCCGGAGCCTGTGCTCCGCGATGGGAGAGGCCACAACAGTGAGAGGCCCACGTACCACAAAAAAAAAAAAAAAAAAAGACAGCCAAGATTCATGCTCTGGTCATTTGGTATATAAATCTACAGACAGCGCTGCTGCTTCACTTTGCATTTGTATAGTGCACTTTAGCTGATTTAAGGCAACGTCCAAAGCCCTTTCCATGTAATGGACATTACACCTCCCCAAGCCCCACTGTTCCTTCCACTGGGATTCCCCTTCCTGTCATTGTTTTTTCAAGCAGAATGTCAAGTGAGAACACAAACTGATCTCTTGCTATTTATTTTGTGAGCCTCAATTAGACTCTGAGGCCATTAGCAAGATTGTTAGAGTGAACACACGTTTCATTCAAGGCAGCCCACCCTTAACTTCAGCTCCTTTTGTGTGGCAGAAACTTCTGTGGAACGGTTTACCATTTCTACATTTCATAAAATGTTTCACATTATTAAAAGGTGCATTGATTCAACGTGCTCACAACTATACAGCAAATGGAAAAGATAATTAGGTGAAATAAGTTCGCTAAAGTATTTTGCATATCAAAAGGTAACACGCATTTTTTAGTTGCTTGCTGTAATTCTCAATGCTCTTTTAAAATGAGAGACTAAATGAGTTTTTGTTTTTTTTTTAGGGATTTATTTTTTACTTTTTTTAAAACATCTTTATTAGAGTGTAATTGCTTTACAATGGTGTGTTAGTTTCTGCTTTATAACAAAGTGAATCAGTTATACATATACATATGTTCCCATAACTCTTCCCTCTTGCGTC
>NC_041226.1:77269866-77305177 GCF_002837175.3 Physeter macrocephalus
CGTGAGCCATGGCCGCTGAGCCTGCGCGTCCGGAGCCTGTGCTCCGCAACGGGAGAGACCACAACAGAGGAAGGCCCGCATGCCACAAAAAAAAAAAAAAAAAAAAAAATTATTATTGATGTTTTCATTTCAAAATCATTTATAAAAAATTTGGGCAGTTTTTAATAATCAGGGCACTGAGGCATTAGGTTAAAAAGTGATGTTAATATGCTCTTTCTCTGTGAATCCTTACCTACAGGCTCCCCAATTAAAGTTTTTACCGCTTAGGACATTCCTTTTAACTTTCCCCTGTTATTATAAGTAACAGGGTATTTACAGTCTGTCCTCTGCTTCATAAAAATTTACTTGAGAGGACTTGTATTTTCCAATTTCTTATCCATCTCTCATCCACTCAGCATGGAGATGAATTAAATCACTTTAGACTAACGTGCCCTACTTTTTGCAAGGTGGCTTCTGAGTGACCATCAGTTGGCCAATATAAGCCGTGAGATAAAACAAATAATACGGTGTACACTGTCAGGAACACTCACTTTTCATCCTGGCACTGACTGAACAAATTACTTTGGGCCTCTATGTCTCTGTTCTAAAGAGAATTGGATGAGTTATGGTATAAAAATTCCTTTAAATCCAAATTTTAAATGATTCTACTATGTAATCCAAATCCAAAGTACCTCCATAAGCACCGCTGATGTGAAACTAAGTAACCACCCAATTCAAGAACAACATGACACACATGACACCCACCTAGTGACACATATGACACCCAGGGACAAAGGGAACCGCCATTATTAAGAACTCTAGGAAGGACTATCACATGTGTCTAATTCTAGTCTACATGCTTAAAATTCACTTGTCATCTGGGCACTGAGATATCCCTCTACGCACAGCGCTAGTCTACTAACATTTCATCAAATTCCACAACGAAAATATTTTAAAAATGTTAAAAAAAAAAAAAGAGACTAATATGCAATAAAGAAAAATTTCTAGACATATAGTAAAAGCCAAGTCAATTTTATGAAATGCTCATTACTATTTCAACGATCGTAATCGGTTTTTATTTATTTTTTTACTGTTTTTGAAAACAATACTAATATATTTATTTTATTTATTTATTTATTTATTTATTTTGCGGTACGCGGGCCTCTCACTGTTGTGGCCTTTCCCGTTGCGGAGCACAGGTTCCGGATGCGCAGGCTCAGGAGCCATGGCTCACGGGCCCAGCCGCTCCGCGGCACGTGGGATCTTCCCCGACCGGGGCACGAGCCCGTGTCCCCTGCATCGGCGCGCGGACTCTCAACCACTGCGCCACCAGGGAAGCCCAATATATTTATTTTATTATTAAAATATCCTACTCTTACCCATTATACATATATTTATTCAGGTCAACATAAACAAACACAATCTTTGAAATATGTTTTTACAATTATCTGTAAGGAATTTATATTATTGTTCTCTAAGGCGTGAAGTTGTATCACTGAAAATTGTGATTGAAATTTTTGGCAATTATGTAATTCCAACCAAAATACTCTTTTGATTCATATATACACAGCAGGCTTCAACTCTGATCTTCCTCTTGAGCTTCAGATCCATACATTTTGTCTGCTAGAAATCACCTATTTTAAAGGACTTGCTTTGTCAAAATCAGTCCAAAACTGAAAATTTCCCCTCATCCTCCCAGTTGTTCTATCTCCCCATCTTGATTAGTGATGGCCTCATTCCTCTCCTCACTCAGCTACAAACTTTGGAGTCTTTCTCAACAACTCTTTTTCCCTTACTGCATACATTTTCAATTGATCATCAACTCCAGTGAATTCTACTTCCGAGATAGTTACACAGAAAGGTACACAGATGCCAGACAGATAGACAGATATAGATAGATAGATAGATAGATAGATAGATAGATAGATAGATAGATGATAGATATAGATAGATAGATACATAGGTAGATAAATAATTTTAGAAAAGATATCTTGACTGGTTGGAGTGAGAAGATCTTAGAAGCAAAGATACTACAGGCGTACCTTGTTTTATTGTACTTTGCTTTATGCTTGGCAGATATTACATTTTTTTACAAATTTATGATCTGGGGCAACCCTGGATGGAGCAATCTATCAGCATCATTTTTCCAACAGCATTTCCTCACTTCATGTCTCTGTGTCACATTTTGGTAATTCTCACACTATTTCAAATATTTTCATTGTTATTGTATTTGTTACAGTGATCTTTAATCAGTGATCTTCGATGTTACTATCGCAATTGTTTGGGATGACACAAACTGTACCCATGTAAGACAGCAAACAATTGATAAATGTTGTGTGTGCTCTGACTGACCCACTGACCAGCAGGTCCCTGCCTCTCTCCCTTTCCTTGGGCCTCCCTATTTCCTGAGATACAACAATACTAAAATTAGGACAATTAAAAACCCTACAATGGCCTCTGAGTGTTCAAGTGAAAGGAAGAGTCACATGTCTCTCACTTTAAATCAAAAGCTGGAAATGATTAGCTTACTGAGGAGGCAGCTGCACACCGAGACAGGCTGAAAGCAAGGCCTCTTGCACCAAACAGATTGTGAATGCAGAGGAGAAGTTCTTGAAGGACATTAAAAGTCTACTCCAGTGAACACACAAATGATAAGAAAGTGAAACAGCCTTATTGCTGAAATGGAGAAAGTTTGAGTGGTCTGGAAAGAAGATCAAACCAGCCACAACATTCCCATAAGGCAAAGCCTAATCCAGAGCAAGGTCCCATCTCTCTTCAATTCTATGAAGGCTGAAAGAGGGCAGGAAGCTGCAGAAGAAAAGTTTGAAGGTAGGAGAGGTTGTTGGTTCATGAGGTTGAAGGAAAGACGCCATCACCATGACAAAAAAGTACAAGGTGAAGCAGCAAGTGCTGATACAGAAGGTGCAACAAGTTATCCAAAAGATGTAGCTAAAATAATTAATGAAGTGGCTACACTAAACAACAGATTTTCAATATAGACAAAACAGCCTTCTATTGGAAGAAGATGCCACTAAGACGTTCATAGCTAGAGAGGAGAAGTCAATGCCTGGCTTCAAAGCTTCTAAGAACAGTCTGACTCTCTTCTAAGGGGCTACTGCAGCTGGTGACTTTAAGGTGAAGGCAATACTCATTTACCATTCTGAAAATCCTAGGGCCTTTCAGAATTATGCTAAATCTCGTCTGCCTACACTCCCTAAATGAAACAACAAAGTCTGGATGATAGCACATCTGTTTACAACATGGTTTACTGAGTATTTTAAACCCACTGTTGAGACCTACTGCTCAGAAAAAAAAGATTCCTTTCAAAATATTACTGCTCCTTGACAATGAAATTGGTCACCCACGAGCTCTGATGGAAATGTACTATGAGATTAATATTGTTTTCATGCCTGCTAATACAACATCCATTCTACAGCCCATGGGTCAAGAAATAATTTCGACTTTCAAGTCTTATTGTTTAAGAAATACATTTTGTAAGATTATAGCTGCCATAGTGATTCCTCTGACGGATCTGGGCAAAGTCAACTGAAAACCTTCTGGAAAGGATTCACCTCTCTAGATGTCACTAAGTACATCTGTGATTAATGGGAAGAGGTCAAAATAGCAACATCAACCAGAGTGTGGAAGAAACTGACTCCAACCCTCCTGGATGACTTTGAGGGGTTCAAGACCTCAGTGGAGGAAGTAATTGCAGATGTGGTGGAGATAGCAAGAGAACTGGAATCAGAAGTAGAACCTGAATATATGACTGAATTGTTGCAATCTCATGATAAAACTTTTAATGGGTGAGAAGTGGTTTCTTATGGATGAGCAAATAACCTGGTTTCTTGAGATGGAATCTCCTCCTGGTGAAGATTCTGTGAAGACTGTTGAAATGACAACAAAGGATTTATAGGATATTATATAAATACAATCGACACAGAAGCAGCAGTGTTTGAGAGGATTGGCTCCAATTTTGAAAGAAACTCTATTGTGAGCAAAATGCTATCAAACTGCATTGCACCCTAGAGAGAAGTCGTTCATGAAAGGATGAGTCAGTTGATATGCAGACTTCACTGCTGTCTTATTTTAAGAAATAGCCACAGCCTCCCCCAGGTTCTCTTCTACAACTGCCACCTGGTTTGGTCAGCAGCCATCAATTGGGGGCAAGACTCTCTACCAGCAAAAGGGCTACTTTAAGACTCGCCGAAGGCACGGATGATGGTTAGCACTTTTTAGCAATAAAGTACTTTTAAATTAAGGTATGTACGTTGTTTTTAGACATAATGCTACTGTACACTTAATAGGCTACCGCATAATATAAACGTAACTTTTATACTCACTGAGAACCAAACAATTCATATGACTTGCTTTACTTGCTTTACTTTGCTTTATCGTGCCTCCCTGGAACTGAAGCTACACTATCTCCAATGTATGCCTGTAGTTAGGAAGCTGTCAGAGTAATCCAGAAAGTAATGATGACATTTCCACTGAAAACAGAAAAAATTAAGATGGGAATGAATACACAAAGACACACACACATACTGGAGTAGATCGATCTATCTATCATCTATCTATCTATCTATCTATCTATCTATCTATCTATCTATCTATCATCCATCATCTATCTGTCTATACCTTTGGTGAATTTCCTTTGCCCAGTCAGATTAAATGCATTCTCTTACACAAGAGGTACTTGAAAGTTTGCTAAGCTGTCTGTCCCCTCTGAGTTTACCGCACAACCCCAGGCAGTCATTCTGGTTCACTCATACCTCTCTATATACCATGAGTTCTCTAACTTACGGCTTTTCCTTGAGTTCATTATTCTTCCTGAAATCCTTGAACATCCACATATGAATGAAAAGAACCTCAGATAGCACCCTCTGTCCCCAAAATAGCATTAAACTACAGGCACTTCTCAGAGTATTAGAAAGTCATCACTGAACAGAGCCAATGTATCATTTTCATCCACTGGAGCCCAAAAGCTGGAATACTGTTTTGATCATCTTTCTGCCTGCCGTCCCTGCCATAGAGTAAGCTCTTGATATGTATCTGTTGAATAAATAATTGGGACAAAATTACATTTTCGTTATAATTATTAATAGCTGGTTTAGATTTTATTTTGCACATACAGATCTGATCTAAGTGTGGCAATAAAAAGGCAAATGTTTTGAGACAAAAAGGAATTCTGAGATACAGTCTATAGAACATGTATAGTTTACGTTATGACATATTTTAAATAGTCTCATCTCTGAGGTGATTGACAGGTCAATTACTGAACAGAAAAGACGAGGATTCATGCTCTTCCAAGAGGCAGATGAGGCAATTACCTTGGTAACTCAACTCAAGCCTCCCAGCTTTCTGAATCTATAGACCTGAATGTTTAAATATACTGGTGCTCTGTCTTATGTTGGCAAAACGGCTTATTTTTCTTCTTATGCTGTACTCTCAAATATTCTTTAATAATTATGTAATAATAAAACCTGCCAATATATGGTGCCTGCTCTGTGTTCCCCTGTGTTGGGGGCTTATGCACACCCCCTCTTACCCCTCCCACGTAGGTGATGCTCCCACTATCTTACTAATGAGGACCAGAATCTGAAAATATAATACTTTAATTATGAGAAAAAAATGTTAATGGAGAAAAACTGTCTTTTAAGAGAGCAGCTGAATATTAAACCTAATTTTGAATTTTAGTTAGTTAAAATATGAGGAAATTACTTCTGTAATCTGGCAAACCTAACAGAAACAACGCCACTGAGGTTCCTGGGCGCCCAGGATTCCGGCTGGAGGCCGTCTTCGGCGCTTTCGATGCCAGAGAGCAGGCTACGAACCAGCAGAATGCACAGCAGGACTCGTCTGGAATCGCTGCACTGGGGGATCGCACACAGACGCGCCAGGCCCTCGAGGGGCAAATGATTCGTGCTCTTTATCACGAGCCCCTCATACCCTCGCTGACGTCAAATTCAGCGACAACTCGTCTCCTCTGATACAGATGACACAGAGCCAGAAAGAGGAGAAACAGTTCACATGAGTTACTTCTCGTTTTTCAAAAGCAACCTGGGAAAACAGCAGCTCAGCTACATGACATCCTCCTCCCTCTCTCTCTGTCTCCTCTTCAATCTCCCCTTCAAAGATTTAGAAAAGATGATACTCCCAGAGGCCTCAGAAATGACAATAACCTATGTTTAATCCTCCACGTTTCATATTCTGGGTATAAAATTTTAAATGTATATGTTACTACATTAATAGCAATATATGATAGCTATCATTTGCATAGCATGTGTACTTGATGAAACAACTCTGCATATGCAACTTAATTTAATTTAAAACTAGTCTACTGTACCACAGCGGGATATTATAAATGTCTGTGATAGGATATACGTATTTTCAGTGTTCTGGTGACAAATGCTGTATCTATCTCTGTATCTATGCATCTTCTTCTACATATCCATGTATCTATATATTTATCTATCTCCATTTATCCATACACATACACATACACATACCTGAGCACACACGGACACATGTAATTGGTTTCTCTCTGTCTTCAGCTCCTTGGGTTATTCACATCTCTGTGTGGCCCTTCTGGACTCTGGTCCCTGGGGAAGGAAGTGTAAATGAGGTGGGCTGGAGAGGCCTGGCCTTGGCTGACATCGGCAGAAGACCCCCTTCTGTGTCACCTTCACTCTCCTCTGTCCTCTCCTTCTGTCTCCCCTTCCTTAGGAAACAGCCTTCCTAACAACACTCCAGCTTCTGTAGTTTCCCGCACACGGGCAACGCTCCAAGGCCATCTCTTACTCCCTGTCTGTCTTCCATCTTTCAATGACGTCTTCTTCTCCATGGCTTCAACTGCCTCTATGGGCTGACGCTCTACTCCCTCACTGAACCCAATAACAGAGGGTGAAAAAAAATTCCCACCTTTAGCTACTTGCATTCAGATGTCTTAAAGGCTCAATTTGATAGCAGTTTCTATTTTTAAGGAGATTATAATGCAAATATGTGTATATAAAGTCAATGACTTTAAGACATAATGAGCATAAACATTATATTCAAAATTTCAAAGTGAACGAGGGAATAAATGGAATATGATTATTGGATCATATGCCCTCCAGAGAAGAAGAGCCCAGAAAAATGGAAATGAAAGCCAAAACTTTCATAACAAGCCTCACCAAAAAAACCCCATGAGAGTGCAGGTGTGTAGATTTCACTGGCAGATTTCAATTAGCGCAGCTCTTTTTAAAATTAGTACCTGTCTCCACTGAGGACTGGTATGCCAAATCAAGCACGCAGGTATTTTCAGAAACAAAGACTAATTGATCTGGTGATTCCAAAATTGTATCCCATTTTTAATTTTTTGTTTTGGAAATAGGCTTTGTTTACAATCAAAAGAACGGTTGAATAGCATATTCAGATGTATATAGTTTGACATAAATACAACTTCCAAAGTCAGGGACGTTTCAAAAAATAAATATCTAAAGCTCTCCAGTTATAGGAAACACATATAAAACACACATATAAAATATAGATACACGAAATTCTGAAAAAAATAATGTAAAATGTAAATACGATGTGGTCAGGACACTCAAGAACTCATAAGAACTATACTGATACTGAGCAAATCATATATCCTTTTACTGTTCAGTCATCACATCTAGAATATGAAGAGCTGGACTAAATCGTTTCTGAGCTCATTTCAAGCTTCATCACTGTACCATAGTGCACCATCTTATCAGTCTTCTTTGTGAGTGATCATTCTATACCACTGATGCTGAAACATTAGCCTGTCATGAACTTTACTGCCATTCAATCCATCTAGTTCCTGCCCTGATCTTTGGGATGCTTTATGGCCTGCACCTACCTCATTAGTGTCACATTACCACCTTCCTAAACCTCTTTTCTCATTTCTTTCCTCCTTAATAAGACTTTGAATAATAGTATAAACAAAGCCAGACTATTTTAAGTCTAACTTACATTTGCCCAATGTTTTATTTATTTTTATATACATATGTTACATAATATATGTATATAAAAATAAAATTGGTCTCATATTATTGTTCTAGATGGTATAAAGCTCAGAGAGTTATATGGATTTTAACATTTTTTAAATAAATCAAGACATACTAAGTACCAGCTCTTCAGTGCTTCATGTAGAATTACAGAACTAACTCCAAGCAGGAGACATTAACTGGTTAATCAACAGGCATTCACTATCCATACAAGGTATATTTAGTGAGTAACCTCTGAGAAGGGAGGTAAGGATGGCAGGGGGCAGTAACTAGAATGCTAATTTACTTTCCCTCCTCTTACACATATTTATATTCTACTTGGAAAAATGTCATTAATAAATGTGAACAAATCAGAGGACAAATTTGTTTTGAAAACATGTGGTGTTGCAAAAGAAGTCTGGAAAAAAGAGAAAACTCTAGCTTTTGGAGCTATATAAAAGACTTATTTTTGGAGGTGGGACTTCAGCTAAATTGTGAAAGATTTAGATAAGCAAAGAGGAGGAGAAAGAACACAGAGGCGAGAAAATGATATGAAAAGAGACTCAGAGGCAGTTCTTCCTTCCTTCTCCCTCCCTCCCTCCTCCTTTCCTTCTTTCCTTCCTTCCTTTCTTCCTTCCTTCCTTCATTTCTTCCCTTACTTATTTCTTTCCCAGGGAGAGAAACATGGTAGAAGGCAGGGGCAGAATCAAAGAGAAGAATGTTGAGAGAATCAAAAAGTCACTGATTCTCATCAAGGCAGAAGAGAAGGAGACCAAAGGGAGGATGTTCAGTGTCTTGCTATGTCTGTATCAAATGCTACAGTAGCATTGTGGGGAAAGAGGTTAACAATGGACTTGAGACAGAGCAAAAGAGTTACAGCTAACTCTAAAGAGAAGTGTTTCAGGGGAGTACTGGGAAGAAGCCTTAGAAGGAATATACAATTATGGTTGTACCAAGAAAAGAGTAATTGGTATATCTGTAAAGTAACTTGTGTTGTCTACCTCATATTTATCCAAATTATGATGACTGGTACATACAAGCAATAATTAAAATGTTTTGACCAAATTTGAGTATATGAACATCTTAACAACCAGAGCTGCTTCTGTAAACTGTGGAACCCTAGTTGACTTCCACACACCTGCAAACGCTAATTCCTTCATGTCGTGATGATGGCCATCTGAGGCTAAAGCACGTTTCTAATGAGTACTTTGTCTTCAGTCCGCTACACTTACTGACCCCTATTCTCGGAAAATTCACCTAGCCTTTCTAAATGTCAGTCCTCCATCTGTAAGTTAATAATAGTAATGAACTAGTAAGTTTATTTGAAGAATTGAATATAATAATGTTTGGAGAACACAACCCCATGGATAGCCCCTGACTGTTGTTTAATGTTAGTTTTAAATATTAGTAGCAGCCCCAATCAAAATAAAACCTATTAGTTACACAGGTAAATGATTGGCTTGGATAGGAAACAAAAGCCTATTCACAACTTTGCAGTACCATTTGATCTCCCACTCTAGCTTACTCAGTTATTAAACCTGCAAACTTGAATCAGATTCAGAGATGTTTAGGAAGAAAATACACATAAATGAGATGTAAATGAAAGCATTTTTTTGAAGGTATGGAAGGGAAGATAAGTAGGGGACTCTACCAGTTCAAAGAATGAGTACCCAGATTGGTGCAGTTTGAACCTGTACCAATGGAAGCATAATGCCAAAGGTCAGTTGAGCTCGTCTTACATGGTTGAGATGCACAAACTATCACTACCTCAAACAGTTGAATTACTGAATCCATTAACCAGCATAACTTGATCCAAAAATCAAAGCTGCCAAACAAGAAATAAACTGGAATAAAATATGGAGGAGTTTGCTCATGCATCCATCCATTGAAAGCTTTTAAACAAACACATAATTGTTTAGAATTGTATGGTGCCAATTCTAGAACTTGCAAGATGAATCAAACATTTCTTCATTGCATGTTATTTAAAAGACTGATTTGTGGTTGCTCAAAATGGAGACAGATCAAGAAGACTCTATATTTAACAATTTATGTTCAGGAAAACATGCTAAAGGAGAAGCCTTTTATTTCTGACTGACAGAATGAAATGCCTTCATTACTTAGTGATATCTTTTTATCATGCATCATTTTATTTTGCTTTTTGATTATTTTTAAAGTAATGGTGGCTTCTTTTTTATTATTATTCTTACACAATTTTATGTAGTAAGAAGAAATATGTTTTACAGTGTGAAATTATAGTAGTCTTCAAATCAGCCTTAATTTTATAGTTAACTTAATTAGTAGCCTCTATATGTCTTTTGTTCATTATACCAAAGTTATTTTTTATTTTTAAAATATTTCCCAGTATTCATGAATCTCACTTTCCCTCCTACTCATAATAAATACACAATGTATGCGGTGAGCCCGGTCCACCGATTTGATGGTGTTGTATTCTAATGAGGATTCTCTGTCTCTCATTCATTCATCACGTATTCATTGAAGGCTTTGCTGCGTAGAAGTTGCTGTTCGCAGTGCTGGGTGGTAGCAGTGAATGAGGCAGAAGAGGCCCCGCTTTAATGAGCCTTGCAACGTGCGACAGGACACAGGAAGAAGAGGATGCTAGGTAAAGACAAAGTGGAAGCATCACTGAGTAAGACCATTTCAGGAAGTGACACAAACTTTAAGGAAGAGAAAGGAAAAGAGAGTAATGGAATAGGGGCAGCTGAGGGAGCTTCTATGGCCTAGTCTGGGGAGACCTCTCTGAACAGCTAGAACCTGAGTGAGTCAGAAGCAGCCATCTGAAGATTTTGGAGAGCGCTCTCTGGGCAGGGAGACTGGGCAAGGGCCCTGGGGCAGGATAGAGACCAACTTGATAGCAGCACTACAGAAGGCTGGGGAGGCTGCAGCAGAGTGAGCTACAGGCAAAGGATGGGCGATGAAATCACAGATACACGAGGGGCCAGGCCCCCAGGGATGGAAGAATGAAGGGCACTCACACGGCTGGCATCTGGCTGCCATATACACACATAACGTAAAATGCTTCTCATTAACAGGAGCCCAATAAACAGTTGCTGATTGATTGTTGTTGGAACAGCTGATTGATTACGGTGCATTCCCAGTAAAAGCAAATTGTTCTCCTGGGAGAAGTAATGAAAAAGATAACTGTCCCCATGGAAGAGATAATTTACCTAATATACGCTATTTATTTTGCTGGAGGCCGAATGGATTACTTCTCATCCATCCCACAGCCAGCCTGCCTTGCAAGGCAAAGTCCAATGCCCTCTCCCTCTGTTCTTCTGACCACCTTGAATTGGAACCCAAGACCTTGTGTGATCTGACCCTTGCCTACCTGTCAAACGTACCTCTCAACAAGGGCACCTTCCTTTCTCTCCCAGTGGTGCAGACAAGTCAATTTTACAGTTCTGCAGACACACCATGTCATCTCCTAGTATTTACTCTGAGTGCCCTTATCCTCCACCTCCAACTCATGCTGTTAAAGCATCAGCTTAGGTGATATTTTATCTAAGAAACTTCCCTAACTACTCAGCCTGTACTACTAATCTCCCCTCCCTACCCCTCTCCGCCATGTCCTCATTGTAGCCTGTGCATATTTTTACATCATGGTTTGTTTAGAACGTAGGCTCTCCTCATCAGATCACAGGCTTCCTCAGGATGCAGATTTTAAGCATATAAATCTTTGCATCCCTAGGACCTAGGAACAAATCTCAACATAGAGGAGGTATTCAATAAACAGTTAATGTAAATAAACGTCCTTGACTTGGATCAAAGGTATCTACTCTTTGACACCATGCTTCATACCCCAAGTGGAAATGAACCTGCTCCGCTCCGGGTCTTCATTGTGCTTTCGTTTTTATACCTATAGCAACCTATAAAGATTATTATGAGTGGACTCTGTTCTACTTATGTTGATATTCCCAGTACCTGAGAAAAGTAGTTGGTACGTAATAAATGTCTGTTGAATATATAAATATTTGAGAAGTATCATTCAATTTATATTATATTATGGTGGTTTTGAACCAATCTTTATAATCAAACATCATCCAAGCAAATGCATGATAAGATAATGGAAAATCTCATATTCAAAAGGATTATAATCATTTAATGCTTTAAATATTTATAATTTACCTTGCCTTCTTGTTATTATGGTATGGCTCTGGTGAGTGAAAAGGAAATCATTTAAAATTATAATTAGAAGATGCCTCTGCCAAAGAAGAAAACAAGTTTACACAGTGTTGAAGGTTATAAACAAATTCTACATCTCTGCCACTAAGACCCATGGCATTAGTCAGAGGAACAAAATAAAAATTGTAACCTGCCCTAGATGACACAGCCTACAGCTAAACTGGTGAGAACGTGGCTTGTTTATGCAGCAGTGCAAACATTTTTTAGTATTTAAAAAGTCAAGGCAAGGAATTTTAAAATATAATTTAAAATGAAACATTCCCAGCTGTATCAGCTTACTTGGTTTTATTTCATTTTAATATAATATTCTTATGATAAAGTAAGAAACCATTCAAACTATTTTAGTCATTTTTCCTGGCAACATTCACATAACCTTTAATTAATTTCACAACAGTTTTACATTATAAGATTTGAGACTAATAAATATGAAACTGAAATAATAATCTATAGGTCAAGTGTTGTTCAGAGTTGGGTTTGATTGTTCATGGAAATATTTATCAGCAAGAAAACAGTATATGTGAAATTATTCCTTTAAGATTTTTTTCCCCTGAAGACTTCATTTGCATGAATATTTTTCTAAGAATAATGCTTCAGTGAAAGAAATACATTTGACATGTGTGTTAGCCGTTCTGTGAGGCCTAAGAGCAATAATGATGCGTGAACCCTAAAAATGCAAAGGAATTAACAATGTAGATTGTGCTGCTTCTAGACCTTGAGACCAGTATGAGACGCTGTGATAATATGTGAAATATTAAAAGTTAGAAAACCTGTCTTTAAAGAGTCAGCATTCTGGTTGAAGAAAACAAATACAGAGTTGGAGATAAAAATAACAGTGAAAGCAATAATAGTAATAATAGCTAAAAACTATTGATTACTTCCCACCATATGCAAAAGACTATTCCAAGACCTTGACTTGAAATCATTTAATCCTGTCAATACACATCAGAGGTGGACACTTATTATTCCCATTCCACAGACACAGAAACGAAGCCCAGGCTCACACAACAGAAAGTGGCAGAGCTATAATTTGAATGTGGACAACTAGGCTATAAGTCCTGAGTTCCTGTCCATTATAGCAGCACTTAGAAAATGATGCACAAAGAAACTGTACTGGAAGCTCCTCGAAGGTAGGGGCCATGAAAATATAGCCTTTTTGCCTCTGCAAATTATATATCACTGTGCGAAGAACATAGTAAGTACATAGTTGTTTAAAGATTCGTTCATGGAACCAAGCCTCATGGAGCACAGTTTAAATTTTCCAGGTATCTCCAGCTATTGGGTCTATGCAATTCCCCTCCTAGTATAAGAAGGAAGAGGACCGAATGTGTTGAAATACAGGTTTTATAAACTCCTCCCTTGCTCTTCATGTAACTTTTACCTACATTTCTATGTTCTTTGGTGAGGCTCCAACAAAAGCTGAGAATCATCCACTACAGCTGCAGGATAAAAATGGCCAGGTAACATCAGGAAAGACGCGGGTGCCCCTCTTCTTAGCATCCTTCCTTCAACATTCACTTCCCTATTTTTTCAGCAAAGATGCTATTTTGGCAGTATATTTCTACAAAGAACGTGTGAACATATGTATTCAAGTATAATTTAATAATCAGTGGGACTTTCAAACCCTGTTCCTTAGATTGATCAGTTATTATCTTAGCCAAGCATCATTTGATAGCAGGTAGATAACCCCCAAAGGGGAGTTCCTTTCAAAGATGCAGAAACAGTCCATGGAGGCTAAAGGCAGTAAGCGTAGCTGGATCTCAAAAAGAGAGGAATGAAAACCCAGGGTCTTGAGATCTCCTCAATTCTTGTTTGTTTGGTTTCATTCTTCAGTCTCTCTGCAGAAAGATGCTTCTATAGCTCAAGTGTCAGAAAGTAGCCAGCCACCCAGATACACCTCACTGTCCATTCTGCATTAGGCAGTAACCACAGTCCTGGCTTTAAAAGTTCGTGGATGACAGGACTTTATCAGCGATCATATCCCGGATTTTGCCTGGGGGCCGACCCACCAGGGCTAAGGGGGAGGGTCACCCTAGGAGACAATTATCTCCTCACGCCACACCAATCCAATCCCAATATCTCGGGAGTAGGATTCAGAATCACCTTTCTAGCTTCTTGAGTGATTCCAACGTGCAGCCAGGTGTGACAAACACAGGCTGAGGCCAAGTGAGGTACTCAGAACAGAGGAATCAACATTGCCTGGTAGCTTCTTAGAAATGCAGAATGCCCCAGAACTACTGGATCAGAATCTTAACAAAATCCCCAGGTGATTTTTATGCACAGGGAAAGCTGAGAAGCACTGCAGTAAACACATATCAGAGCTGGTGGGGAGTGACTGTCATAACTCGAGTTATATTTTCACCAAAACTAAAGGTTGGTTTCACTTATTTATTTCTCTATGATGCAGTTAACTGAACTAAAACATTGGCTATGTCAGTACAATTAAAAAAAAAGTCTGCACTGAAGTCAGCATTTATGCATCTATCCCACACAGATTTATTAAGTCAATACCATGTGTCTGACACTGTACCAGACATTGAAATTTTCAGTTTCCAATAAATAAACAAAAAGACTTTATATGCTCAGGATATAACATAGTGATCATTATGAACACTGCATATTGCTGAACTGAAATTCATCTATCTTGTTCCTTCATAACAATCTATTCCTAATATTTACCTGTGAATATCGAAATACATCTCCTGAAAATATGAATGTGGTCTGTTCTAGGTGAATTCTTATGTCCTTCAGTATTTCTGAGATGTGTAGAGTTTCTGTGAAAGGACAAACCAGAACATCAAGGAGGGATGTGTGGATAAACATCATAAAGACCAAAGTCAGAAGAAGTCTCTGCAAAGGGGAAACGAGGATACCTGAGTCAGCACCTAACATTGAACGCAGCCACGCCAACCCTGGCGTTTATCACTAAGGGGGGCCCTAGCTCACCATTCTCATTAGGTTTTACTTTAACTCAGAAGCCCCTTCACCTTGACTCAGGCATAGCAATTGTGTCCTGCTCTTGAAGTACAGGTGTTTCAGGAAAAGGAGCTGATGTAGAGACCTCGTGTTGGGGCTTCGGCCTCATCTTAACGGTGCGTGTATGAGAGTCACAGCGGCGGAAGCGGACTGCGCATGTCACAGCATAAGAGCGGGTGGCGGTATCCCAGCACACTGCTGGCTCAGGAGCACGGTTATGGCTGGGGCAGCTAACTGAACGGTATTAGAGAGGAAGACTTCCTAGACAAAGTATTAGCGTAACTAAAAAAGAAAGAGGGTTAGCAAGCCAGCCGGTTGTGGTTTAATAAACTATTCCCATCAAAAACGCCCTATGGAGATCACCTCTGTGCTTTGTGACCATGAGAGGGGAGGGAGGGAGACGCAAGAGGGAAGAGATATGGGAACATATGTATATGTATAACTGATTCACTTTGTTGTAAAGGAGAAACTAACACACTATTGTAAAACAGTTATACTCCAATAAAGATGTTAAAAAAAAAAAACGCCCTATGATACAGCTATCATGCTTATGCTTTGAAAGAATTTGTAAGTTACAGGAAAGACTTCCAACAGAAGGAGATAAGAAAAAGTCAGGATATAGAAATTCTCATATATGATTTCTGTGGGGCTGGAGAAAATGGAAGGAAGTGAGGACAATTTAAAATATGGTGATTATAGTTAATAATAATGCATGCTTGAAATGTGTTAAAGAGAGTAGATCTTAAGTGTTCTCACCATACACACAAAAAAGGTAACTCTGTGAGGTGATGTATACGTTAATATGCTTGATTGTGGTAATCATTTCACAATGTACACATGTATCAAACCATCACGTCGTATACCTTAAATGTATATACAATCGTTATGTGTCACTTATACCTCAGTAAAGCTGTGTGTTACCTACACATTTAGAACCGTTGCATTCCCCTGTGAAATAACTCTTCTATCAGCATAAAATGTTTTTCTTTATCTATACAATCTATATTGATATATGTTAGTCAAATTTAACCAGTTTTGTTGAGAGTTTTATTATATATTTTTTCCATATCTTTACTTTCAATCTCTCTGTATTTTTATCTTTAAGTTGTTTTTCTTTGAACGTTATACAGTTGCACATTTTATCCAATTTGGTATTACCTGTCAAGTGTAATATTTGACTACTTATGTATGTCTTACTGGATTTAATGGGCTTTATTGATATGTTTGGGTTTATGTCTACCATAAAACTATTGATAGCCTATTTGTCTTATCCATTTTATACTTATTCTTCTCTGTTCCATTGTCTTCTTTTGACAACAGAGAGTCTAGGTTGTTTTCTACAATTTCTCCTTTGCAGGCTCTGAACTCTAATTTCTCAGTCCGTAGCACCATGAAAAAGGTAGAGGGGAAAATAAAACTGTTTTACTTTTCAGCTGTTTTATGCTTTGGCTTCTTAGACTTTTGCCCTGTGGAGCTTCATTAGCAAATAACTCGAGAAACTGATACTGAATATTGGGCTCATTTCTCTGAACGTCTCTTCTGGGTTTTTGTTTCCTGGGTCTCACAGCAAAATTCGGCTCCAAGTTGGGTCTCCCAAGCTTCAAGAGGTTACAGAAAACACTAGTGCTTTCTTTGCCTCTCAGCAGCTGCTCTCAACCTATTCTCTGTCTCCAGCCCTGTATCAGCTCCCGTAGAGTGAAATGCAGCAAACCTGGCTCACGGTGTTGTCTTCCCTTCTCTCTTGGCAATGGCCCTTCAGGTTTTGGCTGCTTCAGCAGCTGTCCGATCCTCTCAAACATATTTTACACATTTTATCTGACTTTTCTAGTTGTTCTCAGTAGAAACATTGGTCAACTACATGCTGGTCCATCACAACTGGAAGAGTAGTTTTATTTTAAATGAAAAGCATTAACATTCCCTATCTCCTTCACACATACTCCCTGGGTAACTGCCAGCCACGTAGGAGAAAAACAAGTAACGAATAAAAGTGTAGTTAGGTAAGAACATCTTCAATTTCTAAAATAATAGCAGAAATATTTTCCGAATGATGTAGTTAAAATAAAATAGCATGAGACAGAATTGTGTCTTTTCCCCCATCGAAAAGCTATTCCCTTAAAATAAAGTATCTGAAGAGATCTTTACCTCCTCTATTGCTTTTCATCTTGTACTATATTCTCCACAGTTAAAGTGCCCAAAGATTTGTTGATCAGATGAGCTAGATTATTTCCTTATACTTAATTACTAAGTAAAATATTTTTCCTCTTTATGTGAATTCTTTGTCTATTAATGTAATGTGCATTTGATTTCCAATATAAATTAATCCTCCCCACCTCTCTCTCTCTCCATACATTATATATATAGCTATAACTTGAGTTTCCTCCTTTTAGCTTTATTTAACCATCACATAGTATAATATAAATCTTTTCACACTGACATTAAAGCTACATTTAAGCTCTTGTCAGTAAAATTCATGATGTCCATTCATGAATGTATTAGTTTGAATCTGAATGGCCTTAGTGGTTAAAAAATGTATAGAGAATTTTTATTCTTCTAAGACCAATGATATACGTCATCTCTAGCGATTTGGCAACGTCCATCAAAAATATAAATGCACTCAAATGTTGACCAAGCAATTCCACTCATAGGAATTCGCTGTGCAGATCTATTTGTTCATGTGGACAAAGACATATATACTGGAAAATAGTTATTGCAACTTATTAATAAATCAAAAGTTTGGAAATATTCTAAAGACCCATCACTAGGGACTGGTTAAATTACATTAAATGTATTCAGTGAATCACTGTGAATATTCAGGTAATTTGCTATGCGATAACAAGAACAATCTCTAAAACATATTGGTAAATGAAAATAAACAAAAAGAAAGCAATGAAAGGATTGTGATGCTCCCTGAAAAGTATACAAGAAACTGTGAACAAACCCCTGCCTCCCACCCAACTTGAGAGATTTACTTTTTTAATTATGTGTTCTTCAATACTATTTTTTCCCTTTTTTAACTATATGTTACCTTTTTACTAAAAGCATTCTACTTAATTAAAATAGAACACTTGTCTCTCTAGTTCATTTCTTCAAATTGCTGCAGAGAGCTCTATGGTAGTTTTTTAAGCTTACTAAACACCCCCCCCCCCCACTAATGGATATAGAGATTGTTTCTACAAAAGCAGAACTGCAAATTTAACACACCTCCATGAAAGCCTTAATAACACAAGTGAGATACTGTTTAAAACAAACTACCCTTTATTATAGCAGAAATATAGGCTTCAGGGTCAGAAAGCTCCACCAGCGATGACTTATCTGTCCTGAGCAACTTACTGCTACCTCTGAGTTAAATTTGCCAAAAGTGAGAAAAAACACAGAAAGGGATAACTTTAAATATAACCAAGGGATATTTATATTATGGGTGTGTAGCAAGTATTACATAATGCAAACAATGGCATTAAAGAGTCTCTAAATTTTAAGTCATGGAGCTTTACTGAATGTTTAAAAATGTTGTTTAAAAAGTCAGCTATTTAGAAATTAATTTTTAAAACAGCTTAGCAAAGTAAAAGAGCTACTGTAAATTTACTTGATGCTTATGGAATATAATAATTTTTCTAAATTTTGTGCATTGTACCAAAATATTAGTGATAAAAATGACTAGCATTGTTTGTTTTAATTAATAGACTACTTTTTAGAGTTTTAAGTTTACTGAAAAACTGAGAAGACTCTACAGACAGTCCCATTTGACACCCCCTACCCCCTACCAAAGTGTCCCCTTTTATTAACATATTGCTTTAGGATATTTGTTGCAACTGATAAACCAACATGGTATATTATAATTATCTAAAGTCTGAAGTTTACATTAGGTTTCACTCTTTGTACTTTTTATGGGCTTTTATAACGGCATGTATCCACTATTCTCCCTTGCAACCATGAAAACAAAACAAAACAAAAAACAACCCTCAGCAACCACTGATCTTTTTACTGTCTCCATAGTTTTGCCTTTTCCAGGATGTCATATAGTTGGACTCATACAGTATGTAGTATTTTCAGACTGGCTTCTTTCACTTAGCAATATTTATTTAATGTTCATCTATGTCTTTTTTGTGGTTTGATAGCTCATGTCTTTTTAGCACTAAATAATATTCCATTGTATGGATGTACCCAAGTTTGTTTACCCACTTACCTATTTTTGGACATCTTGGTTGCTTCCAAGTTTGGGCTATTATGAATAAGTCTGCTATAAACATTCATGTGCAGGTTTTTGTGTGGATATGTTTTCAACTCATTTGGGTAAATACCAGGGAGAGTGATTGCTGGATCATATGGTAAATGTATGTTTAGTTTTGTAAGCCTGCCAAACTGTCTTCCAAAGTAGCTGTACCATTTTGCATTTCCACTAGCAGTGAATGAAAGTTCTTGTTTTCCACATCCTTGCCAGCATTTGGTATTGTCAGTGCTTTGGATTATAGCCATTCTAGCAGGTATGTATCAGTATCTTGTTTTAATTTTCAATTCCCTAGTGACATATGATATTGAGCAACTTTTTGTGTGCTTATTTGCCCTCCAAATATCTTCTTTGCTGAGGAGTCTGTTCAGGTTTTTTGTCCATTTTTAAAATTGGGCTATTTGTTTTCTTAGAGTTCTTTATATATTTTGGATACAGGTTCCTTATCCCTTATGTGTTTTGTTAATATTTCTCCAAGTCTATGCCTTTTTTTTTTCCATTCTCTTAATAGCACTCTCTTAAAATGTTAAAAAATGATGATATCAGCTATACTATGAATTAACTTTGTTACTTTCCTATTTATCCTACTACATGTGGGAACTTTCAATTTTCATTGTTTACAAAGATATACAGATTCTCAAAATGAGACTATAATATCTTGAATCATGATATTAAATTATCAAGAGATATGAATATATAGAATTGTGCTCTGTTTACACCAAAAACATTCTTAAAGATTACTCTTTAGTTTTATATGTTATACGGTAAAATTTACAAAAATAGGTTTTTTAATGTATTGATGATGCAGTTATTGTGTTTTTTCCTGTTATCTTTTTGTTAAAAGTGATTAAATCAGATGTTTCCTTTGCCAAGCATTTACATTTAAGTCCTGGATTATAGAGTTAATTGTTTCATATGAATTACTTTTCCCACGAGGCATACTGACTGAACAATGTATATATTTACCTTTATCCAACCCTGTTTAAGTGCAAATAAAACTTTTAACATAAGAAGTTGATTAGTCACAGAAAAAAATATCCTGGAGAATTATTTTTAAAAGTCATGCTTTTTAAACCGTTAAAAGGAAAGCTATGATGTAACTGCAATAGCACAGGAGATTCAACTTTCTATAAAACAGACTATCTTTTAGGAAACTTTGTATTTTGTGATGTGCTGGGCCTGGAGTCCAGATGATCCTAAGCACAGGATATAGGCACAGGTCAGGCTCAAGCTCTTAAAAGTCAGCTTGTCATTTAAAAATATAATTCTATGTAGGCTATTGCTGATACTTGTGAGTTACTTTGGCCTATAAATTATAGAACTTAAAGGAAAAGAACTAGTAATTGAAAGGCATCCTTGATATCGTACTCTAAATTTTAAAGGTTAAATTCGCTCTGCTGATCGCTCCATTCTTAAAATATTTGAACGCCGCCTGTTAGGTCTAGAATTGTACGAGTTTGTGCCACTTGGGGGCATATCCTGCACAGTTATTAATAATATACTCTTGATTTATCTGATAAGATGAAGCAGACACAGATGGCTCCCAAGTTAATAATAGCAAGAAGGTCACTTTAGTTTCAAAGAAGTCAGCAAAGTCTCCCATCCTAAAGGGCCAACTGTGTGGCAGGGAGAACTGGCCCCGGGGGGAGTGCAATGAGGCTGCGCCACCTAGTGGTCGTAATTTAGCTTCCAACAAATCAGCTAATTCCTTTGGCAGACGCTGCATTCGAATAGTAATGTCTGCTTATGGAAATAATTATAAATCCATTATCTTATTTGACTCTAAAAACTTATGAGAGAAGAGGAAAATGAGTTGTTGTCCCTGTTTTATATATGGGGAGACAGTGTCAGGGACTTGCCCAGGGTCCCACAGGACACTGCCTATGGCTTCAGACGTTCGGTCCAGGGCTCCCCCCATTCTCATTCCTTATTTGCACAAAGCAATAATTGGGAAGCAGGGACAATAGGTCACATCAGGAATGCTTTAAAGCATTTCACCATTCCAACTGTTCAATGCCAAAGGGTTGAGTCATCCAGTTTTGTCTTAGCTCATTTGAATGAATCTGAGATTTTCGTCAGCATTTTGATGTCTTACGGATTTGATTTGTTTCTGTGTGTGGGGCGAGGGAAACCCCTGAAAGAAATAAAGCCTGCATATGAAAGTGTTGAGATTATACCTGCAGTAAGAATTGAAAGTTGGATGGATACAAGTATGAAACAGATTTCAAAGCTAGCTTGCTCAGTGGAACAGCGCATTAATTACCTTTGAAATGGAGCAGGCATTTCGG
This sequence comes from Physeter macrocephalus, assembly GCF_002837175.3. NCBI lineage: Eukaryota > Metazoa > Chordata > Mammalia > Artiodactyla > Physeteridae > Physeter > Physeter macrocephalus. Next base: position 77,291,520 of record NC_041226.1, read on the forward strand.
CTTGCTGACCTCTTTTCAAAGAGGAAGCCCAGCCCCCAGCCACACCTTCATCCCCCAGCACTTCCAACCGTCTGTGAGCACAGCTGAAGCATCGGCTTATTACAGGAGGCTCCTAAAGCACTTCCGCATGCTGAGTTCTCAGTAACATACACTTGAAGATTACTAAATCTCAAGCGCTAAGATCTAGTCTAATCAAAATAAGATTCAGGGTAGAATGAAGGCTGGAAGGGAGGAAGATCTGGTGCATCTTTCCACCCAGATGTTCAGATGTTCAACCAGGACTATGGAGATTTGCCCTCTATGAATATATCAAAGCTAATTTTACACTTGGAAGTTTTCCATTTTAATGAATGTGAGATCATAAACAAGACGAAGATATACATGATTTTTAAAAAATCTTTATAGATATAGGTATGATCACCTCTATAAATAGCTTTCTGACGCTTTGTTGAAAAATACTTTGAGTTATGATGCAGAACACTGCCATTACTTTTTATTTACTTCATCTTCAGTCTGGGAAATCTACTAGTGAAAACAGGCTCTTACTTGGGTTCAAATTATTTCGCAAGCTAATGTGATCCTGCAGATAAGAGGGAAAATTGTAAAACCAAATAAGAAGCAAAGTATCGAACAGGAACAAATATGGCCATTATCTTCCTATCATTAAATTAATGCATTTGGGATTTTTAAGCTCTCCCCAGAAAGCATATGTGTGGGCAGGGAACATAACATTTACAACGCCATTTTTTTCCTTTTTATCATTTTTTAAGTGTTGGAACTTTGAGGCTATTTCCCGTGAAACATTCCAGGAGTATTACCCTACTTCAATTTTTCTTCCTGTCCTTAGCTTGATAAATTTATCACCCTTACATTGTCAATAAAGGACTTTATCCTTGGGATCACTGTATTGATGATTTCCTCTTCACAACATGGAAAAAGACCAATGATTAGAAGCAGTGTTAGGTGCCTCAGATCATTGCATCCTAAATTTATCCACAGGTTGCTCTATGTCCACTGGGTTCACTTTTTTTTTCCTTCAAGACTTCTGCCAAATATGTTTCAAGGGAGGTAAATGAGGGTTGAAGGAAACTTTATTTTCTAAGGATTCTAGATTGGGAATAACTATGATATCCCACCTAATTTTCAGGAAATAAAATTCCAATACAAAAGCATCTCTTGGTGATGAAAACCTTGCTGAAACAATGGCGAAAAAAAAAATGGTAAACTTTTCTTGGATTGTTTCTAGTAGCATTTCTAGTCTTGAGAATAAAGTTCACCTGTACTGTGGGCCTCCAGATTATTCAATAGAATCACTGTATTACATACCTTTTTGTCACTGTAGAAACTCAAAAAATAAGCAATTGTAATGGGTATGCTTAGGCCATGCTTAAGAATTCTATGTTCCCATCTGAGTCTTAGATATCATTCCTACTGTTGAAAGAATTAAATGAAAGAAAAAAATTTCAACTAAGACTATCTCGTAGTGGGAAGCGGAACATTAAAATATAGCAGTCAAGCTTGGTAACCCTCTAACTTTATTCTAGAAAACCCAGTAAAAGTTACACAGTGATTTTTTTTTTTTAGAAAAACCTTAAGTCCTGCCAGGAAATTCTTAAAACTCAGTTTCTTATGATGGTATAAATCCCTCCATAACATTTTTTTATTCCTACTTAGATTCTTGCACTATAATTTTTCTATATTGTTAAAGATTATTCTTTGTACTTTCTAGAAGCAAATTCACTGGATGAAATTCCATCTCTTTAAAACAAAGGTCTTTCCTTGAAAAAGAAGAGAATCAGAAAATCTCATTCATTCTTAATATTAATAAAATGCTCTGTTATTTGAGAGAAATTAGATTGATATAAAGCAATTTGGATCTGCTTGAGCTGTAAATGTAGGCTTCACTGGCTTTGATTTCACCCTTCCCATGTCATCACCTAACACTCTCAGCCAATCTGATAATTTGTGGCACCAACCAATCCCATGAATTATAAGAAGTCTGAAACAAACAGAATAATTTACTATTATTTTTTAAAATGTTTTGTGAGTTTCATTTTGGGATTTGTTTTCCCCAGAAGCTAATATAAGACATTATAAAATGTGTCTAAGCACCTGACTGTGCTGGATAAGAAAAATAAAGAAAAAAGATCAGTACTTCTCTGAGTTCAATACTAACACCAAATAATTTTGGTAACCTTTGCCTTCCTAATTTTTAGCTGCTGTCTCTCTGAAAATCAGACTACTGGATGAAATAAGTACTTTTTTAATGTACGGAAAACTGAATATATTTTAAAGCTCTCTTGACATAGGCTAGGTGTTCATCCATTCTGCTCTTAGTGTGTACACGTGTATGGGAGTCTGATGTATGGTAGAGATCAGAGTAGCAAGAAAAAGGTACAGATAATGAAAAAGAAATGCAATATTCAGCTCTGTAAATACCTCAACATGAAGATGCAATGGTTAAATTACTGAAAGACAATCTCAAACCTCAAACGTTTTCAAAAGATATGCTGACGGGCTTCCCTGGTGGCGCAGTGGTTGAGAGTCCGCCTGCCGATGCAGGGGACGCGGGTTCGCGCCCCGGTCCGGGAAGATCCCACGTGCCGCGGAGCGGCTGGGCCCGTGAGCCACGGCCGCTGAGCCTGCGCGTCCGGAGCCTGTGCCCCGCAACGGGAGAGGCCACAACAGTGAGAGGCCCGCATACGAAAAAAAAAAAAAAAAAAGATATGCTGACAAAGGGAATAAGGTAAATGTAACAAAATGGAAATAAGAACAAAGAAGATTGGTGAAAATCAAATAGACAACTCTTAATATAATTAAAATATCATTGGTGAAGGCTAATTTTGTTAATGTTAAAATGAAAAATAAGGTGTTGACTATGATTCAAAGAGCGTTTTCAGAAGTCATGGCACTGAACTAAATACACACGTACTTAATAATGTCAAGGTGAAAAAGCCCTAAAACACTAAGTACAATATGTTCCTATTTCCCTTATTTTCTTAAATTCTTCCAACAGAACGTCTGAATGTCAATCATTAATTTTTTTGGAAATATAATAATTGGAAAAATACAGATAATTTTGCATGAGTCTTTTAAATAAATGAAGCTTGCTTAGATATATTGTGCAATTTGAATATCTACTCAGAGGACTGATGTTCCAAAATAGCATTTAATTTGCACAGTATGTCATAGATTACATCAGTTAAATTTATTTAAATTGCAAAAGTATTGCACATATATATATATATAGCAACCCTATAGCTTTCTATTTTCATTTCTCTTTTTACCACAAACATGAGAAGGATGCTAGTGGCAATGTAATATTTGGAGACACATAGATCTCGGAGTTAGTAAACACATGTTAAAAGGAATAAGTATTGCTATATATAAACTATAATACTGATGAATTTATTATTATAGTTTGTTCTATATCATATGTACTCTGCTATAAAAGAAATATTAAAATTTAAACAGGTATCAGAAAATACAGAAATTGAACACCCCAGATCTCTTCCTTTTTGGATTTTCTAATGTATTATTGTTTGTATTATGCAACTTAAAACTTTTTCACGTGCAATTAAATTAAGGATGGAGACATACACACGTACCCTCAGCATAGAGAAGAATCCACACTCAACAATGCTAGGCTTTCTTCTACCATAACATAGATGAGTCTTCATATTGTTGCTTATTTAATGGTTTACTTTGCCATAGACTAACCATTGGTGAGGGAAGACTATATCCATTTTTTCACTGCTGCATCCCCAATTCCTAGAACATCAATGGCAGACAGTCCTCAAAATGTACTTGTTAGAAGGATGCATGAATGGATAACATAAATCAGATATATGTGGGGAACAAATAAATTAGGGATTTTGCAGTATAGAAAATGAATCTGGATCTGCAAAAATACAAAAAAATCATCATGGGTTTAAGGAGCAAATGTCCTTTCTGAGATTAAAATAGAGTACTATAAATGAAAAGAGACATTTTTAAGCATTTGTAAGAACACAGAATTTCAAGAAAAATAATGTTTTATTTCACCACATTTCAATTAAATGTATAAATTTTGTATATTGAGTTAGATATTTTAATGTTAGCCCACTAAATAACTAACACACCCTCTCTTTCCATACATTTTTTGTAGGGAGAGAAGGTAATTGAGAATCACCCAACTGGGAAGTCATTTCACTGAAAGTTTCCTCAAATGTTGAAAGAGAAAATTAAGTGAACTAGATGGTAGGAGGAATTATCTACTAATTGTCTACCTATTTTTAGATTGGGTCATCATTTACTTTAGTCCCTAGTCATCTAACACTGACAAACATAATCAAGCCATTGTGTTCTTAGCATAAAGCAATTTTTTTAAAGCTACAAATTAAGGTCTAGAACTGTTGGAATCTATTAACTAAGTCAGTAACTCCATTTTTTATTTCCAATGCATTTTGAGCTTTTCATATAGATAGACCGACTCCAAGTAGAATACATTCTCTCTACTTCTATCAACAGTACAGACAGACACAAGAATGCTTGAGAGATGGCCTGCACAATCTAGATTCCTAGAGACCACCACAACTGCCCAGCTGGAAACAGTCCTGGAGGTATTTACAAGGTCAAACTCACCAGCCTCTTATGACCTACCCCTCACACATATGCATACATAAGCACGCACACACTGAAGAAGAGAAATTGTAAATAAAACTTAAAGCAAGTAAAAATATGAGTGCCCATTTTAAACACGATGAGCCCATTGCCCCCTCTGCCTTTGCATCTGAAAGTGAGAGAGTATCTTTCCCCCTCCAGGTACCAGGTACTGTACCTGGTACTGACTGGCCTGCAGACAGCAGCTGCCTAGTTTAGTAGGCTTGTCTGTGGCAGGAGAGGAGGGCAGTCTCAGGGACAGAGACAGGACAGCAGAGAAAATAAGGCAATTTTAAGGTAAGGTAATAAGGCAGTCCCGGGGGTTCTGCAGGTCACTTCTGATGGGCATCCTGTGCCTTGACCTAGACTCCGGGCATGTGTATTTCAGTGTTTGCAAAGGGAATGAAAATCATGGCGGACAGCTACGAGAGACAACACAGTGAGCGATTAGTAGGTCCTTTGGACAAGGAGGAGGTACTTTGGGATCCCAAATGAGGGAGAAAAATTCCTATGTAACAAAGGTGAAGAAGGAAGAATATGTTAACAAGGACTTCAAAGATCTCTTCCTTCATTTGCAAAACAAATGAAGCATTATTATCCCTCTGAGCTCGGAGCTAAAAATGAAACTAAACATGTAACATTAGTCTGAAAACTAAATAGCATCTCTTTCTCTCCCTGTAGATGTTTGGTAGAACTTGCACAGAACAAGCATGCTACTTGGAGGTTATGCAGGCCTTTTCTTAGAACAGGCTCACACTGCAGACAGCCAGACACAGGGCTTATTTATTTCTCTGCGTTTGGCAAACCCCAATGAGATGAGGATCTCTCCCTGGGTGTCATTAAATGGCTGTGTCTACATGCTGGCTACATACACAAATGGAAAGGTGAACAGCCTCTCGGATTGTATGTTTACATGGCACTAACGTTCACATTTGGTGTAATCTTTTTGAGCTCTACATACTATAAACACAACTAATATTTATTAAATCTTTTCATGAATTTTCTGTAACCAAAGCTTTCTCTCCCCAGAATAGCAGCTCTTTCGGTGGTTCCTTTCATTGATTGGTCACAATGTACCACGTTGACAAAGCACAGCAACCAAACCATTTCAATATACTTTTCCCACCAAATTCCCAGTTTTGTAGAAATGGCATGGTTTATTTATAGAAGTAGTATAAATTGAATACAGTGCTTTTTCTATTTATGTGAATCGTGAGCCATTCAAAAGGAAGTAGCATGTCTTGGTCATCACTGGGTCCATCACAGCTTCTAGCAGAGTGCCTAGCATGTGGCTGTGACAGGACAACTACTTAGCAATTCATACATTGTTTATAAATTAGATAGGTGGGGTCCTGAACTTTGGAGAGGGACACCAGACGAACAAAGGGAGCAAAAATAATTAACGAAATAGCAGATGATTGAAAATCAAGTGGCATTCTGCTTTGACTTCTATACCATATTTCCAAAGACAAAAAAAAAAAGAAAAAGAAGGATGAGGAGGAGTAAAAGAAGAAAGCAAATAGAAGAAAGGCTATGCTGAACTCAATTATCATCACCACCACTGCTTTGTGTCTTGGTAAATGCCAAAACACATGCTTATTTTTTACCTTTAAACTTCAACCTGTCCTTTGGTTTAATATTACAAGTAAACTTAGAATAATACCAAATAAATAGTTGCCAGCAAACTCATCCATTCCTTTCTCTCAATAAAAAACACATAGTATTGATTATTAGTAAGCTAATTTTACATGCGGATCGGTTGATGTACCATATTAATTTTTTGTGTGTTTATCTATAATTAATTACATAAAATGTCTTCATAAATTTACATCTTCAGTTTCAAACTTTGCCCTGGGCTCCAGAAAATGTATCCAATTATTCTATGCAAATACACACAGTGAATTCTGCAAGTACTATTAAATATGGTCCCAAATTAAAGCAATCACTCCTTTCCCTTACTGTGTATCACCACCACTAACAACCACCACAAATCAGTTCTTTAGAAGGTAACTGGGTTGACTTTGTTTTTTCCTGGTACTGTGTGTTTAAGTGAGTGTTGTATGGATGAGTCTGGTCTGTGTGTGTACACACATATGTGTATATTGGAGAGGCAAAGGGACTGATCAGTGATCCTGGTGAGGAGAGAAAGTCTGCCAAGAGAGTTGTGGAGAGAAAATACAGTTCATTGGCTATGATTTTATTGCTGTGGGACACAGTTTTTACAAGTCTTTGTGACTGCGTGTCCTTCCATTGCTACCCAGTGACGGTGACTGATACTCTGAGGTGTGTGCTTTATACGAGAACCTATTATCTACTCTGGCTCCAACTGAGGACGCCTATTCATTTTGTTTTTCTAAAGTATACACTTAAACCTCATTATACACCAATACCTGAAGTATCAACGCCAGGCATAACTCTGTGTTGGATTCCCACCTGTTGACCAATGCCCGACACCTCCTGCCATCTGACACGTCACACGGGCATAAATGCCGTGTTTTCGCATTTTGTTCCTTTAGAGAGGGCTGTGGCGTAAATTCCGCTTTCGTCTGAAGGAAAATATTGTTACTGTGCCCTCCTTCTTGAGAGAGATTTTGACAAGGGTTTACAAGTTTAAGATGTTACTTATTTTTCCTGAGCACTTTGTCTCCTGGTGTCCACTGATGCTTTAGGATGAGAATGGTTAGTCGGATATTATAAGTTACTTTTAAGATTTTTCTCTTCGTTTCGTAGTTTTATTATGATGTCTCCAGGTGTGAATACCTTTTTATTTGCCTCTGTTGGGATTTGATGAGCCTCCTGAATACGAGGATTGGTGGAGTTTCTGTTCTGCACAATTCTCATCTATCTTGGAATTTTATCTCCTGCCAATTATCTCTTCTCTCTTGAGCAACCTCCATTAGCTTATGTGAGGGCGTTATCTGTCTACCATCCATGCCTCTTGATCACTTTTTCATATTCTTCCTCTCTTTGTCTGCTTTTCAATCCCTATGGCCCTCTATCACCTTCCCTAATAGTATCTACAATTTTCAAATCATTTAATGTCATTTATCAAAACTCTGTTCTTCAAACTGTACTTCATGTTGAATACTGAATTTGCACGTTAACCTCCAAAAAATGAATTGGCCCCTTTACCTCAATCACTATGACTTTGCAAACACCTAGCACCATTTTCAAACCCTGCTTCTTGTCATCACTTGAAATTGCTCTATTTCTGAAATATCAGACTTCAAATTCTCACCCTGCCCACAGCCTTGTGTTATTCTAGGCTTGAATCCCCTTAATCCAACTGTACCAGCCCTTCAATCTCAAGGAAGCTTTCTTACCCTTGGCCCACATTTATCATTTCTTACTAGTATTATTAAAACACCCCCCCAAGAACCTCAAGTCTGGTTCCTCTCCCTTAGTACCACTGTAATGATATTTCTGTAACAAAAATGTGACTGTCATTCCCCCTTCAAACTGCTTATTCCATAGGTCTTTATTACTCCATCAGAGATGCAAGGAGGCCCTTACATAAAACTGGAACATAGCTCCAGCTCATCTTGCCCACCTGCTTCACAATGCTCCGTGTCTGTGTAAACTGCACTCTCTGTAGTTACTCATATGCACCATTATTCTTCCATTTCTATGTATCCTTTCATGTTGAGTATTCTATTTGGGATACCCTCCTCAACTAGCCATAACTCACCATGCACACGCACGCACACGCACACACACACACGCACACGCACGCACACGCACACACACGCGCGCGCACACAGTTTTCCTCCTAATTAACTCCTACTCATCACTTAAGTATCTGCTGAAATGTCACTTCCCCCTGGGAAGCCAGCTACACCTCCCAGGGTGAATCAAGAGTCATTTCTCTGTGCTGCATACCATCCCATTTAGACTTCTAGCCTATAATTTACAGGTAATCTATTGTATTTATCTTTTTCCTCACTGGATTGCAGGGTGCCTTATCAACAGACAGCATCTTTTATCTTCATGTCTTTGGTACCCACTGGAGTGTCTTCCATGTTGTTGGCATCAAAAGAAAAAAGTCAAATGGATGAATACCTAAAAAGACCATTGTCACCCCTCAAACTATCAACATTTAACAGAGTCCAAGAAACCCTCTCTGCCACTTCTCTCTGTAACATTTAGTTGGCATCTTATTGGAGACATTGGGAAGTAGCTCTAATTATTTTTTCAGGAGGGGGGTTGGAGCAGCTCTCAAACACAACTGGTTCAGTACAGAGAGCTTCTAAATTCTATGAACTTTAAAGAAAAGTTTGCATTCATCATCAGAAGACATTTATTGAGCATCTTTGTGTGGATCTGATTTCTAGGATTTCTCATCTGCCTCAAGTCCCGCCCTCCACCCTCCTCCCTCCAAATCTTACCACCATGTAGTAAAATCCTCTTTATTATTAGCAATGAGTACTAGCAAGTGTATCCAATCAGGCTCCATCAGATACTTTCAGTTTAACCTGTGATACATTTATTTGTTGGCTTGGGAAATCAGTTTTATGATTTGTTTTTACTTTTGTGTCTGCTACTCAAGACATATTTAAGGAAGTAGAGTGAACCGTATGATGCCCCAAAACCAACTGCAATCACATCTCTCGCAAGTGACCAAGGGAACCAGGACGACAGATAACTAAATACGAAATGTATGATGGAGAAGCTTCCTAACAAACAAAAGCACTAGGCGTATAATACCTTAAACAAGACATGCCACATAACCCAAGGATTAATTCAATTAGCATTACATGAATGTTCTGTGAAAACTGAATTACCTCCCATCTCACAGTTTGAGATAATACCTTGTCATCCATCAACACTGGGAAAATCATGGGTTCCCCAGCCCAATTCACACTGAGGTAATTATGCCCATCCAATAAGAAATGTCAAGAATAAACATATTGTACAACACTAATTTGATACATATTTTAAGCCTGATACTTAAACCTGCTACAACCTTGACCAGAAGGAAAAAAAAAAGACAATGAAGAAAACATAAAGAGGAAATTTACTTAGATTTCTTAAATTTTAGATCAGTGCTTCAACCTAATCTATAATTTTATGATTTTGTGGATTATTTCTATAGCTACAATCTTTTGAAAATTGTATGAAGAAATTATTAAGATGTATTTCCTTCCAAGAAGACTTGTATTATTATGTTACTTTCAGGCGTACAATATAGTGATTCAGCATTTAAATACATTATGAAATGATCACCATAATAAGTCTAGTAACCATCTGGCACCTCTTAAACCTATTACAGTATTACTGACTGTATTCCTTATGCAGTATATTACCTCCCTGTGAATTACTTATTTTATAACTGGAAGTTAGTACCTCTGAATCCCCTTCACCTCTTTTGATCAGTGCCCCCATCTCCTTCCCCTCTGGTAACCACCAGTTTGGAGAACCTGGTTAATTTCTGATGAACTTCAAAGCAGAAAACTCCAAAGAAACCTGACTATCAACATAATAGTCTTTTTGTTTAATGTAGAACTTAATACCTCATACCACAGTTTAACTACAGTTATACATGTTAAATTCTTGGTATCACTAGCTCGAGATTTGCATTATAATTTTGTCCCGACATTTAGAAGACAATACAATATTTTACTAAGAAAATCTAAGAGCTTTCTTAAAAATACAACATTCTGTAAGACACTCCAGTGAGCCTTTTGCCCTCCTCATCTTTCTATAAAAACTACTCTTGACAATGTCATCAAATAACTCCTCATTATCAAATTTAATAATAAATTCTCAGTTATCTCACTGGAGCTCAACTGATCCCACCTTCCCTTGAACACGTTCACATTTTCCTCCTGGAAACACGCCATCCCGCTCTCCTGTTCCTTCTCCACTGTGCTTTCCCCTCAACTCCCGACTTCTCAGGGTTGCAGTGGCCCAGGGCTCTGCCCTCGGACCTCTTCTTCCTCCACACTCACTCCTTCGTGATCCCACCCAATGCCATGGCTTTCAGTGTCCTCTGTATGCTGATGGCCCCCACCTCCGAAATCTCTGCTGAAGCCCAAGTCCACGTGTGCAGCTGCCTACTTCTTGCCTCACAGATGTCTGAGAAGAGCACATCCATGGCTGAGTCCTGACCCCACAAAGTCTTCACTGTAGACACCGGGGACTCTGCCCTGCCTCCATCTCCTTCCTCTCACACACATCCCATCTGCCCGCATATCTGCTCTGACGGTTCTACCTTCCAATCATACTCAGGACCCAGCTGGTCCTCACCCCTTCTCCATCTTGCCCGGACCCTCCCATGTCTCACTGGGGTCAGCACATCAGGCTCCCCAGCTGAACCCCACTTGCACTCTCCTCCACACAGTAGACAAATCAGGTCACATCCCACTTCTGAACAAAACCCTCTGTCATTTCCCACTTGATTCAGAGGGACAGCCAACACCCTCTTGAGGACCTGCAAGGCTTTATCTGATCTGCCTTCCCACCACTCCCAACCCCAAGTCCACGAACTTTTTTCCTTTTACTCTTCTCTGAACCCTTCTCTCCTACGCCATTCATCTCTAACTCATGGCTGTTTTTGTATATTTTTGCCACAAATGTAAACACAAGAACATGGTTTCCCTGAATGTATGAGCTGAAGTTGTTAGTTTCTGCACTGTGTTCGTTTGATCCAGTGTTATATTCATTATTCATCCTTATTGAACTTGGCCCTGGCATGGTTTTTTTTCCGTAAGCACTGTCGGAGTCTCCCAAGGATGCCTTGAATTTGAGGTCTGCTTGCCCAGGTGATTCTGTCCCCCTTCTTCACACTCTACACTGGCACTTTGGTTTCAACAGGTGACCACACAGACAGCTCAGGACAAAGTGGAACAACAGTGGATGAGTGAAAGAGAAGATGAAAAGAGATGTGAAGACTTCCAAGGGGCAACATGTGCTTAGAACCTGACATGGTCGCTGTAATGAGATAATAAATTTAGCTCAGAATTCCCTGATATTTGTAAAGGAGATATTTGACTAGTTCTACAAATCTAATTATTTTGCAGAAGACACATCTGTACTCCGGGCTTCCCCCCTCCATACTTAGCACTAATTTTCTGCACAAAATATAAAAAGATAATTATCAAAAAAAGCAACAAGCGACAGTTATCATTGGGTTTACTCCAAGACTGTGGAGGATATTTCTAAAGAAGACATACACTGTTAGTATCATGATAGTTTTTTTCTTGGGCAAGAGTTTTCTTTCTACGACATGTGCACTGCAAATATTGTAACTGACAGGTTTCAAAATCAGCTTTATCTAAAATAAAACTTACAGACAAGCTTGTGGATCATCTCTAACAAGTATAAAGCCATTCTTGGTATGCTAATTCTTCAGAAAACATGTCTTCCCTTCCCTGCCCCGGTTCTAAGCATAACCTAGTGTTAAATACCTTACTGTTAGTGGTGGCAATATTTTGCTCTCCTACATTATTTTTCAAATTTCTTTGAATTTTATCGCATCTTGTCATGTTGCTTGTGTTCTAAAAATTGCCTTAAATGCTTTTGAAAATATTGAGAATACATAAAGAAAAATATTTAAAGAGCCAGAGAATAAGAGAAACTATTAAACCATTTTAAATAGATAAGCAAACGTACTTAGGATTTTTTTTTTCAGATTTCTAAGGTAACATCTTAATTCTTCCTCCACCTATATTAATTGCTCAATAAATGCAATTTCAGCTAATAGACAGATACCCAACAATTTAATTGCATTTAATTTTACATTTAGTTACCATAAAATATATTTTTGAGTCATATATATAAATATATATATATGACCCCCCTACACACACACACACACACACACACACACACACACACACACACAAATTAAACATTGATAAGCCCTGAAAATATCAGTATCCTTTAATTCACAAAATCATGCTATAGGATCCTATCACACCCACTTCCCCCGTAAAACTTTACTTCAAATTATAGAAAGATTTTTTTCCTTCCAATTTTAAATGTGAACCAAGAGAAAAGAAACCCCAAGATTGGTTATTTAAAATGAGAGAAAAAAAGAATTGTTTTTTGTTTCATTATTTATGACACCTAATAACTTGGGCTTTAGTTTCCTCATTAATTATGCAAGGACTTAAACTAGAAGATGCCTAAGATTCTTAAAGCCTATGTAAAGGCAGAGAAGTGGCACAAAGGAAAGTGAAAGATTAATATGCTTCGTTCAACATATAAGTTTTCAAGCAAAATTTAATGTTCAAAGTCAATTTTTAAAAAGTCAATTCTTGTAATTTTTCTTTTAGAGAAAAGCCAAATGTCTATCCATCAGAAACAAATTTAATTTAATTTCTGTAACTTCTATGGATATCAGAAGTAAGATCTTTAAAGAAAATGTGGAGTACTACAATTATTTGATGACAAAAGAGTCACCTAATCAAACACTGTAAAATCCTAAAAGAGAAAATCAATTTTCGAAATCTCTCTATGTAATGAAAAATATTTTCTTATTTTTTGTGGGGGCAGGATGAACCTACTTTTTTTAACTTGTGAATGTCTCTTTATATCATATATAAAATTTAATTAACATCTTTAAAATTATAAAAATATATGGCCATATGGAAATTTGGGTCAATGATTATTTTTTAAGTAGAAATGGTGAATCATTTAACTGAAAATTTATACTTGTAGTTCAAACAGTTTCCAATTTATTTTGAAATCACCCTTTCAAAAGTTACCGGAGGGTGATACAGCACATACTGCTGAACCATCCAACACATAAAGACAGAGATTTCATTTTCTCTACTCAAAGAACAAGCATGCAAGGTTTAAAGAAAAGAAAATAGTACGTCATCCTCTGTTTAGTTTTGCTGCCATCCCAACTACTAAGTACTCTCTAAGGTTTGGGAAGTCCCTGAATCTTTCCTCTCTTTCTTTTTTTTTTTTTTTTAACATCTGTATTGGAGTATAATTGCTTTACAATGGTGTGTTAGTTTCTGCTGTATAACAAAGTGAATCAGCTATACATATACATATATCCCCATATC
>NC_041226.1:77305502-77306253 GCF_002837175.3 Physeter macrocephalus
TGGCTGAGTAATATTCCATTGTATATATGTGCCACATCTTCTTTATCCATTCATCTGTCGATGGACACTTAGGTTGCTTCATGTCCTGGCTATTGTAAACAGAGCTGCAATGAACATTGTGGTACATGACTCCTTTTGAATTATGGTTTTCTCAGGGTATATGCCCAGTAGTGGGATTGCTGGGTCATATGGTAGTTCTATTTTTAGTTTTTTAAGGAACCTCCATACTGTTCCCCACAGTGGCTGTATCAATTTACATTCCCACCAACAGTGCAAGAGGGTTCCCTTTTCTCCACACCCTCTACAGCATTTATTGTTTGTCGATTTCTTGATGATGGCCATTCTGACTGGTGTGAGGTGATACCTCATTGCAGTTCTGATTTGCATTTCTCTAATGAGTGATGTTGAGCAACCTTTCATGTGTTTGTTGGCGATCTGTGTATCTTCTTTGGAGAAGAATGATTTTTCATCATTAGTGTACAGGAATGCAAGAGATTTCTTTGCATTAATCTTGGATCCTGCTACTTTACCAGATTCATTGATTAGCTCTAGTAGTTTTCTGGTAGCGTCTTTAGGATTCTCTACGTATAGTATCATGTCATCTGCAAACAGTGACAGCTTTACTTTTTCTTTTCCAATTTGGATTCTTTTTATTTCTTTTTCTTCTCTGATTTCTGTGGCTAAAACTTCCAAAAGTATGTTGAATAAGAGTGGTGAGAGTGGACAACCTTGTCTTGTTCCTGATCTTAGA
>NC_041226.1:77306756-77353104 GCF_002837175.3 Physeter macrocephalus
TTTTTAATCACAGTCTCAATTTCAGTGCTTGTGATTGGTCTGTTTATATTTTCTATTTCTTCCTGGTTCAGTCTCGGAAGATTGTGCTTTTCCAATAATTTGTCCATTTCTTCCAGGGTGTCCATTTTATTGGCATAGAGTTGCTTGTAGTAATCTCACGTGATCCTTTGTATTTCTGCAGTGTCAATTGTTACTTCTCCTTTTTTATTTCTGATTCTATTGATTTGAGTCTTCTCCCTTTTTTTCTTGATGAGTCTGGCTAATGGTTTATCAATTTTGTTTATCTTCTCAAAGAACCAGCTTTTAGTTTTCTTGATGTTTTGCTATCGTTTCCTTCATTTCCTCTTCATTTATTTCTGATGTGATGTTTATGATTTCCTTCCTTCTGCTAACTTTGGGGGTTTTTTTGTTCTTCTTTCTCTAACTGCTTTAGGTGTAAGGTTAGGTTGTTTATTTGAGATGTTTCTTGTTTCTTGAGGTAGGACTGTATTGCTATAAACTTCCCTCTTAGAACTGCTTTTGAAGTAACTACTGTAGAGCAGAATAAAGAAAAAAGAATGAAAAGAATTGAGGACAGTCTTAGAGACCTCTGGGACAACATTACATGCACCAACATTCGAATTATAGGGGTCTCAGAAGAAGAAGAGAAAAAGAAAGGGACTGAGAAAACATTTGAAGAGATTATAGTTGTAAACTTCCCTAATATGGGAAAGGAAATAGTCAAGTCCAGGAAGCGTAGAGAGTCCCATACAGGATAAATTCAAGGAGAAACACGCCAAGATGCATATTAATCAAACTATCAAAAACTAAATACAAAGAAAAAATATTAAAAGCAGCAAGGGAAAAACAACAAATAACATACAAGGGAATCCCCATAAGGTTAACAGCTGATCTTTCAGCACAAACTCTGCAAGCCAGAAGGGAGTGGCAGGACATATTTAAAGCGATGAAAGGGAAAAACCTACAGCCAAGATTACTCTTTCCTCCCTTTCACACCTTAGTGAGGCCTAGCTCCCAGGCAGTCTCGCTGCTGCTCTCAGCTGGGTGGGGTGAGGGTGCAGAGCTTAGGCTGCTGTGAGGTGGGGCCCCAACTTCCCTAGGGACCCCCTTGGCTCCCAGGAAGTTCTGTGCATCTTACACCTAGATAACCGAATCTACCTTTGTTGGTTTGTTTCCGTTTGCAAAATGTAGTTGCAACATTCTTGAGGAGTGATTCCATTTGCTAGGGGTTCCCGGGTTAACGATGTCAATTATTCCTCTCTTCCCCACTCTAGGACCCACCCAATGGAGGATCCAGAATCAGGAGCAACTCTGCCCTGTGATATCTGAGATGTGGTCCTGGAGAGTCCAGGCCTCTCTGCCCTTTGAGACTCTGTGCATGAAATACTCTGTTATCAATCTAACAGCTTTTCATTTATAATTTAGCCGTAGCTCATCACCTACCTCAGAGGGATAGCATGAAATCTAATGAGATTGAGTCTAGAGGATACTATGAGCTTCTTGGAAGACAGACAGCCCATAAATAATGCACTAAATACTGGAATGATCTCCCGAGTTTTTCACTTTCAGATTAACAAATTTTTTAAAAAAGCTCTAATAGCTTCAAAATCAGAAATCACTAAATGCTTGCTTTTATACTTTCCTTTTCGTATTTATGCACTAAAATACTTGTTTTGGAAAACTTAATGATGTGGCATTGACGTTAAGTTTGTATTTTTCTTATGTTCATAATTACATATGACTCTATAGTCAATAAACACTTTGTGAGACCCTATTATATGTTAGTACTTTCCCACGCCTGAGATCCAGAAGAAAGAAAGGGGAAAGATCTGACTCTAGTTTAAGGAGATGCTCAGTATAAAAGGGAAAGGCTAGTGATACCTTTTCTTATGCATAATTCTTTTAGTTTTATCTGCATTTATTACTTTTTTGAGAAATAACCAGTAATAATACTCACTGTTTAAAAGATTGTACAGAAAAGGTTCTATCACAGAAAATGCTTGAAAATTACAAAATGTCCAACTCTGAATGTCCTTTAAAACCGCTTTATACATATTTACCTAAGTCCCAACTTTAATCCAGAAGAATACAAGCAGGCACGTGATGCAAGCAGAGGGCATTTGGGGAGCAAACCAAGCCAGCCTTACCTGAGTGAGTCGTCACTGGGGCTGCTGAGAGTATGGGACGCTCTGAAGGAGCACAGAGCCGCGGCTGAACAATCGAACATCTGCTATTTCTAAGAGGTTTACACCCGAGCTGGAGTGAGCTCTCACAAAGGTCGAGTCACACACAGCGTATCGTCTCCCTCATTTCAACAGTGTTTTCTGTTAATGTTCACAAACTCAATGCAGGAACTAAGACAGCTATTGTTGGTTCTTTTTTTTGGAGAAAAGCTAGCAAAGAAAAGCGGGAGTGCTTTGGGATATCATGCAAGTCAGAACAAACACAGGTACAATTCAGGAGCCCCGTTTCACCATCCATCCTCCCACTGGCTGGAGACGCACATGTGATTATTCTCTCTGGGTTGTGAAACTGTGTGGATAATGATGCTGCGAATCAGTGATGAAAGCTCGACTCCACTTAAATGATGTCTGGAATTATTTGCTCTCACCCTTTGATTTTTAATGATTCACAGGAAATGCAAAAGGGTTACTTTTTAATCCTCTTTTAGGAAATGAATGCCCTGAACTTCACCAGATGTTCATGCCCAGCGATAAGTTTATGCTTCCAGTTTGAAGTCACTTATTAAAATTGCTCATAAATCTAAGATCATCTGAAGATAATTAGCTGGTTTGCATAAAGGTAAATCCATTATATAGAAGGATGGGCTGAGACAGGCAACAACAAGGTGAATCTAAGTAAAATTCTTAAGTACACCTAAGGACAGCATGGGCTAAGTGACTAGTAAAATAGTCATATCCCTAAAAATCGTCTCACACACGCATGTACACACACGTGCATACACGCACGCACATGCACACACACAGGCGCACACAAGCTCACAAGAACATAGGAAGGGTCAGAGTCTCTCATTTATGCCCTCATTTCCAAGACACTGAAAGTGAACATGAGGAATGGACTTAGGTCTCTAAGAAAGAGGCTCAACCTCTGAACTTCTGTTTTCTCATGGAAACTGGAACAGTGATACCTTTCTGGTGGGGCTGCTGTATATATGAAATAAGCTAACGTATATCAAGTGCCTGGCATTGCTCCTGCTACACAGAAGGTGATACCAGTGACTAGTTACAACCTTGTTACTCTGTTGTTGTTTGGGGGATATGACTATTTTACTAGCCACTGAGACTATGCTCTCTTTACATGCATATCGGAATTTTAGTTAAATTCACCTCGGCGATGACCCTCTCAGCCCATCCTTCTATATAATGGATTCACCTTTATGTAAACCAGCTAATTATATTCAGATGGTCTTAGATTTACCAAGAGAACTCCACAAAAATTAACTAATGACCAATAATTACATGAAAAGGGTGACAAATTCTTTAATAATCAAAGAATAGTGGTTAGTATGATGCCATATTTCCTGTCCAGGAGATAGTCATCTGCTTGGAATGTTAACAGAGTTCATTACTGTGATGGAAAATGTTTTGTGGGTTGTTTAAAATGATTCTGAGCTTTAATTTTTCAAAAATGTAGATGATTTTTTAATCATAAAAAGTACCCAACCTCTGTTTTTAGGGTAAAACTGCCTTGAAAATATTGACCCCCTGTGTTTTGTAATATTTAAAATCAAAGCAAGCCCGTGAAGCCCGGCAGAGATCGCATTCGGACAAGGACGGTGTCAGCTTCCTCCCTCCACATCTTCAGGGCCCCAGTCTCCACTGGCCAGGCACCATTCATCAGTGAACGCCTGGGTCTGCCAACCAGCTGTGAATCATCATCAAACACATCCTCCAGTCCTTCCTCCAATACGTCCATAAGGGTGTCATGAGACTTTCCCAAATAACTTGCTAAAATTGAGGATGATTTATTACACAGTTATTATACTTTCAGCCAAAGCTTACCTTTTACATGTGTGTCCAGCCCCTTTACCTTGTAGACCATAATCTGACATGCATTCTCCTGGAAGGTAGCCTCAGGGCTTACCCACAGCGTCCAGCATAGGGTATGGCGTGGACTAAGTGCTCAGGACAGACCCAGAGAGTGAAATCATGGTGTCTGCGGTTCTCAGGATTAGCGGCCCAGGAACAGAGAAGGCAGCACCCATCAGTCACTGTGTTTTCATTCCCAGTTCCAGCCTAGAGCTGATCATCTCATGTGGTCTCCTGGCATCGCCTGCTCCTTGGTCCTGGTGTGACCAATGGGAAGATTGAAAAACAAAGAACAAAAACCAGATACCTGAAGAGAGCCCTCGTCTCCGTTCTCCGCTATTCCCCTGCTCTGGACTGTCATCTGAAAGCGACCTACAAACAGAAGAGGGCGTGTACTTTTCTTTCCCCAAATCTGCATTATGGCCAAAGCCCTCCTCAGACACAAACACGCTGTCAACCATCTTCATGGATGCAAACATCCCAGACTCATTTTCCATCTCACCCTTGAGCGCTTCCTATTATTTCTGTTGTATTTTCATAGCCGGAAGCTTTTGTTCGTGCTGTTCCCTCTGAACTTTATGCCCTTCTTTCCAATTTATTTCTACTGAAACAGTCAGAATGTACTCCTGCCTCCTTGTTTTTCGTTTTTTGGTTTTTTTTCAGGTAGCATTTACTTGGTCCACGCTGCTCATCTTGCAATGTGGGGCCCTGTGCCTGCCCTCAAGAGGCTAAGACACGAGACTGGGGAGAGACAGGTGAGTTACATTTCTGTGCTATGTGCCACCTGCATGCATTTACAAATAGGGCAGAGGCCTGAGGGGATAAGGAAAAACTTAGCTTTAAATAGACACAAGATCATAAAATAAGATGTTCAAGACCATAGGAGAGTGAAGGCTTTGGGGATGGAGGGGCCAGGGAAACATTCAGGCCGGCCGGAGCGGGAGCCAAGCGCTGGGAGAGGGTGTCATCCACGTAGGTAGGCTTCCCACCCTCCCTCCCAGCTACTCAGCAGTAAAACCCTCCTGGAAGCTCGGGGCTCAATTCTGAGGACTGCTTTCTACCAGATGGAGAGGGAGGTGGGCAAGAGGCATCCAGGAGGTGTGATGCGGTTTGTTACAAAGCGCAGAGGCCGTTCCCAGGGGAGGTTCTCTGCCGCGTGGGCGGGAGACAGAGGACCAGACCGGCAGTGGCCAAGGGGCTGGGATTTGGGACCAGAGAGATTTCTACACACTTTTAAAAGGCTCAATTCAAATATCACTGTCCATGCTAAACTTTCCCTTCCAGAAGAAAACTGGCATTCTGTGTACTCTCTGCCGGGGAATGTGCTTCTCCTTCTGTCCTCAAGTTCACGGGGCTGTCTCTGCCCATCACGAGAGGCCGGAGTTAGCTCCTCCCACCGGGGCACAGGCTGCCGCGTCCCCGCAGCCCTCAGAGCACCTGCTCGTAGACGGCATCGTTCGCCAACACGCGCTTGTCGAGCAGATGTGATTAGAGTTGTTCTAACGACTTTTCAGTGGGGGAAAATCTATCTTTATGTATCTGTTAAAAATGTTAAAAGTATCTTTATCGTATTGCATTACAACTTCTTCCTCCTCTGTTTCTTTCTCAGGAATCCCTAGAACTGTGACAGTGCATCATTAATCATATTGAAGTCCTAAAACAAATGTGGACCACAGCGGTTTTTTTTTTTTGCCCAAGCCAACATGGACTTTCAAAGTTACAAATACTAAGGGAAAATTTATCAAGCTGAAAGAAAGGTTCCTACAATTTTAGCCATCACGTTCTATACGAATTTGCAGAGCCCTTCCCTTTCTTGTCCCTCAAAATCTAACCTTATATGACTAGTGATTTAACCCAGAAAATCTGTCCAGAAATTAATATGTTTAAGAATAAAGGTCTCTGGACAAACGGTCCAGGTCCAGGCTGGAGACAGTTACGCGGCCACCGAGCTAGCAGCAGCAAGAAAGTGCCACGTCATCACCAGTCGTGCAACCCGGAGGCCACAGAAAAGACAAACTCTGGACAACAAGGCCCGTGACCTGGGAAGAGACCCTAAGAATTGCCCTCGGGGCTCCCTTTCTGGAGGCGACATGCCGAGCTTAGGTGGGCGAAGCACACCTCTCTGAGTCAGGCCTCTCATCTGTATGTGTGTTTTTAAAACCCCCAAATCCACTTTTCAAAGGATTTCAGCTGGCTCTTTGTCCAGTATCAGAATTCTTATCAGTGGAAACGTAACTATTCACAACACAATACACAGAAGGGGTCATCTTTATCAAACTATGGTCTTAGGTGTAAATCCTTCTAGGTAAAAAGACAAATTGTTCAACTTCACATACGAAAATGTTTTTAAAAGTGAGCCCATGTACGTAAGGAAATGCCCTTGATGACTTTAGAACAATAAGTTGATTTGAAAAAAATAAAACACATCAATTACTATTATTGGATATTACATTTTCAACTGAACTCTTGCCTATTATCATCTGAACAATACAAACATTTCTGGATTAGCATTTTATTCATTAAAGGGTTTACTGGGTATCATGTGGGCATTAGATGCGCTGAGTCTACTATGTCAACAAAGAAATAAGTTTTTACGAAAATTTGTCTGGCTTTTCAATCTCCCTGGCTGTTGCTATTTGGTTTCTATCTCCAGCCTTTTAAATACTGGTATTTCCAAGGATTCCAGTTTCTATCTCCATTTTGTGTCATTCTCTCAACACTGCTAGGTGATCACGCCTAATTCTACGGTTTCATACTGAGGGGTATGTTGTACACACTCCTAATTACCGACCTCCAGGCCTAGCCTCTCTGAGCCCCTCTCATCTCTCACCTTATTTCCATCACATCTCACTTTGCTTGCACTCCATGTGATGGAGGGGAGGGATCTGCACTTTCTCCCCACCGAATAGCAACTGTGGATTAAATAAAATAACACCATACATTTTTAAGCCCTTGTTTTCATGGTAAAGGCAACTGTGCTTTCAATTAATCTTCACAGTCCAAAGAAGAAGTTTCTATTCCCTTCGAATGAGTGACGAAAATGAGATCTGCAGACTTAAGCTGTTTTCCCAAAGTCACAGAACAGAGAATGGGGCAGTGAGGACACTGGCTGTCTGCACTCTCTGCATAGGTGACCACCTCGCAGAATCCACATGGACGCTCCCGCAGGAAAAGCCCTTCCTGGTCCCACTAGGAAAGTCAGGGCCCCTTCTGTGGACTTACATTCCAAATTGGGGTGTAAGTTTCTGTCTACCACCCCTCACGTACCCAATCACACACAAACAGAACAAACACAGGGCTACTATGGAGCCCATGCCAGATGAGGCCAGGAATGCCGCTCACATACTGGGAATTAAAACTGACTCACTTCCTCCACCCTCTACTTGCCACTAATTGCAGGTGGTCCGGTATAGGAGAAAGTCAAGTCTTCCCTTCCCAGAATGAGCAACCACCTGCTATCAGATTTCCAGAAGGCCTAATTAGAAACTTCCAGTCACAGGTAGAACTTCATAGCCTGTGAAGCTAGAAGTGCACCACCCCCATCCTGTGACCCCTCCCTCCCCAGAGCTGCCAAGGTCGTCATGGAACTTCACCCACTAACACAAGCGCCCTGGAAGAACACAGGCCTGCTCAGAGGGGCCAGGGTTATTTGTTCCTTCCTGCCCTTGAAAGTGTGTAATCAAATTAAACAAATCCACACTAAGATCAAACGACCATTCCAGACCTTATAACCTTTCCAGTATATGTGCCCTAAAAATGCTACTTATTCAACCAACAGAGCCAGAGAGACTGAGTGGGACCCAGCGTCTGAAGACAGAGACTGGCAGTCAGCCTTCTGGGAATTTTTGCTTGAAGATTCAACCTTTGTATAATCCTAGATATCCAAGTGAGGAAGGGTGGAAGGAAAAAATCCAGGGCACGCTTTCTTTGGGCATAGTGAACAACAGATCAGTAAGAATACATGGGATATGTGGAAGATGTAAAATGATCTGTTGAGGCTGGCTGGCTGGCCTTGGGCTGGCTGAGAAGGGCTGCCACTCCAGGTGAAAGACCCTGCCCTCTGTCCTGTCGACAAGATGCCCTGTGACAGCCTTTTTAAATGAGGGGAGTTATATGATTATCCACATTTTATAAATGCAGTTATAACTACAGTTCAGGAAAGGATTAAAGGGAAAAAGATTTATATATGTGTATATATAAATATATATAAATAAAAAGTGTATACCATTCTAATATATAACAAATGTATATATTCCAAATGTAAATATATATATACTATTCTAACATATATTAAATATATATACATGTATCTCACACCCAAATGCACAGACATATACCCATAAATTTTTAAAAACTGGTGTAAATAGTGCTTATGTTTCTTTTTGGTTAAAAGACTATAAAATTACTTGACTTTTAAAAGCATGTAAATTACCTTAACAAAGCAAAAAGAGTGAGGGGAGAGGAATAATCAAATAGCAAACTGAGTTTTAAAATTCCTGTAAGATGCAAAATACCTACCTGCTAAAACATCCTACAGATGTACAACAGTGCCTCAATTAGGGGGTCAGAATCACATAGAGTAACTTGGACTTCTGAGGCCAGGGGTGTGTAAGTTGGTATAAATATCATAGAGTGTTATTTATCAAGAGCTTTAAAAAGTATAAACACTATTTTCTAACTTCCCTACTAAAATTGTGTCATAGAAAATAATCAGACTTGGATACAAAGATGAATAATTAATTATGTTAAAAATAGCATTATTTATAACTACTGTTATAAATTATATAACATATCATATAAGAAAGTATATAACATATTATATAATAGAAATTTAATGCTCAATACCAGAGAGAGGAATAGTGAAATACTTTATGGCAAATTCACAGAATGGAATATTACATAGACATTAAAATCATTTCTTACAAGAACATGTAAAGATATAATATTAAACTGTCAGGTGAAAAATGCATAAAGCAATATAAAATATGATCAAAATATTGCTTAAAAGGCTTTTTAGTCATATTATTTAGCTACTGCTTTTAATCATGTTATTCAGTCAACACACCCACAGTCTATGATTGATTATATGGTAAATAATTAAAATGTGAAATGTGAGATAACAAAAGCAAAACAAGCAAACCAGACCAAACAGTAGATGCTTTTGATTCCGAAGCCTTATGGAAGTTGGAATTGAACTTTCTGGAACACTTTATATGGGTGGATTCAGAGTGACAGCTTCTCTTCTTACGTTGGAACACTTGATGTGTCTTTCTCCCAAGGTAAACTGTGAAAAATGTCTATACCCAGCAGTCGCTTGCCGATTCTTTTCAGTGGAATCGGGAATTTTTGGATTCCTGAATAACCAGACCACAAACAATTACAGAATCATGAAGTCCATATTTTGTGTATGTGTCAAAATGAAAAATAATCCTGGCCTATTTTTGAAACCGGTGACCTTCTCTGAAGCACTCACAGAGCCATAGCCTTACAATTCAGCTTGCACTGAATTTCCCTTTCCTTCTAAGGAATCTGATCACTAGATGACATTCTTAATGTGAGGGATGAATTGTGCACTTAGCATTCAGCTGCTGGGAAGGAGGGAAGGTGTGGTGAGTGCAGGGGAAAGTAAGTGTTGTGGGTAGGAATTCTCAAGGCTTCAACTGCACAGAAAATTCTAGAATGATCCATTCACTTTGTATAAATGTGTCCACAGCTCCTGAAAAGTGAGCAGGGAGGTTCACTAAACTAGGGCACTGTCCTACACCATCCTGGGGCAAAGCCAAATCTCTGTGATTTCAAGCAAGTCACTAACTTCTCTGGACATCCGTTCCATCTGTTGTACCTCATAAGGCAATTAACAAAGTATTTGGCAAATAACTGGTGTTTAAGACATATATATATATATATATATATATATATACACACACACACATATACATACATATATATGTATGTATATGTATATATATATCTCCTTTCCCTTAAGCTTAAGGCAGCTTAAATGAAGATTGTGAACTGCAGTTTTCAGTTCACACTCCATTTATCTGACTTTTATCTCTGGGCCTGTATACTTTATATATTCTGGGATAGTCTCAGTTTCAAAAAATGTTCGAAAATGTTAATTTATTAGATCAAGAAATTAATATTTGATTTTTCAGAGGTTTGCTGGTCTTTTCACATACATAAATTTACAGCAGAAAAATACGCCTTTTCCAGACTGTGTTCTTAAGTTTTATTAGGAAAAAGCAGCCATCTTTAACTACAAGTGATCCTAAGATAGGATCTTAGGTGTTTTTCTCTTTATTAATTCCCTCTTAGGTACACCTAGGGCCTAGCATATAACAGCCGCTCGAAAACTATTTGTTGAAGGAATGAATGCCTGGGTGCTGCTGAGGGAGAGCGGAACCGCGGACTGCAGGGGCCGTTACAGAGCCGGAGCTCACGGTGCAGGGAACTTTCACCCTTACCTGAAGCTCACGTGCAGGTGAACGCTGGTTAGAATTCTGGTAAACAACATAGAATGCAACTCTTGGAACAGACGAGCCCTCTGAGTGGAGGGGGACAGAGAGCCATAAAGGGGCCCCTGTGCCCTGATAGGACGCGTGCACCCACCCCTCAGGATCTCTTCAGAGCCCGCTTCCCGAGGTGGTCCACGGCCCCCAGCGCCCACATGGTTCTGTTTTCTGGGGTGTCTTGGCCCTACCTGCCTTCTGGGAGTCTTTGCAGCCCTGAGGAACCTCCAAGTGGAAGAAACAAGTGCACACTCTCCACTACTCTGACTCTGCTCCCTTCATTTGGAGGAGGAGGTGTAATTCCCCTTCTCGGGTAGTCACAGTGCAGCTGAATGTGTCTCCCCGGCGGCCAGCAGGATAGAAGGGAGGTCCCTCCAGGGACTGGTGCTCCCAGGACCCCTGCAGCCTCCCAGGTACCAGCCTGCCCCTCCCGCTCGGGGCTCAGTAGTGCAGCCAAGAGGAGCCACTCCTGCCTGGCCAACCTCTCCCTACGGTTTGCTGTCTTACTTGCACAGAGAGGAAACGTTCCCTGGACAGATGCCTGTGATGACTGATGACAAGCAGCTGAGGAGATGGTATGAGGAAGCGTGTGTGTGTGTGTGTGTGTGTGTGTGTGTGTGTGTGTGCACGTGCGTATACATGCATGCATGTATATAGAGTGCTGGTCAATTTTTCAGTTTGTTGTATGTTTTTAGGAAGTACACATTTTAAATTGAGTAAATGTTTAAAGAATTTGAGTTTTTAAGCAGTCACTATCAATAGCATTATTGGCTTTTAATGGTCTTTCCCTTAATATTTGGGCTTGATTCCATGTTACTTAACAAAATAATTGAAAGTACCCACTCAGCAGTCAATAGATCGATCACTCTAACACTGGAAATGTGTCTTTTAAGCCATGTTTCTTAGTCAGTGAACTAAAGAAGATGGCTGGGGTTCAAAATCATCTTTCTTTCTTTCTTTCTTTGTTCATCCATTCATTCATTCATTTGATTTATTCCTGTATATATATATATATATATACATATGTATGTATAAGGTTGGCCACGCTCACTTCAAATAAAATATGCGGGCAAAGTCCAATATACGAATGAGATAAAAGAGATGCTGATTGGCTGAGCCTGGGTTTGGGGGACAGGCTGCTGGATCTAACCCCTCACTCCCTGAAAGGCCCTGGGGTGCATTCAGGAACCCTATGGTTCCAGGGAGAAAAGTTTGAAAAAAATGACTATTTTACATCGACTCAGTGCGCTGTTAATCTCTAAAACTGTTTATCAAATACCATCCCGATCCCTGGGGTGAGCCAGGTAGGCGGAGCCAGAGGAAAAGCAGGAGTGGTCCACAGCCCCACAGCATGGTCCGAGCTCGTGAAATGTGTCTGATCCTGTGCCATCCCGAACACAGAGGTGCCCATGGGACGCCATCCACACTCAAGGAGCCCGAAGTACGGCAAACCCCCCTCCTCTGCTTCTCCTGTTCCAGGCCCGACCCTGCTTGTCCCAGAAGCCTGCACTATTCGTAGATAGAGGAGGCTGGGAAGCAGCAAAGGACAGGAGTGGAAATGATATGGGGGCCTCACTGGTGCCCCCTCCTCCCCACAAGTCCCAGGGAGCTCCGAGTCCACGCCCATCATCATTGTCCTGGGTTACGTGCGGCCTGGACTCGTGTGGGAGCCCTGCAGCCACAGAGCACCCAAAGACCCCCTGGCCACTTCCCTGACAGGCACGGTAAACAGTGCATCTGAAACATACTGAAAAAAAGACAATTTCAGGATATGCTATAGGGTCTGTAAATGTTCACCCCAAACTTTGAAAAACTCCATGTAGACGTAGATTTAACTCACATCTCTGAGCCCGTCATGTCTTTGCTGTATGCAGAGCCTTCTACACTGGTGCATTTATTCCTCTAGCCCCTAACAATTCTATGATGGAGACAAAGTATCATTGTCTCCTTTTTGAAAATAAAAGGAAAGACAAATGATAATATATGTTTTAAGAAGCCAAACAACAGCTAGCAAGTGGGATTTTGACGTCACCTACAGGGCGAGATCTCCCACCTGCCTCCCAGGCCCATCTGGGGCCCCAGGCCCTTCAATCCTTTCCCTCTTCCTGCTATTCTTCTTCCCGCTCCTCAGGCGGGCCAAGCTCTTCCTCTCCAGCCTCAGCACCTCGCACATGCTGTTCCTTCTGCAGGGACTGAGCTCCCCCCAACACGCTGCCTCTGCCTGTGCCTGTCAGGGCTCAGCTCAAATCCTGCAGCCGCCGGGAGGCCCAGGGCCTTCCAGAACCAGGCCGGGCTCTCATGCCGTCTGGCAGCTCCCATTCTTTTCTTTTTCAACATTTTTAAAAATGTGCTATCAATTAAGTAGAGGTGTGTTGATTTATGAATATCTGCCACTCACAGGGGACTATAAGCTCTGGGAGGGCCAGACCTGGCATTCTGAACACCCATCTAGTAGGACCACCCCCCCCGCCCCCAACACCCATGGATGAGCATGCCCTACATCAGAGCAGAGATAAGAAAGTCTGAGACTCACGTGGAAGATCCTCTTAATCCAAGGGCAGTGTGCCTTCCAATTCATCACTGCTGCATGCATGGCCCCAGACTATTCCAAAAGTCTAACTTTTTTTTTCTGAGTTATAAGTTTAAAATTAAATTAAGTTTAGGTTTAATTTTAGTAACAAATATTTTTCTATTCAAATTTTTTTTAATTGGCACCATGTATAAACAGTAAGGGAAATCAACATAAGCAGTGCTGTGAGAAAGCACAATTTTATTTTGATTTTCTACCATCCCTTGAAAATATACTCAGTGGGGAAATCTTTCCTTTCCACTAGTGAAACCTCTAGCAGAACCTCTGTGCCATTTCTGCATATGCAGAGTCAGAGAGGCTTACAGGCCTCTTATGTTGCAAAATACTCTTAATTCTGCAATTGGAGCCTATAGTGCAAGGTGCGTTCCAAAGTCCGAAGTGCAGTCATCGCTAGTCTGCCCTTTGCACTCTGCTCCGGTGACAGGCCTGCAGCAGGATGCAGGCCTTCTGTGCCACGAGGCTGTGCTCTGTCCTCTCGCAGCTGCTGGAGTACGGATGCTGGCTTCCTGAGCGTGACTGAGGCCGCCCCTCTTCCCTGGGGACGCGGGGGGCCCTCTTGGAGGTTTCCGGCCGGCCCCTCCCTCCTTGGCTCTCGCCTTGCACAGCCGCCTCTCTGTTCTGGGGGCTCACTAGTGACTCTTTCTCAGGCTCTGGGCTCCCAGCGGAAGGCGTCCTGTGGGGGCACCTGGGTGACGGGACCACCTTGCCTCTATCAGCACATCACTTGCGTGAAAAGCACCCAAGTATTCTCACGCCAAAGATTTTGGCCACCAGCCAGTCCTGGTGCCAGCCCCAAAGCATCCTCTCAGCCGTCAGCCGCGTCTGGCTGCCCAGGGCACTTGGGCCCCATCACAGCCCTCCTCAATCTTCCTGCTCAACGGCAAGCCCCCCCCAGTTCTCTGAGCCTCCCAAGTGCAGGGAACACACCTCACAGCTCTCTGCCTGTGTCACTAAACCCTTCCCTATCCCATAATGGTTATGGGGTGGGAGGTAGTAACCCCTGCCTGTGACCTCACGTCAGGTCTGAGTTTCAGAACCATTTCCGGGGCCATTTCCTGTGGAAACGTGCAGAGGGGAGGACATGCTTTGATCACCCTCCCTTTGATGTTTGGTCCCCCTATATTGATGCCTTAGGAATCCGAAGGTAGAAGATTCCCATCCTAACATTGCTACAGTGCTTCGAAGATAGGATGTAACACTAACATTCTAGAACTCAACGATTCCATATCCAGAGTCTGACAGGGAAAGGATGAGTCCCAAGTGGTATGAGAGGGGATGTGGGGAAGAAAGGAGTCAGGGGGTCTCCTGGAGAGGGGTGGGCCCAGGGAGGTGGACATCACCTGTCTGGTGCTCCTTCCATCCCAAGTCTAAGTCGTAGGTTTCAAAGACAGAAAACCGTCAACATCTCAGCATCTCAGACTGGTATAATGCTTCTACTCGGCAAGGTAAGGAGACATGTCATTCCCGTTTAGTTACCTCTAGTGAATTATTTTAGCTACCAATGATAAGGGGTTTCAGGATATTTAATACTTATCAATGAGCACAGCTGTGAACAGACATCTTCAGTTTGGTGCTAAGTTCCTAAATGAAATAACCCCTAGCTAGTCCACCTCTCGCTGAGTAGCGGGCGTGGGTGGCTGTTAATCCTGCGGGTCCCCGAAGGCCCACGGACTCCTCTGCCGCCGCATTGTGTTCTTTGCTTCCCGCCGCCAATGAGGCTCCTGGGATCTGGGGAACATGCCCTCTACTGTGTGCACATCTCATCTTCCCTCCTGGCCAAAAATGCTCCTAAAGACACAAACTCTCTTACTTTAGAGTTTTTGTTTCCCCAATATCACTAAAGGTAGAGAAGGGGCATGACGAACCTTGTTGAATATTAAAGTATTTTTAAAAATCGATTGAAATTGATTATATAGAAAAACAAGTGTTAGAATTCAAGCACAGAATGACAGCTGCTTGAAATAAAGAATGGAATAATATATTTTTTAAAAAGAATGCCTTTGTATATTCACTTGGATCCTTGAATGGATAGGTTTAGATGCAAAGTTTAGGGGAAGAAAGAGGGATAAGACAGGACACTATATTATTTTCCAAAGACATTCATATTTTAAGTGGGGATTCATTTTAAAAATGCATAAATTACTTTAACCATGTTTCTATTCTTTTGACATGGAACATGTTATTTTTAAAGGGAAAAGTTTCATCTTCACTGAAGCGAAATTTTGTTTCAACAATGTCCCTCTAAGTCTTTAATGGGTCAGTGGATTTCTCTAGAAATCCAGATTCAAGCCAAATAAAGCACAGCAGCACTGAGGGGAAAGGGACGATAATGAAAGCAAAGTGCAGAAATGCAAAGAATTAAATCATCCTATTGATTCATTTAACCAGTATATTGGAGCACCTAGTCTCTGCCAGCTCTGTTCTGAGCTATTGATATTCAATGGTGAATAAGTTAGATTGGGTTCCTCTCTCTAAGACTTACATTCTAGTTAGGATGGGGGGAGCAGGTAACAAACCAACCACAAATGTCATTAATGCTGGTGCTGGGCGTGATAAAGTGGGTGTGGCAGGGGCTCTTTGAAGGGGTGATGTCTGATCTGAGAACTTTAAAAAAGGCCATGGGAATGTCTGTGTGTAGAACATTCCAGAGAAGTCTGTCCTAAGGTTGCATGGTGAAGGCAGTGTTGGTATGTGCGAGAGACAGCCAGAGGGCCAGTGTGACCGGGGAGGAGTGGGGAGAGCGGAGAGTGGTCGCAGACGGGGAGGGGAGTTGGGGGGGAGAGGGTCCTCCCTGGAGGTCAGGTGGAGACTTGACTTTAACCACAGCGCGGCCACAAGAGCAGGGTCTAAGCAGGGGTGTGTTTACAAGGTTTGCTCTGCCTCATGTAGAATGCACTCTAAGCTCCTAATGATGAAAGCAGGGCAAACACAGTGGCCTGGCAGGAACCCAGGTGGGAAGCAACAAAGGCTGGGACAGGTGTGGAGGCAGAAGGAAGACGAGCTCTGAAAGGCTGGCTGCTGGACTGGGAGCGAGGGACAAAGAAACGAGAGGCGTAAAGGATACATACTAGGATCACCAGTATTTATGCCATCACCATCGTCATAAACATACTTTTTACATCTGTGTGAGGTCTGAACCTTTACAAAATACAGTTGCTCCTTTAGCTCTCAAGATCAGCCCATGAGGTAGGTTTCATTACTCCTATTCCTCTGTCATCCCCTGCAGTTTGTTCCCCGATCAGGCAAACTTTGCTTGTCTTAACAATACTCTTAATAATCTTGCAAGAAAAAGCATTGGACCATTTTTGTAGTCTTATAAAATGTATTTGACTTCAAATAATTATGCATTTGATAATGATAATTATGACCGTTCAATGAATTTCCTTTAAAGACTGAGAAATTACAAACGATATTCTACAGAGAAGAGTGTAAAAATACACAATCTCCTCCCCCCTTTACAATTATGTCAAGTCACTACTGCTGTCTCTGTTGAGAGCAAACGTTTCTTCGTACTTTAAATTCCTTATGCTTGGGACTTACATATGTGGATAACTAAGGAATTAAAATCACTTTATTTAAATATGTAACCCTTGCTTATTCTGTCTCAACGCCATAGCCCAGCTTTTCCTATGCTGTGTTCCACGTTACCTACATGTTATTTAAGACCCATATATTATTCTACTTGACTCAAGAAAAGCATGTCATTTCCTGAAGTTAACCAGTATTTCATTTATTTGGCTTCTCTTTTACAATAAATTAAAGATAAGGTTCAATTTAACATTACTTAAAGTCTTTGAAACTTCCCATGATATCACCAAGAAACTACGTATTTTGATTTTAGATAATAGGCCACAAATGAAGTGGGAAATTAATTACAGTGATATGTTTTATATGTTCCTGTTGAATGCATATGGTAATTTCATCTACTTAAAAAAAGGAGTTGCCTAGAGACAGATTGTTCAATGCTGTAAACACGAGTGACATGTAGCTATTTTATATTTGCAAATAAAATACTTAGTATAAATATAACGCATGCAACATTTGGGACATACTTCTACTAAAAATGTATCTTTTGTTTGGCTGAAGTTAAAATTGAACTAGATGTCCTTTATTTTTATTTGCTAAATCTGGGCACCCTAGGCTATTAAAATTAAAACCATTTAAAATTAAATATAATTAGAAATTCAGATTGTCAGTGGCGCTAGCTTTGTGGCAAGTGCCCAGAAGCCAGACACTACTAGACACTACTACTGACAACAACAATAATAACAATGGCTGACAATTTTGGATTGCTTTCTACGTGGCAGACGCCATGCTAAACATCTTAACCGCATTCCCACATCATTTTTATTAAAATCTGATGATATGGGCACTGTTATAATAACAGTGCATCTACAGCTGTGAAAACCAAGGCTCACAGAAGTTCACTCACCGCCCCAAGTTCGCTGGATGCGATGCCGTGGCACCAAAAGCATCACAGACAAGTTGCCTGACTCCAGACCCTGCTCCATCCACTCCCACTACCGATACTGCCGAGACGGTGAAGAACTTTCACGCTGGCACATCGTAGGATTTCACCCCAAGTACTGACCAGCTTAACGTTAGTAAATTTAAAGTATATGCCATTTCCGTTAACTTAGATGAATGGTAGATCATTACAGAAATATGAATCAATAGGAAATATGTAAATATGTTTTGAACAGTATAAAATGCCTTCGACATGCACGGCAAAGCTCTAGTCAATTGTTCGTAGAGTTTAAATGGGAAAAAATGATGAAGGATGACAAGTCTAAGGCGGCTATTCAAATAAAATGAAAGGAGACCTCTTTTTTCTGCATAAGAAAGATTTTCCAGGGAAAAACCCAGAGGCAGTGTCAAAGGCAGCATTTCTCTGTCATTCTACAGCTCCTGTCCAAGTGACCCTAGCTCTGATGTCTGAGACCTGCTGCCTGAGAAGCTGGGTTAGAAATATCAACCCAAAGGGAGAATCCGCCTGGAGAATTCAGAGGTCAGAGACAGAGGCTGGCAGAACGCAGCTCCCGGGTCTGGTGACATAAATGCATTACCTAATGAAAATGCCACCAAAGTGAGGCAGAAAAGAATCTCAAAACGGAGGTGGTGAATGAGGATGATGGTAATGAGAAAAAGCAGGAAGGCAAACTTGAACTGGAGTAGGAGGACCAAATGACACAGAACAAAAAGACCCTGCCTGAAAAGCCTAGAGTTTTGTTCTGTCACTAGAATGGCCAGGAAGCTTGATCAGACAGCTTTGCTTCCCTGGAGATACTTTCTCTGCAGTCCTCTTGAAAACATCTAGAGAGCAGTCACCCTGACAAGACCACAGCAGAGCCGGACATGTTTATGTGCTCCCCTGGAGTTTGATTTTCAACCCTCGCCCCTATCCCCCAGCCAGCGCGGTCTCACCTTTTCTTCTGTCTCTGTCCTTGGTCTGCCCTCCCTTTCTGGCGGCTCTCTTCCCTTCTCCTCTTTCTCCTTTCTCTTCCCTCCTCTGTCTTACTTGATCCTACTGTTTACTTTGTATGATGACAATGTTTTATAACTGATATAATCCACAATTTTTGACCATTCTTTGTTGTCGGGTCCAAGTAAATGAAGAATCACACTGGAGTTGAATTTTTGCCGCAGCTTTCTAATATATGAAATTAAAACTACCTTGATGCTAAGTTGACAATTAAAAGGAATATAACTTAGTCCTATGGACTTCTGCCAAAACGGAAATTCAAGGGACGATCATTTGAGCTTATACTGGAACTCTTAAAATAATAATATTGAAAGATTTCATTTTAAAATATGATGTCAAAAAGTCATCACAGATATTTACAAAACTGGATTTATTTTTGTGATTTTTGAATTCTCCATGTAAATCTGGGAATGCAATTGCAGTGGAAAGAAAAACACCTTTTCTTCTAGAAAAAGTCTTCGGATTCTTGATATGTGTAAGTGACCTAAGTTCTGGCAACTCTGAAAACGTTCTAGGCCTGCCTCTTAACTTGGTTTTATTTATGTGCCTCCATTCCCTTCTGCACATTGAAGACGCCATCAAAGGTCACATCTCATAAAGAACTGTACATATTTTATCATTTTGGTAATCAAAGAATATAGCTCCCTAAAGACATAACTAAATCTTGACTTGTACCTTTTGGAAGCAATTATTATTTAATTTAGCATTTGAGTAGGTAAAAGTAAGTAAAAAATAGGCAAAGGAAAGTTTAAGAAAGGAACTAAACATGGCATTAATTGCCTTTCACTGACGTGTTAGCTGATTTAGTGCAGCAAGTCTTAAAAGTAAGTCTAACTATCCTGAGTTTACAGATAAAGAACGTGAGCGCCAGAGAGTTTAGGAATTGTTTCAGAGGTAAGAACAAAGGAAAAACTAACCTTACGTTCAAATTCAGCTCTGTAGTAGTCTCAAGTCTGTGCTTGGCCCATTCTATTATGCTTTAAGGGTTAATGCAATCAAAGTTTCAATGAGAATGTTCCCAAGGCAAGAAAAAGAGATACAGTGCTTCACCTAGAGGGAAAGGCTGTAAATTAGGGAACATCATATTCTTATTATGCAGTTCACAGTTCAACGGTATCTAGAAGTTTCCAGGACTTGACTTCCCGAGGGAGAATTCAATGTGGGACCTTCGGAGTGATAGCTTTTAAGTGTGTTTGTTCTGAGATGATAAAGTGGTTTTCAAATTGTCTCCTGGGGAATTAGTGAGTGATTTGAACCAAAGAAAGCATTCAAAATTAAAGATAGTGCGATTAAATGGAGCAGGTCAACTGTTTACACTGAGACTGCTCACCTTAAAATTCAGGAAATAAAAACTACATAGTGAGTAACGGTACAGCTTCCGAGTAGGGCGGAGTAGTTGCGAAAAAAAAAAAAAAAATCCGATCAGAACAAACACTTTGAAGGAACATGGGAGGACCGGTGACTGATGCCATTCAGAATGGTGTCTTAACCAAAGGATCAAATGCTGCAGTGGAGAGGATGAAGAAACAAGGAGAGGTAGAAATTTAATTATTCATGCTATAAACACTTGTGGAAAATTTCTAACAGTCACGAAGAAGGTACACAAGCAAGATGATGGTAAGAATATAAGTCACTCATGCATTCTTGCAGAGACTTGGAAAATCAATTTGGTTTTATGTAAATCTGAGCCAAGAATTCATTATCTGTTGTGGGTTGACTCGTGTTCCCCAAAATTCATGTGTTGACGTCCTTGTCCCAATACCCCAGAATGCCCCTTATGTGGAAATGGGATCATTGAAAATGCAATTAGTCAAGTTAAAATGAGATCAGAGACTGGGGTGATACAGAGACCAAGGAATGCCAAACTGCCAGCAACCACCAGAACTAGGGAGAGGCCTGGAGCAGATTCTCCCTCACAGACTCAGAGCCAACCTTGATCTTGGACTTCTAGGCTCCAGGCTGTGAGACAGTTTCTGTTGTTTAAGCCGCCCATTTATGGTACTTTGTTACGGCTGACCTAGCAGACCAATGAAGTATCCAAGGATGTATTTCTCATCTGGTTTTCTATACAAACTGTATCCTATTATAAGAGTGCCACCCACATACACTTTGCTTTTGAGATCAGAATCAAAGTAAAATGAAGAGCTCATCTTCTATCTCACATGAATCAGGTCCCTTTTTCTTAATAACACTATTTTTTCAAAGTCAAAAAATGCAGCAACAAATTGACAATGGAATATTAGAAAAAGCAAGTATCTGAAATCCACTTATACTGTATAAATCTCAAATATTTCACATGAATGTATGCCCTGTTAGATGATTTGTGATGCATTTCACAAATTCAAAAGTAACAAAAATGGTATATGAATAAAGCAAACATAGGCAAAGAAAGTCTGAACAAGATTTGGTAAAAATGTATGTTTCTTAAAAATATTTATTCCATAATACTCTAAGCCCTCCTTTATTTCGTGGATAAATCGAGGAGAGACCTATGTCATATCTTTTTTTATCTTCACCTCCAGGCATAGTTTCTCGCACATTGTACATGGACGGTAAATGTTTCTCAAGTCTGTAAATAAACAAATAAAGCAAAATAAAATCTTACGGACAACTGAGTATATTTGCATAAAAAAGAGATGAGATGTACTGAGGTTTACAGATAATTCACATTATTTAGAATCATCTACCTGATGATTCTGAACTATGAAAAATTTAAAAACAGATAAAAGGCTTAATTCATTCCTCTCCAAATGAGACTCTAGTGAGACAGGGCTGCAGTCAATGCCAATTTTCTGCTACCTCCCTTTGGTACCTGAATTTATTACATATAAAATGTAATAATTTTATGAATATTGCTTTTGTGTAAAAAATGAATTTGCTAAATTGATATATTGGATATTTGATACAAATATACAGTGCAACCAAACACAAACTTTATTTTTCATTTAAAATTTCAATTTTCTTGAGAAATCAATTTTACTTGGTTTTATATTATGCAAATCTGGCCCAGTTTGAAGTAATCAAGAAATTACTTTAATTCAGCTATTTATGGATTAAAGCATTATATTTGCTGCTAAAGAAACCCAGACCATGTGATTCTTAGTAGTTTCTTCTTGAGTCACAAACAACATCACATAAAAATGTGCTAAGTCTAAAACCAAACTATCCGTTATAAATAAAAACTTTCTCACAAACCTGGACAAAGAACTGTGCATCTAATATATTTGAAAAAATAACCTTCTCAATTTAACATATATTTATGGCTATGTCAAACTAACAACGTATACCTGATATAGAAGGATGTCTAGAAATCTACCCTTTTACTATGTGCCTAAATAACTAAAAAAACAGTAAGAATTCTTGAATGAATTTTAATAAAATTTCTGAGTCTACATAGAAAAGAACACTACATATTTAGAATAAATACAACGGGAGAAACATTTTTCAGTGAGAGTTGCATGGAAATCACCATTATAAGTTAGGCAAAGTTCTTTTAAAAAGTTAGTTTTCTTCTTTTTCTTTATAACGAGAGTAAGAGAATTAGTTATACCTAGATCATCGGCTAAGTAATTATTGCTTATTGAGTACTTTCTGTTACACTGCCACTCTAATTGCCACCAACTTTGACCTGAGGAAGGTAATATATTATGTTTCCCAGAAAAAATGATACCGTAAACACACACATCACATGTAAGACACAATTCAGTTTGGGAAATGCGAAAAGGTGACTCTCAGATTCAAGAGCCATGGTGTTTTCTAAGTACTGTGCTAGTTGTTTCGCACACTTACCTCACCCATACTTGCAAGATCTCATTAGGTGAAAATTGCCACCTTCCTGAACATACAGGTGAAGAAACTGAAGAGGAGAATGATTAAACTACACACGAGAGGTCACAAAAGTAGTGGT
This sequence comes from Physeter macrocephalus, assembly GCF_002837175.3. NCBI lineage: Eukaryota > Metazoa > Chordata > Mammalia > Artiodactyla > Physeteridae > Physeter > Physeter macrocephalus. The sequence goes on from NC_041226.1 coordinate 77,329,297, forward strand.
GCTGTTACAGACCTCCCCTTGATGCCACTCTACGTGATAGCCTGCAGCAGGAAGCAGTACTTGTTGAAAGTACTGATCCTGCGAAGGGTCAGGAGACTGGAGATACCACTTGAAATCCTATGAGCTCAGGAACTGAATCTCTCAGCCTCAATCCTCCTTTAAAATCGACTGTCAAGTCACCTTTCACGTTTTACTTCCTCCACATGCTCCTTACTCTCCTCTCCATTTCACTTTTAATTTGATGATTTGATAAGAAAAGGCAGACTGCATTTGCTTCCAGTCTGTCTGTCTGTCTTCCTATCTATCTATCTCATTAAAAAGTCAAAATCAGTTGTGAAAGCAACGATTGGTTTGCATGGGAAGGAATTCCTGAGAATTCTGATACATTTCATTTTCTTTTGTTGGGGCCGGGGAGATCTATATGCAACAGGGACTGGGTCCCACCAACAAAGCACTCCCGCCGTGCCACCAAATTACTAATGATTTACTCATGTTTGTGACGTAGTCATTTTGTTAGTTTCTGCAATTTTCTTACTCGAATCTCAGACTCTATTTCAATTGCATCAAGATATTCCTGATTTCTCCAGCAAAAATAAATTAATTAAATGCTATATAATCAAACCTTATTTATAAAAATAGTTATTTTCCGTGCTATACAAATTCTCTGCTTCTATGACATTATTTTGGAATTGGTTCTGGTTAGCTCCCCAGCTTACTTGAACTTAAGAAGCTCTTCACCCTCCAAGCCTCAGTTTTCTCACATGGGATATAGGACCAATAACAACTACCCTTACAACGAAGGGGAATAAAAGTACAAAAGCGCCTACCGTGTCTTCCAGTCAGAGAAAAACAAATATATATAAATAGCTGGCAAGAGAGCTACCATGAATCTGGACGTGTAAGTAAGGTTAGGGCACTTTTTATAACATAACTTTAACTTTGTAGAAACCATAGCCATTAAAATAAACAAACCTAGCAGGTGAGGGTCACCTCGGCACGAGGGAACATTCAGTGATTCTCCTCTCACATATTTTCTCAACAAGTTAAAGTATCACTTTCGTGGCAGATTTATGGGTCTGTACCTAAATAGTTTTGTTTGTTCCTTCCTACTAATACTTCTGTCTAACTGAATTCGTTTGTGCTTTACTCAGAGCCCAGAATAAGCTCTTAATCAAAATACAGAGATTTTAGTCCACCTCATTTTATAGATGAAAGAACTGGGTTCTTGGAGACTATAGATAAAACGGGTAGTCAGTGAATGAGCAAATAACATAGTTCTCCTAGTTTCTGGTTGAGTTCTCTTTCTATTACACTGTATTCTCTTGGTTTATTATTCAGTGCCCTCCTGATACATTGTTTTATTTAAAAAGCCTGTACAATTAAGCACACCTTTATCAAAAGCATAAATAAGATGCAATTTTCTACACAATGCCTGGTTCAATAAATTTTGGTTGAATGAATTAGTGCAGTTTATGGTGGAAAATATTAGCTATGTTTGCTCATCTATAACTCTTAGTAAGAGCCTTTATTAGTCATCTTTGAGTCTGTGAGACTTAAAACAGTGGGAAGCCCAAGAGTGGCTCTGGTAGAAGCTATGCTAGGTATAATTTACATTTCAAAACTTCCAGTACCTTGCAAATGTTAATCATGGTGGACACCCATTTGATAATAGATGATTCAAAATCTGATTTCCATTTCACAACTGAGAACCTCACTCTAAAGAAAAGCAGAAAGAACACAGACCAAAAAAGGGTAGGATAAAGGACCTGGGAGTCAGACACTCAATTTAAATACCAGCTCTACTACCTACTCACTAGTAAGAGTATGCGGGCAAAGTACTTCACATCTCCAGGTCTTCAAGCGTGTGTGTATGCGTGTGTTTGTATGTGTATATGTATTGTGTGTGTTTGCATATGTATGTATACATACAATTAGTGTGTGTATTTCTGGTATATATACAGATATATACACACATATATACAACTGAAATCTCAGAATTAATAATAGTTCATAGAAATGTTGGGGAATTTAGATAAGATGATGTATATATAAAATAACTCAGAAGGTTTGTTATACAAAAATGCTCAACAGCTCGTAGCTTTCATTTAGCTTTTGTAAATTACACGGTGTTTACATTTGGAAGCATTTTGCATTTGGAGGGTTTTTATTTTTCTAATTGGCCTGGTTTTTACATTTTGCACGTTGTGCCCCTGGCTGTATCCCACTTCACTTGCCTACTCCGTTGTCCTATACATATTCTCTCTTCCTTAGCCTTCCCCTCCCCGGCAACTTGCTTCCTTCCCCCACTTTTTATCTGTTATTTTATTTATCTGTATTGTCAAGAAGCTAGGACGAAGCTAGTATGATCATTATTGATTAATGATCAATAATAAGGGAGAAAGAAAGGATAAACAATTTGGTATATTGAGACAATCTTGGTTAGTTTTAGAGAATGTCTAAATAACGATTACACAGAATGTTAAGTTACTTGTCTAAGGCCACATATCATGGCTATAAAAACTAAAATTGTAAATATAAAGAACCAATATGCCTAATTTTTAAGTACATAACATTTCAATAGAATTACTAGCCCCAAGATAAGATTTATAAGACTTCTGGTATGTTTTATTTGAGACTACTAAATAATTCTTTTGTAGCAATGGATTTGTGAAGAATACCTTAGGTGAAGATACTACTAATATATCAAGTATCTCATTTAAACGAAAAAAAATTCCAAGAGCTAACTTGTAATGAACTATAGCCAGAAATATTAATTTTTAATCTTTCATTCATAGATTAAGATGGATAATTTCATTTTGAACTTTATGCCTTACTGTAGTGAAAGCTTATTTGTATTTTCTGGTATTTGGCCATGTATTTCACCTATAAGTACTTTCCTACCTTGAGCATATCCATTTTTCAGGCTTTAGTTAAATATTTTCAATTAAAAATTGGCTGCTTCTGTTGGTTGCTACCGAACATTCTATCGGTTTTAAATGCCTTTATTTATCAAGAAAGCGCTCATCAAAATGTCTACTGAGGAGGAAGGAAGGAATTTCAATTTTTTCACAATATCTATACACAAATATAAAAGTAAATAGAATCATTAGCTACAAATTGTTATAAATTGAAATAGTGTTTGACTTGAAATCCTATTTTCCTTTGGCTGCATTTTATTCTTGACTCTTGCACTCTGTGACTTACACTATTTCAATCCTCTCTTAGCAAACAACTTCACTCTGCCCTACACCATCTTCTGCATAGCAGCCAATTCAAAATCTCAAAATGTGAAATATCTAGGGAAAAGTCCTCTGCGTTCTTATCCCATCCATTCATGTTTCCAGTAATATAATATGCAAGCCAATTACACTGATAAAATCTCTATCCTTTTTATACAAATAGTATCAACAGCACATACACTGTTACGCATTTTGGCTTCTGGTTTTGTCTGTTTAGTTTTTTAACGTATTTTTTTTTTGGAAATCTCTACAAGTCAGTTCATAAAGGCTATCCTCATTATTTTTTAATAGCAATTATTTACCATTCCATTAAATAATCTTTTTTTTTTTTTTGCGGTACGCGGGCCTCTCACTGTTGTGGCCTCTCCCGGCATGTGGGATCCTCCCGGACCGGGGCACGAACCCGCGTCCCCTGCAACGGCAGGCGGACTCTCAACCACTGCGCCACCAGGGAAGCCCCATTCCATTAAATAAATGTGTCATAATTTATTTAACCAGTCTCCCGATGATAGAAATTTAGGTTATTTCCTATCTGTCCTTATTACAAAAAAATAATGTAATGAATATCCTTGGACATATATAATTTCTCAAGTGTTCCGGTATATGCAAATCATTGGTCAAGGAATATATGATATATAAATTCAGGAGATAACTGCCAAATTACCCTCCAAAGGGGCTGTGTCAATGTACATATCCAACAGCAATTATAATCTATTTTTCCTGAGTCTACCTCCTATCTCGTGGTCCCTGGTTCAGCCAGAAACAGCTCTGTAACCACTCACCATAGTACTACCTAGGGTCACTTCTCTGTTTTCAGAGGCTGTTTTCTCAGAGGCTGAACCTTGCTTAGGAGAAGAGAATTCCACAATATAAAACTCAATTATCCTGAATCACCTTGGGTGTTAGTCTGTTCATAGACCCCCCTTTCTAAAACAGGCAACTGAAAGGTCACAATCCTCTCTGGCCATATTCATGCTAAACAAGAATTTCCATGGGCTGTGTAGTATCTTGTCCGGGATGAGGGAGGGAAAACAGGGTGAAGGTACATTTGGAAAATCATTATTGTTTTCTTCTGTCTAATTGAAACAGGTGATAAACTGTGTTCATTTCAATGGGTTTGCATTGGCTGAGACGGGAAGGGTCCCTAAAACTATGCAGCCATCTGGAACAAATACATAAGAAAATCACAACAGGTTGTGAACTGTAATAAACACACACACTGACCAATTCAACTGGTCCCATGTATCTTTGTTTGAAAGGAAATCACACTGCATCATTTACTAAGGCAGGGAAAGAGTGAGTATGTATACACACACACACACACACACACACACACACGATTGTTGATGACACTGTGTCAATGTTGAGAGTATGAAATTTTGGAGCCGCCAGATTTGATGTAAATTTGGTTCTTTCACGTACTATACAAATGACATTAGCTAACTTACTAAATTTTCTTGACTTTTAATTTCACTCTGCAGCAGTAATGATGTGAGCTGCAAGTACTATAATTAATACAGACAACAGAAAGTTTAAACTATCACTTTCTATTACAAAGTTTATTATGACAAGTGTCCTCTCTCCACCCGCTTCTGACTCACCAGTCTTGCTTTTCAGAAGCAACCACTATCACCCATTTTAGTTGTTTCTTTTCATATTTAAAATTATATTTCTAAAAAAAAGAGCTCTTACAAATTAATTCTTAAATTATACATTTCAGAAATTTTCTACTCATTTTTCATTATGGTGGATGAATATTCTGCCCTCTCAAGCAATATCTTACTTAAATTAAAAATCAGCTTGTACAATTTATAAATATTTAAATATTGTTCCCTGCTGGACCCCAACATTGTAATATGTATTTATCCAATGTACAAATTTTGTTTTTCTTAGAATTAACAATTGGCTTGAATGTCTTCATTTGCTTAATTTTTTTTACATATCCATTGTGAAAATTTCCCAAAGACACCCGTAAAGGCCCTATCATCTAATCCACTTATTTTCAAATGCACCAGATAAACTATAAATTCTATCTTCTTTTTGTTTGTTTTGTTTTGTGTGTTTGGAGTCCTTCACCCTGGAACTTTTCTAGTCCTGCCCCACAAGGAACCTCTTTTTTTTCCTCTATTAAACTCCTGTTTCCTATATCTCCTGCTTTTTCTTTCATGATTTAATTCATTGTTCTGGTGGAGTACAGCTTCTGAAATTTCATGAGAAATACTGAAAGAGAGGCAAAAATTTCTTTGAGAATTTTACATGTCCAAAAATATCTTTATTTTTCTCTCACTCAATGATAGCTCGGCTGGCTATATAATTCCACTAAAAAATATTTTTCCTTCAGAAATTGAAAGGCATTTGTTCTGTCTCCTAGCTTCTAGTGTTGCTCTTAAGACATTTAATTAAATCTGATACATTTGCATGCACCGTTTTTCTTTTTTAGATGTTGTTGGTTCGCACTATCATGTTTGACAGTGTGAAACTGTGTGGTCTTTTTTTCTTTTTTTAATGACTTAATTATTTTATTTATTTATTTATTATTTATTTTTATTCAGATGTGTGGTCTTTTTAATCTGAAGACTTGTGTCTTCCAATTCTGGGATATAGTATTGAATTATATTTCTTTCTTTGATAATATTTCATTTATTTTCCTTTGGTTTCCCTTTCTGAAATTCCAAATAATTAGATCTAAGACTTCCTGGATTGTTTCATCTCACTTACTAACCTTTTCTTTACTATTGTCTATCTCTTTCATGTTCATGGTATTTTCGTGAAATTCCCTGAATTTGTCTGTTAAATTTTTTCAGTGATTATATTCCCGGTTTCCAAGAGTTCTTTTTCAGTTGTTTGACAAATTATTTTATATCCTATCCTATCCTTATCTTTTAATGCAGCAGCATGTACCTAGAGTCAGTTGTGTTTGTTGTGGGCTCCCAGGTTTTAGTGTCACTAGGTCTTTTGTTTGGGGTTATTGGGTTTATCCAAAGAAGAATTTTACAACCTCTAGCTTTGGGGAATATTTGCATGGCCACAGGCATTCTCAGGTAAAGGGATAAGAAGACAGGGAACCCCACCTTTCAGTGTGTAGAATGTGATACAATCATTGTGTTTTTATTTCTAAACTTTACCCTCGAATTTCAGATACTTCTAGTCTCAATTTCTCTGGATCACTTACCCCAGAGAATAAACTGGGGGAGGGGAGGAATGGAAGGAAGAATGCTCCCTGGATGTTTAGGTCCCTACCTTTGGGTCTAACTAATATGCAGTTTTCCTATTATCAGTCCCACACCTGGCCTGCATAATTCACAGAAATTCGTTCTTCCATAATTTTTTTTAAACGTCTTTATTGGAGTATAATTGCTTTACAATGGTGTGTCAGTTTCTGCTGTATAACAAAGTGAATCAGCTACACGTATACATATATCCCCATATCTCCTCCCTCTTGTGACCCCCTCCCACCCTCCCTAACCCAGCCCTCTAGGTGGTCACAAAGCACCGAGCTGACCTCCCTGTGCTATGCGGCTGCTTCCCACTAGCGATCTATTTTACATTTGGTAGTGTATATATGTCCATGCCACTCTCTCACTTCGTCCCAGCTTACCCTTCCCCCTTCCCATCTCCTCAAGTCTGTTCTCTACGACTGCGTCTTTATTCCTGTCCTGCCCCTAGGTTCTTAAGAACTTTTTTTTTTTTTAAGATTCCATATATATGTGTTAGCATACGGTATTTTTTTTTCTCTTTCTGACTTACTTCACTTTATATGACAGACTCTAGGTCCATCTACCTCACTAGAAATAACTCAATTTTGTTTCTTTTTATGGCTGAGTAATAGTCCATTGTATATATGTGCCACATCTTCTTTATCCATTCATCTGTTGATGGACACCTATGTTGCTTCCATGTCCTGGCTATTGTAAATAGAGCTGCAATGAACATTGTGGTACATGACTCTTTTTGAATTACGGTGTTCTCAGGGTATACGCCCAGTAGTGGGATTGCTGGGTCATATGGTAATTCTATTTTTAGTTTTTTAAGGAACCTCCATGCTGTTCTCCATAGTGGCTGTATCAATTTACATTCCCACCAACAGTGCAAGAGGGTTCCCTTTTCTCCACACCCTCTACAGAATTTATTGTTTGTAGATTTTTTGGTGATGGCCATTCTGACTGGTGTGAGGTGTAGTAAAACTCAGTAAAACTGAGTAAAACTCACTGTCGTTTTGATTTGCTTTTCTCTAATGATTAGTGATGTTGAGCATCCTTTCATGTGTTTGTTGGCCATCTGTATCTCTTCTTGGGAGAAATGTCTACTTACGTCTTCTGCCCATTTCTGGATTGTGTTGTTTGTTTTTTTGATATTGAGCTGCATGAGCTACTTGTAAATTTTGGAGAATAATCCTTTGTCAGTTGCTTCGTTTGCAAATATTTTCTCCCATGTTCTTCCATATTTTGACCTCTTTTGTTTATGTTATGTGCCAGGCTTTAAAGATATTCTCTCATTTAAACTTTATATCAGGCATATGAAAGACATACACATATTATTCCCTTTTACAGACAATGAAAGAGAGGTATTCTTATGGTCAAGACACTGTAAATGTCTTGGAAGGTACTTGTGAGATGGGCATGCACCATACGAGAAGGCACTTGCTTTTGCAATATTAGCAGAGTATGGAGCCTAAGGCAATGTACTGCACAAAGTTCATAGGCCAAGTCTACGAGATCGATAGTAGTGTGTGTGTTTATAAGTGTGTTTGTGTATATACATATTTACAGTTGCAATCCAAAATGGACCATGTTTACACAGTCAGGCTCAAGTATAAAACAACACAGAATTTGGTGTTGATCATAATATGAGCGAGCGTTTTCAAAGAGAAGCAAAACACTGGCTTAGAAAGAAAAAAAGTGAGAAAAGTGATATAACTGTCCCCACAATTTACTCCAAAGCCAAGGCTCTAACTGAGGACAAATGGAAACAATGATGCCTTTCAGCATAAGAAAACATAAACAGATGCTTTTGTGAAAGCACTAGTGCAAATCTTGCAAGGCCTTACTTTTATTTTTCTTTTTTCCATTGAGAGCTTATATTTGGTGATAGATTTGCAGCAGTGGTAAAGCAGTTGGAGAGTTACTGTTCCAGCTGATAGGTCGTGAGGATGTGTGAGGGAGGGAGGGAAAGGGGCAGTGAAGGAAGGGGCGCTTAGTGCTGCAGAGGCAGAACCACTGAGGAGCGGTCAGAAGCTTAGCTCCACCGGGAGTCTGAGCTTTAACTCCAGCGACACAAGTGACTATCACATAGACATCTGGATAAATGACAAGTTATTCCCTTTAAGGACACAGTCTCAATATCCTGCTAAACTGCAGAGAAAGAGAAAGCTGGATGTCTGTGGTATTCTAGAACAATAGGATTCAACCTTTAGTGGCAATAAAATGGCCGAAAAATGCTCTCTCTGACTGTCTATGTGGGAGGGAAAGTTAAATTATTAGTCAGGGATGTAACCAGAACTCTGCTCCCTTCCAGACATTATAAATTTCTTCTTTCACCCTATATTTATTTTGCTAGGAATACATGATGTGTACAGTATAAGGACAAGCAGCTCTGCGAGACAGATTATACTGGCAGTTAACTTCATTTAGCCTAATAAGGGTTCGTCTCATACTCAGATCTCTCACCTGAATCTCTTTGAAGTAGATGAGTTCTACCCTGCAAAGATTTCCCTGTTACATTTCTTTCCTTATGCCCACTGCTCTCCCACAACCCCCCACAAGAGCCCTTCTCAACGCAAATTTAAATGTAGCATTTGATGCAGTCTTTTTCATCTGATAACTTGAAAGCAGGATTAGTCCTGAGCTAAACAGTGTCATCCAGAAAAACAAAAGAATGGATTTTTTAAGTGAGAAAATATACCTCCAGCCCCTACTCATGCAGAACAGGCTATACTAGAACGAGTGCGTGTCCTCGGGATGCTTCAAGGACTGGCTGCACTGATGGTCTTCCGTTCTTTGATCTTCCTATCTCCTAACCTAAAGCATCAACCAGAAAATGTTTTTCTCTTAATAGTTTTGACCTCATTCGTATCTCAATGCAACTGCTTAACTGTTTAACATACATGGGGAGAGAATTTTGTCCCGTGGTTTTTAGGTTAAGTACATCCACATGAATATTCTGCCACTTGGCCTTTCACGTAGGCTAAAGTAAACCTAATGATCTGGCAAAATTTAATTTCCTTACTTTCATGAGTCACACAAATGATGCATCCGATGTCAGTGATAAAGAGATTGAGCTAGATTTTATGTCTACTACGGCTTTTTCATTTCTTGTGGTTGTTTCATTGTGAAATCCCCTCCCTCTTGAAGCACAGCCCAACTCTCACCACCAAACTTAAAATTCTAGATCCTCTCTTTCCACCCATGCCCCACCGATAGGGCACTAGGGCACAGCTGAAGGACTTTGGCTCTGCCAAGCACAAGCACTCACTTCCTACTGTGAACAGGAAGCGAATGAGGTAAAATGGGAGGGAAGGCATGAACCAGTTCTGGTGAATATTTACAGCCACAGCAGTGCCCACTGTCCCAGAGATGGTGATGGTGACATCTTCGTAGGGTTAGATATTTTGAGATAGCTTGCATTGTTCACAGCTGCATAGCTTTCAAAATGGGTTAGCTGGCTTTCTCAGGGTTTCTGTCAGCTTAAAGTAGCCACACAATTGACTAATATACGTTGCTTGCAAATAAGAACTCTGGTATTCTGCATTTCTGTTTGCTCTTATATTTCAGTTTTGGGACTTCTAGACCAAGGAAACACACAACAATCCCTGATTTTGGAAATGCATGTTATTCTAACACAAATAATTATAAGCTCCCCCAATTGTGTGCATGGATAGGTGTGTTTTCTGGAGGGCTGCAAAGAAAGGATGAATAGAGTCAATTTTATGCCATCTAGAAAATGCTCATATAAATTTCTTACACAAAGATAATGATGGGGACCTTTGAAAGTCATGATAGAATTTGCTTCTAGGAAATAGTCTACCCTTAGGTAAAAATACATTGCTTCGATTTTTCTCCATTACATCTGGAATCAGGGTATTCTTGCTGGGGAAAAAGAGCAATTCTTATTGGAGACCACAATTACCCCTTAAAGTCACTGTCTTTGTTTTTGGCTGAAGGTCTATTATATGCATACTTATATCTAATCTCCTGAGGAGATTATCCTCTGAGAAGATGTCTCCTGGAGGAAAATCCTTTAGAAAATTCTCATCATTCTCTCGTGAAACTGGTTTCCATTAGTTAGTAGCTAGAATGGGATCAACAGTCTTAACTTGGATGTGGCTTTCAGAAACTCTTTTAAGCCATTTCACCTTTTAAGAAGCTCAGACTAAACATTCAACAACTCTTTTTCCACACCATTTAAAATTCTTATAGCAAATTACCATCCCAACCAGATATTGGCGGTATACCATTCAAGGTCTATTCCATAAGGACGTAGTCCCAAAACAGAACATTTCTAACAGACATTTTCACCAGACCTCAGATATGACTGAAAAGGACTCCATGTAAGTAAAAGCACCTGTATCCACATCACGGACATACCAAACTTTTAGGTATCCATTTCCTGTTTGAAGAGTTGACAATAACTGCTCATTAGATAACAAACAAAAATTCAACCCCCCAGATCAGCTTACCCTTGGTAAACATTCTTATTTGATATTCATAACTCTCAGCCCCATCGTCATTATCTTTTGGTCATTAACACCACCATCACCACCACCAGCAGCGTCATTATAGTCATTATAGCTTAGCGTTTACATTTAACCAAAGGCAGGGATTTTCAAAGCACACCGCCCCCCGCCCCCCACCCCGAAAAAACACTCCAGGAAACCAACAGTTCTATATTAGGGCTCTCTTTAAGTTAACTGCTCAAAAATATTTCTTTAGACTCCTAAGCAATAAAAAATTATTGCTCTACCTTCAAAGGAACTTAAGTGTAGTGCTGTCCAATAGAAGTTTCTGTAACAGTGGAAATGTTCTATATCTGCAGTGTCCAATAAGGAAACCACGACCCACATGTGGCTTTTGAGTGCTTGAACTATGGTTAGTATAACTGAAAAAAATGAATTTTTATTTTATTCAATGCTACTTAATTTAAATTTTAAAAAGCAAGCATGGCTACTGGCTGCTCTATCAGACGATGTAAATTTAGTGAGCTATTGCTAAGAAGATAATTTTAGAGAGGGTCACAAAATATTTGTCGTTATATTATTTCCCACTCTTTTAACATGTGTTGCTTAGGATGAAAATAATATGGTTATTTTCTAAATTTCCGTTTCATGATGAAACAATTGAAATGTCACCATTAATAGATGAAAAGATTGTGAGTTTTATCCCCATTAATTAATTCTTTTTGGTTTCATATGTAAAAATATAGAAGGGACATTTATATATTTATAAATTTATATGTATATTTACATCATTTATAAAAAATATGCCGTAAATGCATATTATTATTCATTTGTTGCCTTTTCCTGTGATGACAGCTTCATTGGGATTTAATAATTTGGTCAAATTTAGCAGTCATTGGCATCCAATGAGACGGAGATAGGTAGGGTGTCAGTTATCCCAAGATGCTGTGTAGACAACCCACCTTCGATTTTTTGATAAAAGTTAAGCTTTACGGCATCAACGCAAGTTCTATAAAAATCAGCATGGATACTTCCCTCCGGCTTCTAGCTCATGCGGAATAGTAGTATGTAAAACAGCTTTCCCTAGTTGTCATGTCTCTGTGGGTTTTATTTGCTTGGGAATGATTGAATCTAGGCATCAGAAATTATTTTACGAAAGACCACCTCAAATGATAATTATTTATTAGACACTTTATCCCTTCAAATAATATGATTCCTCCTTCTGAAGTGCTCAGTAACTTACCAGTCACAAAAACACGTTAGAGTAGTTGTATGTTTATCGTATTTCTGGAGTACACACTATAAGCGACTTGAGCGAAGGGGCTGTACCTTGAACATCCTTATGCTATCCACGTGGACTAAGAGAGTGCCCTTCTAGCAGTAGTTATGCCAGAAGTGTGTATACAGTTGAATTACGTGTGATATTGTGATACTGTACCAAGCTCCTAATCCTTCTTTTATAGAATTCCCTTTAACCTAGTGGGAAGTCTATGCATTCATGAAGGAAGGAGCAGTCAGTTGTTTACTACCCAGGAAAACGCCCATGAACATATTAAATGCCTTCCTCATCATCTTGGACGTATCTATGTTCCAGGAGGGTTTGTATGGAGGATTTTGTAAAAATAAGAAGAAAGATCTTACGAATCTGTGACAAACCCCAGGTGTTCAACAGGAGTTTCAAACAGCATTCTCAAGAGTACTTCTAAATGCTACTTCCTATGGAAACAGGCATGGAGACCATCTAAATAGAGCATGCTTTTGCTATAACTGTTGATCATTTTTTCTTCTTTTAATAAACGTATTTATTTACTTGGCTGCGTTGCGTCTTCGCTGCTGTGCGCAGGCTTTCTCTAGTTGGCGGCGAGCCGGGGCTACTCTTCGTTGCGGTGCGCGGGCTTCTCATTGCGGTGGCTTCTCTTGTTGCAGAGCACAGGCTCTAGGTGCCTGGGCTTCAGTAGTTGTGGCTCACGGGCTCAAGAGCGCAGGCTCAGTAGTTGTGGCGCACAGGCTTAGCCGCTCCGCGGCATGTGGGATCTCCCCAGACCAGGGCTCAAACCCGTGTCCCCTGCATTGGCAGGCGGATTCTTAACCACTGAGCCATGAGGCATGAGGGAAGTCCCTATTGATCGTTTTTTAATCCACAGTTAACTATTAACTAATCTTATTAACTAATCCACAGTTAGTTAATAAGAAACATGTGTTTGTTAACAGAGAATATTTTTACTGGGAACAATATTTTATATGAGAAATTTTAGATGGATTTAAAAGCAAGAGAAACAGGTTTTTATATGGACTAATCACACAAAAAGTCCCCAGCCAGAATAAACAAATAAGACCCTAATTTTGTCAATCCCTTCCATACCAAAAAGTAAAAGCTCTTTGAATTTTACCTCAATTAAATTACCTTAATCCATCCATACCTTAATTAAGTCATATTTTAATCCTATGATAAAGTCACATGCTATAAATTGTACCTTGATTTGGTAATAAGGATCTAAAAAAAAAATTGTCAAAATGGACTGGTGACTGCATTAAACTCAAGATACGTCCAAGATGATGAGGAAGGCATTTGATATGTTCATGGACGTTTTCCTGGGTAATAAACAACTGACTACTCCTTCCTTCATGAATGCATAGACTTCACACTAGGTTAAAGGGAATTCTATAAAAGAAGGATTATGAGCTTGGTACAGTATCACAATATCACACGTAATTTGGATTTGGATGACTGCATTAAACTCAGCCATTTACATTTGGATTTGGAGAATTTTTGATGCCTGTATTCTCCCTTTTCCTGCTCTCCCCTGGAAGAGATATTAATAAGCAGTGACACTCCCCAAAAGGATTAAGGAACCAAAAGGAATGAACCCTAAAAATCAAACAGATGGTAATAACAGCCATAACACAGAGGCTGGGGCAATACACAGCCTAAAAAATATGTTAGATGTAAGCCGTAAACACAAACTATGTTCCAAGATCCTAAATTAAGCTGAGATCCTAAATTAAATTGAGATCAGCATGAATTACTGAGGCCTTGGGAGCCTTAGAAATTAATTTTGAAAGTTTTTTTTCAAGATTTGATTAACAAGTAGGAGCGACAACACAGAGTGGTACAGATGTAGGGGAGCAGAAACGTAATATACAAAGCATCTTCCACAGCCCCAGCTTCATTTCGGGGAGAATGAGTCTTGCCAGATGGAGGACTGCTATACTTGTAATTTTACTGTGGCATGTGCTAGAAAGATAAAAAAAAAAAAGAAAGCACTGAAAATGTCACACAGTGCAAAAGCCTTGTATGAAAAGGTACAGAGCTTTCTTTCAGCAAAAAGTCTACAAAAGCTTTTCAAATTGTTGCCTCATAACAGCAAACCCCAGGTGTTCAACAGGAGTTTCAAACAGCATTCTCAAGAGTACTTCTAAATGCTACTTCCTATGGAAACAGGCATGGAGACCATCTAAATAGAGCATGCTTTTGCTATAACTGTTGATCATTTTTTCTTCTTTTAATAAACGTATTTATTTACTTGGCTGCGTTGCGTCTTCGCTGCTGTGCGCAGGCTTTCTCTAGTTGGCGGCGAGCCGGGGCTACTCTTCGTTGCGGTGCGCGGGCTTCTCATTGCGGTGGCTTCTCTTGTTGCAGAGCACAGGCTCTAGGTGCCTGGGCTTCAGTAGTTGTGGCTCACGGGCTCAAGAGCGCAGGCTCAGTAGTTGTGGCGCACAGGCTTAGCCGCTCCGCGGCATGTGGGATCTCCCCAGACCAGGGCTCAAACCCGTGTCCCCTGCATTGGCAGGCGGATTCTTAACCACTGAGCCATGAGGCATGAGGGAAGTCCCTATTGATCGTTTTTTAATCCACAGTTAACTATTAACTAATCTTATTAACTAATCCACAGTTAGTTAATAAGAAACATGTGTTTGTTAACAGAGAATATTTTTACTGGGAACAATATTTTATATGAGAAATTTTAGATGGATTTAAAAGCAAGAGAAACAGGTTTTTATATGGACTAATCACACAAAAAGTCCCCAGCCAGAATAAACAAATAAGACCCTAATTTTGTCAATCCCTTCCATACCAAAAAGTAAAAGCTCTTTGAATTTTACCTCAATTAAATTACCTTAATCCATCCATACCTTAATTAAGTCATATTTTAATCCTATGATAAAGTCACATGCTATAAATTGTACCTTGATTTGGTAATAAGGATCTAAAAAAAAAATTGTCAAAATGGACTGGTGACTGCATTAAACTCAAGATACGTCCAAGATGATGAGGAAGGCATTTGATATGTTCATGGACGTTTTCCTGGGTAATAAACAACTGACTACTCCTTCCTTCATGAATGCATAGACTTCACACTAGGTTAAAGGGAATTCTATAAAAGAAGGATTATGAGCTTGGTACAGTATCACAATATCACACGTAATTTGGATTTGGATGACTGCATTAAACTCAGCCATTTACATTTGGATTTGGAGAATTTTTGATGCCTGTATTCTCCCTTTTCCTGCTCTCCCCTGGAAGAGATATTAATAAGCAGTGACACTCCCCAAAAGGATTAAGGAACCAAAAGGAATGAACCCTAAAAATCAAACAGATGGTAATAACAGCCATAACACAGAGGCTGGGGCAATACACAGCCTAAAAAATATGTTAGATGTAAGCCGTAAACACAAACTATGTTCCAAGATCCTAAATTAAGCTGAGATCCTAAATTAAATTGAGATCAGCATGAATTACTGAGGCCTTGGGAGCCTTAGAAATTAATTTTGAAAGTTTTTTTTCAAGATTTGATTAACAAGTAGGAGCGACAACACAGAGTGGTACAGATGTAGGGGAGCAGAAACGTAATATACAAAGCATCTTCCACAGCCCCAGCTTCATTTCGGGGAGAATGAGTCTTGCCAGATGGAGGACTGCTATACTTGTAATTTTACTGTGGCATGTGCTAGAAAGATAAAAAAAAAAAAGAAAGCACTGAAAATGTCACACAGTGCAAAAGCCTTGTATGAAAAGGTACAGAGCTTTCTTTCAGCAAAAAGTCTACAAAAGCTTTTCAAATTGTTGCCTCATAACAGCTGCAGTGGTTTGATTCTTTAAATTCAAAAGATTTTCTTTTGTCTGCGATCAAAGACAGGAGCTGACTTGCTAACCCACAAACCGAACAGACACGGAGGCGTGAGGTCCACCCAGGCCTCCCTTCCACCTGGAGACGGATCACGTCCCGCATGTTAACCTGGAGCTGAGGTGGAGGCTCTTGCCCTCTGCTTCCAAGCGGGCGAGAAGAGCCGCAGTATCCCTGTGGCTGCAGGAGCGCCTTCCTGACCCAGATCTTCTGGGCAGACCACGGCCACATAAGGGACAGCCACCGCAAGGCAGCATCCAATGTTGCCTAGAAATGGCACTCTTAAATGTATTTTTAAATTTAATTATATTCTTCCAATTTCCTTGTTCCTTCAGAAAGCAGAACATTTCAAATATTGATTATCCTTTGAGGGAAATGAACACAAACAAATGGTTTTTACTCTCTCAGAGCACAACAGTATAATTGGACCTTGTTCCTTTCCTAATTCATTACATGATTTTTTTCCTTCTCTACTGTCTGTTAAGGACTCATATTTTTCTATTGAATGTAATGATATAAACTTATAATGATAAGAATGATGTTTATTGTTTGTGTACTGCTAGGCACTGTGGCAGTGCCTTAATAAATGGCTGCATATAATCCTCATAATGGGATTGTATGGTAGACACTGTTATTATCTACATTCTATAGACGTGGCAGCTGAGGGGCACAGAGATTAAATACATCATCTGAGGTCACGCACTGGATTTAAGAACGGGTTGTATAAGCCAGTGTTCATATCATTGTGCTATAATAATCTTACTTCAATTTGTCATCTTAGTCTCTGATAACTTAGTAAACAACATAATATGGTGGTAAGAGCATGATAAAATGGAGAGTTTAAACTAACCAGCATATACAATACATGTGTCATATATTGACCAGTAATCTTCCTGTATCTACATTTTTAATGACAGGGTCAAATGACTGCATGACCCAATACCCTAAACCTTCCTGCATAGGAAGAAACAAGATACTTGAAATTTTTTCAAAAATAACACAATGGGTAGTATGCTGTACAGACTAAAGGAGAGAAGTGTTTTTAAATAACTAAGTGAAAAGAATAAAAATCAAGATGGAGAGAGAGACAGAACAGGATTTAGGAAAAGATCTCATATGTGGGTCAGAAGCCCTAGACAAGAGACCTGTTTTTAGCTTTGACGACAAGTGGGGCCTGAAACAAGTTACTTCAACTCTGTGGATTTAAGTTGACTTCATATAAGAAATAGATAATCACTAAAGCTCTTAATTTGCAGCTTTTAATTCTGCAATTATAAATTTTAATGTAAGGAATCCACTTCATGGCCAACATTCCACTTCCCATTGATCATGAGATATGATGATGAGTGAATCTCTGTAAAGCTTAGAGTCAACAAGGCCCAGAGCTGTCCTTCAGGACTCCCCTGGCTTTCTTCCAGCTTCTTCCCACCATGAGAGTGGACCCCCTGAGCTGCCCTACATTATTCCTTCCTCACAAATTTGGGCAGCCCCCTAATCTGAACAGAATGTTTACCTCTCTTGTGTATCTGTGTTCTGCTTTGATATTCCCAGTTTATCTCCTATGAGTTTGACATAAAACTGTCTGTATCAGTATTATTTCCTACTTCGAATTCCAAGATTCCAGGGATGGGATGGGGTCCATGGCAACATTCTTTGCCTATGTTGTTTGTACCTGAAAGAGTTTCATTTTATAAAATGTCTCAAAAATTAACTAGGTTCTTTGATAAAGAGGAATTTCCCTCCAGTTGTGGTCATTTACAATTAGTTACGGTCCATAGAAAGGTAAGTACAGAAAGTGCGTGTTTTGGAACTTTCTGTAACAATTTGATAATGCACGGCATTCGTGTGTCTGATCAAGGGAGTCACTTGTTGAACAAGAGTCATCACTTAGTTGGAGTGTTTTAGCACTCAGTGATGAGCTGCGTGTGGCAGGGTGAGCTGTGTACAGTCATGTGCGGGGGACCACCAGGGGTTACGACGCACTGGGAAAAAGTGCGGCCGTCAGCACAGAGTTGGCAAAGCACTGCTCTGCAGCACACATTCCTGCCACAGGGACCGCTAGCGACCTGGGCTCCCCGCTGTGGTTGGCCGCCCTGGCTGGATTAAAAGCCTCCTCTGAAGTTTTTAAATGAAAACAATAGCTCAAAAGATCGCCATGCAGGGCTTCATGCAAGGGGACAGAATTTTTTCCTGCAATTACAAGTATTGCTCCAAAGCAAAGGAAGTAAATTGATCAGTGTAAAAGATACGGTGTGCTAGCAGTTTTTTCTGATGTTGTTTTATCAAAGTTTGCTAATAAGTTCAATGCCTGGAACACAGTTAACTTTGGGAAGACTGATGTTATCTATAGAAATTAGGATGTCCATCTCAGGCGGTAATTGAAACCCATTTATGTCACCCTTCAAGGCAACATTAATTTCCCGCTTTGCCCTATCAATGCTTCCATCAAGACCATTCAGATGTTCTCAAAGGCATCAGTCTCATTTGCACTTCTTAGCTGGAGTTATTACCAAGGATAAGACAGTGTTGAAAGGTTCAAAATTCACTGGAGTCTTCGCATTTGGAAAAGAGGACTTTCAATCACTGGGGAACAGTGCTCCCTGATTTCAGCCAGGTGTAAAATTCACCCTGGAGGAAAGCATTATAGCATATTCTATTTCACTGCACCGTATTTTCCTCCTTTCCCTCCCCACCTCCTCCTCAGTACATCAAGGGCCACGGCTTGATATGAGGGACAAACTCTGCACTTAAGGTACAGACCAGGTGATATGTTTTGAAAATACCTCCTTCTCAAAAGTGGATATGCCGTGGCCTACTTGGCTGGAGACAGGAGTTGTGACTACATTTATACACAGATTCGTTTCCAGATGAAATCTCTTTCATGGCTGACAGGACCTTACGTGGGCCACAGGCCTCATCAGAGAGCGTAGTGAGTGTTGAGTCTGGAAGGAAGAGAATTCAGCTACCAACTCTGTGACCGACAGTGGTGATGGAGGAGTGGAGATGTAAAGAGAAATACATTTTTACACCTCTATGTTGCTTTAATGTTAGGGAGAGGGAGTGGTTCTGGCAAAGTAAGAGGGGCCAGGCCACTCTGAATAAAAATGTTGAACTTGGGAGAATCAAAATCACTGGAATCTCAGGGTTGAGAGAAAGCTTAAGGATCGTCTGCCCAACTTCACATGCACACTGGAAACTGCTACAGCGTCCTCAGCAGTGTCCTTGAAGCTCACCCATGTCACTCACGTTACCCTCTTGAATTCAGTTCTTCCTTAAGTGCCAGCTGTCCCTGTACCTTCTGCTCCTAATTCTGGTTGTATCCACTGGAACCAAACATCAACAAAATCCCTTTTCCAACTGACAACTATATAGCTATTAGAAGCAGTCTGCCACGCTCTCCAGAGTCCAATATATTCTTTTTTTTTCAATAGATCTTTATTGGAGTATAAATGCTGCACAATACCGTGTTAGTTTCTGTTGCACAACAAAGCGAATCAGCCATATGCATACAAATGTCCCCATATCCCCTCCCTCTTGCGTCTCCCTCCCACCCGCCCTATCCCACCCCTCTAGGTGGTCACAAAGCACCGAGCTGATCTCCCTGTGCTCTGCAGCTGCTTCCCGCAAGCCAACAATTTTACATTCCGTAGTGTATATATGTCGATGCCACTCTTACTTCCCCCTCCCACCCGGCTGCTTCCCGCAAGCCAACTATTTTACATTCCGTAGTGTATATATGTCGATGCCACTCTTACTTCCCCCTCCCACCCCACGTCCTCAAGTCCATTTTTTATGTCTAACTCACTATTCCTGCCCTGCAACTAGGTTCACCAGTACCATTTCTTTTTTTTTTAGATTCCATATATATGTGTTAGCATAGGGTATTTGTTTTTCTCTTTCTAACTTACTTCACTCTGTATGACAGACTCTAGGTCCATCCACCTCACTACAAGTAACTCAATTTCATTTCTTTTTATGGCTGAGTAATATTCCATTGTATATATGTGCCACATCTTCTTTATCCATTCATCTGTCGATGGACATTTAGGTTGGTTCCATGTCCTGGCTATTGTAAACAGAGCTGCAGTGAACATTGTGGTGCATGTCTCTTTTTGAATTATGGTTTTCTCAGGGTATATGCCCAGTAGTGGGATTGCTGGGTCATATGGTAGTTCTATTTTTAGTTTTTTAAGGAACCGCCATACTGTTCTCCATCGTGGTTGTATCAATTTACATTCCTACCAACAGTGCAAGAGGGTTCCCTTTTCACCACACCCTTTCCAGCATTTACTGTTTCTAGATTTTTTGATAATGGCCATTCTGACTGGTGTGAGGTGATACCTCATTGTAGTTTTGATTTGCATTTCTCTAATAATTAGTGATGTTAAGCATCTTTTCATAACAGAGTTGGAGGAATCAGGCTCTCTGACTTCAAACTACACGACAAAGCTACAGTAATCAAGACAGTATGGTACTGGCACAAAAACAGAAATGTAGATCAATGGTACAAGATAGAATGCCCAGAGATAAACCCACGCACAACATATTCTTAATCTACAAAATTCCCCAAGTGCAGTGCCCTGACCAGCAGTATAAGCGTCACCTTCTAACTTACTAGAAAGGCAAAACCTCAGGTCTCACTATAAACCTACTGAATCGGAAATGCTGGAGCCAGAGTTCAGCCTGCACTGGTTTCACAAACTCTCCAGGTGATTCCGATGCACGCTAGGGCTTGAGAACTGAGCTAGAAAATCCTGAAAAGGAAGGAGAGGGGAAGCCAGGAGAGAGGAATGTGTTCATCAAGGTAGCTGGAGGATGTTGAGTAGGAAGCTCTATCCAGCGCTGAGGGCACCGCAGTTATAACCAAGAAGTGATAGGATGGGAGGAGGGGCTACATCCAGACAGAAAAGGACTGAGTCTCAAATATAAAAAAAGGAATCTTCTGCCTTTATCAACTTTCAAATTGCTGAACGCAGGCGGTGGGAGGCTGAAGTGATGCCTGCATGCCTTCATCTTCTTCTCTCAATCCCAAATCTCCAGTTATGACTGTTTGCGTCCGAATTAAATGAGATAAATTACATGCAGTGCCCGGCCCCCAGTAGGTAATCAGTAAATGTCATTATCACAATCACTTTTCAGGCTACTGATTTTCTTTTTTTTCATCAAAAACATTTTGAAGGAGCTACCTATTTCTATTTCCTCACACCTACTCTCTTTACTACTTGAACTCTGGCGACTCTCTACAGACCTTACCAATAATTCATTAGTTTTCAAATTAGCAGGGTTCCTTGATGTTTCTAACATTAATCCATTGAGCACTTCCATCTCGGTGTATATTCTCTCAGCTGTTATAACACCGCCTTGTTCTGTTTGCCCACTGCTCCCACGATTGCCCCTAGACACTATGTCTGCAGTCTCCTTCTTTTTCGTTTCCCATGCATGTAAACATTCACCATTCCTCCCTCTATAACTACCTCTTTTTTGGTGATATGATCATGCTTACCACTTTGGCCATCACTTTTTTAAGACATTTCTAAATTTCTATTTACCCTATCCCGATCTTTTTCCAAATCCATACTGCTATACCTGCCTGCTAGACATCTGCACTGGATGACCCAGCAAAAGCAAACTAAAGTTAATTAAAATCCAGCTCCTCATATTTTCCTCTCACCTCTGACTAAATTCCTCCCTTCTGAATACTCCCTTGCTGGTAATGGAACGCTTTCTGGGATTCTAGGCTTGAAAGACCACAGTCGTATTTTGCTCGTTTTTAATCTTTTCCCAGCATTTACTCATGTGTTTCTGCCCCACTCAGCCCTTCATCACCTCTGACCTGGACTCCAGGAACGGCTCTCTCAAACTCAAACCCCCTCCCGAGACTCAGTGCAAGTACGGCTGCACGGCTGATCTTCCTGAACACAGTGGCGCCCTGTTGCTCTCCTTCCCCAGGGACAGATATCTACCTCCACCCCTTTGCTCATGTCTCTCTCTGCATTTGAAATGCCCTCCCCATCCCCCCGCCACTATGTCCCCACCCCAAACTTGTCCCACTTTGTGTCTTCTCTCCTTTGTCACCACCTCCATGGAGCGTCTCCTGTTCACCTCCAACAAGAAATAATCTTGAGCCTACAGCAGTCAGGTGGCCTCCACACTACAAACTTGCCGCTCATTAGGCCTGCACATGACCTTACTAAATCTCCTTGAGGACGACCATGTTCTCTGTGCAATTTCATAACAGCCACCGCTCCAAGCATAATGCCTATGAGTGTTGAGTCCAGTAATGCCTGTTGAATTGGATTTTTAAGTTCTGCATTTGACCATCTTAAAGACTGCAGCAGCAAATTAGCCAAATCCAATGATGGAAGGAACTCAGCTGGGGAAGCAGAGAGTCTGTTATTTTCCCAGGCATTACCCATCTGCCTACACTGCAGTTCTAATCCATGCCCTTTTAATGACTGATCACTTCAGAGCAAAATCATGCTGTGCTGAGGGTAGTGATTTCTCCCACCTTCTGGGTAAACACAGGTTGAAACACATCTGTTTACACAAAAGGTTGCATATTTGCTTTTTTTTTTTGTTCCATTCTGGGAGAATAATCCAGCACAATTCTATTTGTCTACAGTCAAATCCGAACTGAACACGGAGGTTACAGGAGGCATCATTTCCTAAATCCATTTGTACCCACATGAACTTGTATCCTTGTGGGTATCTCATCGTGTATACAACGTAAATTTACCCTGGAGCCTGACAGCTGCATTATTTACTCTGAAACAACATTAACTTAAAACTGGTTTGTCATTGGAGCTCAACATATATAAAAGAATCTGTAATAAAATAATCATAACGTCCATTTCTGTAACAGACATCAAGGGCAGGATTGTGAATGCTCTGGATATCATGCACCTAACTGTATGAAATAAAGTTAACACGTGAAAATGAGGCAGCTTCCTGGGGGATACTGTATACAACGAAAGTGGCTTTGCTGACATTTCTACCTCTGCCTGCCTTCTGCCTGCCTCCTCGACAAGTGAGCTGGGCCTCATCAGCTCCCACCAGCACCCAGGACTAAAGGGAAACACAGTCCTTCTCAGCCCAGCCCAGCCCAGAGACCCTGTGTCAGTCACATTTAGAGAAGTGAGGAGTGCAGGCAAGCTGAGGCCATACTACAGACTTCCGAATTTTCAATGCTACACTGCATTTCAAATAGAGAAGGTTTAATATTTCAAGTTCTATGTGTTCCTGAAAAGATACACAGAACTCAGCTCTCTGCAATGTGGCGTACATTCAATTTTCTCTCTCTCCACGGTACAGGAGAACCCACAGCCAGGCTCCTGCATGGCCTCAGGCTGCAGGAAAGTGCAGGGAGGCTCATCCAGCCCCTGGGGAGGGATTTCCTGGTTCTGGGCTCTGCCCACAATGTCCACTGGCTGTTTCTCTGGCAGAATCCAAACACCTAACTTCCCGGAGAGACGGACATCGGGGATAGCCTCAATGCGCACTTCTCCTTCTCATTATGGTAATCTTACTGCCTAGTGTTGGCAAGCAGAATACATAAAATCCTGCCTCCTGCTCTCTCCTTTGAGACAGGGAACCGCAGCTGGAGAAGGGCTACTGACTGCAGATCTGTCAGATACCTTCCTACCACTGTTTCTTTTTTTCTTTTTTTAAAAAAAATATATATTTTTAACATCTGTATTGGAGTATAATTGCTTTACAATGGTGTGTTAGTTTCTGCTTTATAACAAAGTGAATCAGCTATACATATACATAT
>NC_041226.1:77353356-77367635 GCF_002837175.3 Physeter macrocephalus
TCACTACGTCCCAGCGTACCCTCCCCCCTCCCCATGTCCTCAAGTCCATTCTCTACGTCTGCATCTGTCTTTATTCCTGTCTTGCCCCTAGCTTCATGAGAACCTTTTTTTTTTTTTAGATTCCATATATATGTGTTAGCATTTGGTATTTGTTTTTCTCTTTCTGACTTATTTCACTCTGTATGACAGACTCTAGGTCCATCCACCTCACTACAAATAACTCAATTTCATTTCTTTTAATGGCTGAGTAATATTCCATTGTATATATGTGCCACATCTTCTTTATTCATTCATCTGTTGATGGACACCTAGGTTGCTTCCATGTGCTGGCTATTGTAAATAGTGCTGCAGTGAACATGGTGGTACCTGACTCTTTTTGACATTTCTCCGAAGAAGACATACAGGTTGCCAACAAACACATGAAAGGATGCTCAACATCACTAATCGTTAGAGAAAAGCAAATCAGAACTACCATGCGGTATCACCTCACACCAGTCAGAATGGCCATCATCAGAAAATCTACAAACAAGAAATGCTGGAGAGGGTGTGGAGAAAAGGGAACCCTCTTGCACTGTTGATGGGAATGTAAATTGATACAGCCACTATGGAGAACAGTATGGAGTTCCTTAAAAAACTAAACATAGAACTACCATACGACCCAGCAATCCCACTACTGGGCATATACCCTACCTCTGTTTCTTGACTATTCTAAAACATTCCCAAATGGCATATAGATTCACAAGGCTTTTGGCATGCTTTGTTTACCCACACACCCTGGCTAATGACAAATGAAAGAAGTCATCATCAAGGACTTTTTTTCAACCTTTGAGATTTAAGGCCATTATAAAGTCAAACTGAAACATTCAGCAGGTTAAGAAATAAAGACATTCTGGTGGAATCATAGGTACACCATGACCTAAACAGAGAGAGACAGAGAGAGAGAGAGAGAGAGAGAGAGAGAGAGAGAGAGAGAGAGAGAGAGAGACCAAGACAGAGACAAAAGAGCCACCGAAGGAGAAGAAGGGAAAAGGAGGGAGGGAGGGGAAGAGGAAGAGAGAGAAAACATTAAAGAACGCATTACGTGGTCTTGGCATAAAGTGAAGTGTGGCACCCAATATTCTTTCTGTAGTCAGAGGGCCCAGACTGAAGGAAACAAGGAGAAACAGCCTCTGAAACTGGATGATTTGGTGGTTCATGTCACAGGAGTTTAGGAGGAAAGCCAGCACGTCCTCTCCTGCTCTGGCTGCCTGACCTCAGTGTTCCAGAACCAGGGGCCAGAAGAAGGGCCCTCTGACCCAGGAGTGACGCTGTGAGGCCGCTCCTCAACAAAGCCTTTCCCGTGGAGCCTTCCTGCAGGCCCCTAACATATCTCTCCCTTCTTCAAATGTCTGCCGACGGCCCTGATAGCAGAGTGTGGGGAAAAGGCTTTGAATGCAGACAGACCTGAGATCAAACCTGGGTTTGTTTAGCCACATTCACATGGGCAAGTCACAAAACCTCCCTAATCCTTATTTTCATCTGTAAAATGGAAGTAATAAAATGCCACTCCAGGGTTGCTGTAACAGTCTCAAACATTGCATTTAAAGCATTCAGTCTAGTCAGGTCAGATGGTTACAACCCGGGATGGATTCCAGCCTGGTTTTCCCTCCTGTAAAACCGAGTTACTATACATGGTTGCTCTGAGTACATGCCTTACCCAAAAGGGTGGCTGTTAAAATGATCACGCAATTTAGGATTGTCTATGCATGTATTTATCATAGATTTTCAATATTAAAAAAATCTTATAAGCCACCTAGTTGGAATTCACATCCAAAGCTGGAATTCCTTGTGCAATAACCCTGATTAATTATTGCATTCATTCATAATATTGAGCCAGTTTGCTGGGGACCTAAGAAGATGATAAATGTGAAATGAGGCATGTGATTCCTGGGCTACTCGTTTATGCAAGTCCTGGAACCAGAGTGCCTGGCTGCTTCTGCAGGCCCCGACTCTTCAGTACATCTTTTGTCCTGCAATTTCCACTGCTAGCTGTGCATATCTCCTCCCGAACCTGAAAACTCAGAGTCTAGTGTGCTAGCTCAAAAAGCCCATTTTTCGTAATCCCTTAAAATATATTAAATTCCCTACACATGACTTCAAAGCTGGAAGAGATGTAGCTGAGAAATGCTGAAAGATGGAAACACAAAATTTAAGAGATCCTGCACATCTCTTACGTGCCAGGCATTCGGCTGGCAGCTGCTGGGGAGCACAGACAACAGGAACATCCTCCCTGCTCTACGAAACGAAGAGCCAATGACCTGCGCTGACAACCTTCTGAATGGGGAACACGTGTAAATCAAAACAAATAATATCTTGGCAGCAGGATGAAAGTTAAGATAAACCTACAAAAAACAAGATTTCAAACTATGAAGGGAGTACTGTTTCTTCTTGGTGTTTTATATAGCACAGCAGCTTCATACACCTCAGACGAGCTCTTTAAAACTAAAGCTCTTACCTTTTCCAAAGAAAACGAAAGCCCTAACTTGAGAAGATACATGCACCCCAATGTTCACTGCAGCTCTATTTACAATAGCCAAGACATGGAAGCAACCTAAATGTCCATCGACAGATGAATGGATAAAGAAGATGTGGCACATATATACAGCTTCATACACCTCAGACGAGCTCTTTAAAACTAAAGCTCTTACCTTTTCCAAAGAAAACGAAAGCCCTAACTTGAGAAGATACATGCACCCCAATGTTCACTGCAGCTCTATTTACAATAGCCAAGACATGGAAGCAACCTAGGTGTGCAGAGATGGATTAATGGATAAAGAAGATGTGGTACATGTATATACCACATGTATATGGTATATATATATATGATATATACCGCATTTCTGGTATATATGTATACACCACACAAGATGTATGTGTGTGTGTGTGTGTGTGTGTGTGTGTGTACACAATGGAATATTACTCAGCCTTTAAAAATGAAGCCTTGCCTTTTGTGACAACATAGATGGACATAAAGGGTGTCATGCCAGCTGAAGAAAGTCAGACAGAAAAAGACAAACACCATATGATCTCACTTATGTGTGGAAACTAAACACAAAACAAATGAACAAACATAATACAGAAACAGTCTCAAAAACACAGAGAACACACCGATGGTTGCCAGAGGAATGAAGAGTGGAGGATGTATGAAGTAGGTGAATCGGATTAAGAGGCACTAACTTCCTGTTACAAAATACATAAGCCACAGGGATATAATGTACAGCAAAGTGAATATAGTCCATAGTATTGTAATAACTTTGTAGGGTGACAGATGGTAATTTTACTTATGGTGAACATTTTATAATGTCTAAAAATATTGAATCACTATGTGGTGCCCCTGAAGCTAATATGACATTGTAAGTCAATTACACTTTAATTAAAAAATAAACAAATAAAGTTCCTACCAACGATTCCAGTATCACATCCCTTATTACCCTTAGCCACATTCAACCACTTCTTACTCATCCCATACAACGCCTTTGACAGTGGTGTTCTCTCTTAATAAGTTTCTGTCTCACTTTCTTTTTTGTCCCTTTAAGCCCCCAAGTTCAGTATGGTCATCTCTTACACTTGGTTTGAAATACTCTTTAAATATCTTGTGCTTTCATTCATTCAGCAAATAGTTTAATTATTAGATGCCTAATATGTAACAGGTAGAAGAGAGACAATCTTTGTCATCGTTGAACTGTGTACACACACACACACACATGCACATGCACGCCCATCAACACATACATATATTTTGTGATAAGAATAAAGGGTGACACAAGAAAATTTTAAGAACCTTGAACTGGATTGGTCACCCTTTGAGCTTGCCAGGTATTACTTGCATGATAAAAGACAGGTCAAATAGGCAAATATATGAGGAAGGAGATGCATTTTCTTGAGTTACTGAGTAACAATCAAAACAAAAAGCACATTTTCGATGTTTTCCAAATGGAAAACTCTAGAATTTTCTCCAGGGATTATATATGACAGTCAGCATTATAGATTGAACTGTGAGTTGAAAGTGAAATAGCCCTAATAAAAGCATAGAAGGAAATCACATTTGAAAGCTAAAGATTCACACTGATATTCCTTCAGTATAGTGCCTGCTTCCATTTTGAATCCTACAGGACATTTCAACTATCCTTACTTAAAAAAAAGAAACTTTCAGGTATCAAGCTAAAGGTCTCACCTGTGAAGTGCATTTCTGAATTCAAGTAACACCTTTCATCATTTAATTGGTTCCTGTCGTGAAATACCACCCCAAATGCCTCTTACCTACAGTTCATGCACACATCAAAAAGTCAATTAATTAATTACTTAATTAAAATTAGTAAGCATCATTTGCGTTGGAATTAAATTTGGCCATGGCCATTTGGCCACGTATTTAGGACAATCCTTCTTATCCCAGCTTTCCTTACCAAAGTGCTCCCTCCCCAAATTCTTGTAGTGGATATTTCTAATTTGTAGAGAACCACTAGCTACTCTAAACACTGGAGAATTACAGAATTACTTCCTATCTGTAAGGGAGAGCTAGGGTTAGTCAGGTATAGAAGCCATAGGTTTTATCAAGTATGATTTCAAACAGAGAGTGAAATTGCAGTGGTATATATCACCTAAAGCAATAGAATAGCTGGCCTGCATTATTCTTCTGATATCTAATTTTAGGGCTTTAAAATGAGGACTTATCATTATTAGCTCTAGACCACTGACTCATTAACTACAAAACTAAAAAAGTTCTCAATTACTCAGTGTTCTAATTGAATGATAAAATCC
Organism: Physeter macrocephalus; assembly: GCF_002837175.3. Taxonomy (NCBI): domain Eukaryota; kingdom Metazoa; phylum Chordata; class Mammalia; order Artiodactyla; family Physeteridae; genus Physeter; species Physeter macrocephalus. The sequence continues at coordinate 77,358,154 of NC_041226.1, forward strand.
ATTAAATACAGAAGGTATAGGCAATGATGCTAAAGTTACATTGTCTCCCTTCCCACCATACTTACCCTGACATCCCCAAAATTCATTTTAAATTGTGTAATGTCAATATATTTCTGACATAATGTGTTTTTTGGTCATCAGGGAAACGAGTAATTAATTAAGAATTTTAAACATACAGTTGACCCTCCTTACTCTAGGATGCAGAACCCACAGATACACAGGGCCCAATGCAAGGGACTTGACCATCTGTGGATTTTGGTATCCCTGGAGGGTTCTGGAAATAATTACCAGAGAACACCAAGCGATGACTATATACATATATTAAAATTTGATGTTAGGAATTCAAAGCAGAGCAAAATACCTCTTATAATGTTGGCTAGACCATTATGCACACAGTCAAGTGTAGTTAACTTATACTTAATATTGGTTCAGTTTCCATAGTTATATGCTAAATGCATCCTGTGTGAATTTTTTTCGTTTGGTAGTGGGGGCTTGGTATTATTCTACTTTTGTTAAATAAGCCCCAATTTGGTGTGATGAAATTATAGAAAACAGAATGGCATACATAAAGTTTTATATATTAAAAAAAAATAAAACCATGACCAAAATTGTATCTTATTTGCATTTGTATCAAATTAAATTCTCCTCCATAAAATCAAATTATATAAAAAGTTTCTTTGTTGTTTGGAAAACATGAAGTTATCAATTAAATGGAGTTTTACTTTTTACAGAAAAAGCTGAAATACATTGCCTTTGATGTCCCCTATCTCTGACTGTGCCGTCAACAGCCACGTCTATCTATGACCTGTTGGAGAAGTGGGCAAGTCCATCTGTCCAGAACTGCCAGTCTTACTATTATCTGTTTAATTTGTATGGATGTCGAGAGTTCTCCATTGTAATAGAAATAACCAAGTGTTAAAACATTTCAGCCAACTCTTGGAAAATAACACCCAGCTGATGGTCAAAAAAGAGATCTGGATGAGACAGTGAGCAAGCAAGAACAGAATGGCACCAAAGATACACAATGTCTACTTTACAGGATATTCTTCAGCAAATCTAGGGAAGATTTGCAAACTGAGTTTTGTACATACCAACTGCAAAGGCTGTGGAGACACACTGGACCACTGAAGTTGAGTGCATCATTTTTAAAAATTTAATTTAAATGATTAGTACCTAGTAAGTTATTACTAATTTAAATTGCTATAGTTAAATATGTATTACATACAGTATATGTATAAAGTAATATATAATATGTTATATTGTGACATATGATACATACTATATATGATACATGACTTTAGTTTACATACATTAAATACCATACTATATGACTACACATTATGCTATAAATATAAACTATATAATAAATGTTAATATATTAATATTTACCATATAAAATATATATAATATAATAATGTTTCTTGATAATTTCTTATGGGTTGTCCAAAAATTGAGGCTTTTCACTATCTATCAGAAATACGTGCTTTAATTACACATTACCTACAAATGCAAGGGAGGTAAATACAAACTTCAAAATCAATAAGATCTAATGAAATTATTTTCTAAATGGCCCCTTGTCGCTCACATGCAAACAGAAGAAACTTGTGGAGAAGGAAGAAAAAAACTGGTCCAACATACATATAAGAAGTTTGGTTAAATAAGCAGAGTGAAACTGGAAAGAATGCCAATCTTGTAATTCAAGACAAAAATCCCACCTGAAGCAATTAAGCATGAAAGTAGAATTAGTTTAATATCTTGGTTTATTAAATTACCTATAAAACATTTCCAAATATCCAACTGGGCTTCACAGAAACTTCTTTAAAATAAAGCAGACCCTCCTCTGGGTTGTGATTTTCCTTTTGTTTCCTGGAGCCCAGTCCAATTTTATTGGGCTTCAGAGAGGCATAGATATTTGTTATCCGGATCAGAAATTCATGTGTGTTTTCTCTTTTTTATATTTTATCTTTGATGCATGTTCCCTATTCACAACTTTTCTCTGTCTCATCTAACTTTCATAGGAAAACCTGTATAGTCAAAATGCCCTTACATATTGTTGTATTTATCAGTATTCCTTACCTGTCCATTTGAATTTTATATTGATAAAGATATATTTAAAGTTAAATTTTAAGCTGAATAGTTTAAGTTGAAAAATAAGGGATTCTTTTTCATAGAACAGATGGTTGCAAATTAATTTGCAAAGACATATTACTGCTTACAAAGAAAACACTCACAGAAAATCAAAGATGAAAATGTGAGATTGTGTCATGCGTTTTATTAAAGGAGAAATCAAGACTATTTTTTACTCCCAATTTCCAAAGAGTTGTGCCTCAATTGATTTGCTTTCCTAAGAGCTGTTATTATCAAGGTTTGGCATTTTATGAGTTTAGCAATTCTTCACTTTTATTTTTCCAAGTTTGGAATTCACACCTACTTCATGGTATAAACTACATGTTCCTAAAATTTCAGCATGGCAGAGCAGAAAATTGAGAAAAATAAATAAATAAATAGATACTTAAATGACACAAGAGACTGCCCATGATAGCAAAGGAAATGGCATGCTTTGAGGCACAGACTTGAGACCAGTATGTATTTTGCTAAAAGAAAAGACAGACACACAACTTGCCATGCAAACTAAATAAATAAATTAATTAATAAGATAATATACATAAAGGATAAAACTAAAATCATCCTGTAGAAAGTTTCATCTGAAAAGATTCAAATGGGTAGATGCATTATATCCCTATCTCTTTTTGACTTTCCGTGAGTTGTTCCAAAAACTATTCATGAAGAATATTCTGAGTCTTGTGGCACTTCTCATGAGAGTTCCAGGCTGAGGGTTTTCAGAACTTGGGAACTGCTATCCATCCCTTTAGCACCTGCATCATACCCAGTACTCTGTGGGTTTAGGAGCATCCCTGAGGACAACAGGGAAAGACAAAAAGCTTCCCTGAGTCCAGTAGTAGGCATCTATTACAGTCCTTGCTTCTGGCACCAGTTCCTGCAATTTCTTCAGCTCTGAACCTGAAGAGGAAGAAGAATCTAGCTGTGAGGAAATGGCAGAAGAGTGTTTCCTCGTTGAACTACACAAACTGGTTTGAAAGTGGGAAACGGGTCTCTTCGGAAGTAGGCATAGCTGAGAAATCAGGTCTAAGGGCAGGGAAAGGGTTATAGCCAACAGGCCAAAAGAACATCCATTGGACAGGCTACAATAAGAAGACACAAGGACACGTGCTAGTTGAAAGATATTCTGACTAGTTTCTTGAGGTTAATAAATGGTCTGTATATGATATATTTGCTCATCATGGCAGAGAATGACAATTTAATTGACTCCTCTTAGTGGATGCACAAAGTAGCCTTTGAAAAAGGAAGGCATTTACTCTTTGAGCCACCAAGTACACACTGATTTGCTTGAGCTGGCAAACTAGAGTCTCATATCCAAATGCATCTGTTTTGTGCTGCAATAATCTAAGAATATTTTTACATTTTTAAATGTTTGTTTAAAAAATAACACAAAAAAGAACACGTCAAAGGGACTATACATTGACTGCAAAGCCTAAAACCAGACATTTACGGTCTTGCTCTTTACAGAAAAGTTTGCCAGTCTTTGACCTAAACATCTTAACTTGGCCAACCGTAAATCTCCTTTTCTGCCTCATCCTTATGGGATGCTACTTGTGATACATTACATTGCTACTGAGAAAAAATAAATGTGGGAATGTAATGCATAATGATGCTATTAAATTGTAAGGTATGGATGTATTTTCAATTTTACAATTGAATTTAAAATGAATCAAACTAATGAACCGTGCAGCTCCTTCGGCCATGTACAGTTATGCACGGGATAGACTTTGGGGACATGTGCCTAGAAGAACCGACTCAATCCCCCACAAGTATTGAGTGTCTACTCCGTGCAACGTAGTCAAAATATAGTTTCCTTGATCCATGAAACTCCTGGTCAACATAATAAAAGCCATTCTTGTTAATGATCAATGGCATAATCTCTACAGCATCTATTTTCTAAGTCTGCTACTAAAGTTGCTCCAGGAAAAATCAAACACCTGTCTGTTCCAGGAAAAATGAGAGAGCACATTCATAAAGTAGGATTCTACATACAGACATACTGTCAAGAAGCTTCTTCTCATTATTATTTTGCTTTAAGTGAAGTGATTTGTTTTCACAAAAGTCAGCACAAATGAGTTACTGAAAATATTATTGACACACGAATGCTTTTCACACATTTTGCAAATCACAGTGAGATTCGGGCTCAATCATCACTCTCCAATACAATGACTGAGCCAAGTTCATCATAATATGAAAATTAAACAGGACTCTGGTTCCTGAGCTTATTTTCATTTTTGTTGTTGCTGACATTAGCTGCTGAGGTTTTTATTTTTGTTTTGTTTTGTTTTTTACCTCTAGTCGTGACATGAATTCAACTTGGGACTTTAATCTGATTTAGTGTTTTCCCGGTATTTCTGTGTTTTGATTTAATTCCCTGGCTGGAGTAGAAAACGAGTCTCTAACAATTCCTAGTGTTCCAATCTAATACTTGCACTTTCCTTAAAAGACATTCAGTATTACCTTGTATGAATGTATGATATCGCAAAAACAATTTTTCATAAAGAAATCATTTTCAATGTATTTTTATTTTTATTTTTTTTGTGTGGTACGTGGGCCTCTCACTATCGCGGCCTCTCCGGTTGCGGAGCACAGGCCCCGGACGCGCAGGCCCAGCGGCCACGGCTCACGGGCCCAGCCGCTCCGCGGCACGTGGGATCCTCCCGGACCGGGGCACGAACCCGCGTCCCCTGCATCGGCAGGCGGACTCTCAACCACTGCGCCACCAGGGAAGCCCATCGATGTATTTTTAATAAAAATGTCATGTTTCTTCAATGTTTTAGGGTAGTTGATATTATTACATAAAATCAGGTAACCATCTCAGGATGCCCTGCCACAGCTTACCTTTTACTGTAAGTTAGTAAATGAGTAATGTAGTCTAAAGTAGATGCTAGTGATCCTGCAGGAACCAAGCATTATCCTCTCTGGAGGCTAACACGCACTGAAATGCTTGGTTTCAGACTGCACAATTAGGGACCCTGCAGCTTACAAACACTGTAAATTCCCTCAGCGTTTTCAGCCTCAGACCAGTGGTGAAGTGTTTCACATCACACACCACCTGTATGCTAATGGAAGGCCCATCTGAGAGACGGACATGCATGCCGAAAATGTTGGGAGAGCGTGAGAGCTATTCCTACAGTATAAAATATAGGAATGGGTATAATTAGGGAAGTATGTGATATTGTTTTTGCCGTAATACTTCTTAGGAAATTAGTATGCTGACTACCTTTTCAGAAAACGAACTGTGGAAGGAATCTTTGCCCAAAGGTATAGAGACATCCTGCATCTCTGCAAGGAGATGATTCAAATATTTCCCTGCTTACTGTAAGGAAACTTTACCTCTAAATTAATACAACAACAATATCACTCAACAGGAGCCTTTATATTAACTGTGAATCCTCAGTAAATGTTACAACCTGGGGGGTGATTGTTAAGAAAAGTGAACTTGAAGGTTCACATATTAATTTATGCTATAGTTAAGTTTAAATTCCTAAAAACCCTCTCTCCTGCTTCCTTTGCCCTACAGAACTCTCCAGAGGGCTATCTAGATCGTAGGAATCTATATGATAAGGAAAGCAAACAAGGGGAAATAGGAATTGGGAATTTACTGCTGCTGTAACTGACTTACTGCTCCTAGGTTGACTCTTCCCATGTTATCCCCACATTTCTAGCAAATTCTTGACTCTTTCTTAGCTCCCTGGGAGCAGCTTCACTCATCTCTCTTCACAGAGCTTCTCTGGATTCTTTTCCGCTGATTTTGAGCACCGTACTATACATACTATGTTTTACATACTATAAACATGAATATATATGTAACAGCATACACATAGAATATATGAAGAATATTATTTATCTCATATACATACACATAGATGGTTTGCACTGATTTCAATTCCATTTGATTTTATGCCTGCATGGTGTATAAGTACACACGGTGAGTTTTTCAACCATGGGCAGTGAGTGCTTTGACCACTGTGGACACTTGAAAAGATGTATTAGCTGCCTACAAGCCCAGCCTCACAGGAAGCCACGTGTGGGTGCGCCTGCCTGCCTGTCTTCCCGGCCAGAGCTAGGGCGGCGCTCTTACCGCTGCTGAATACGTCTACCCTCCCCTCATGCCCTCAGAAGATTGTCACAGGAGCACTCACCCACATATCTAGGGCATGGCCTCCAGAAAAGTGCAAGCAGTTTCTCTTAAGTCTTACATGGGACTACAGAAAAGAGGAGAAGCAGAATGGGTGCCTCCTGGGATTTGTTTATTTTAATCTACTTTTCTCAGTAGTGAGATTTGAGGCTTCCCCTCACCTTTTGCCTACTTCCGTTGCCATGATAAATAGGGATGCAGAGTGATATACATCTATTACAGAAACCATGTGAACACCTGGAGTAACATAAGCAACAGGTCCTACCCTGGATCTTTGCTTCACCTTTCCATCTCCCTCCGTATGTCGGGTGTATGCAAGTTTGTATATAGCTCACCCATTTAGTAGAAATTTGCTTTGCCCCAAGGTTTTTAGAGTTCGTCGAAAGGTAGGGGTTGGGGAGTGAGGACAATATTGCTTGGAAAAAAAAAAAACCACATTGTGCTAACTGAATGGGTTAATATGGAAATTCAGAGAGCAAGACAGCTCCCTGGAGAAGAGAAGGGGCTCCTGGATCAAAAGCAGCTTCACTCAAACCCTCTAGAAATGCTGGCCTTTTCTCTGGGTTCACACATTCTTCTGTTAGGATAAAACAATGCCTGCGATGTTAATCCGTCAGTCATCGTGCCAATTTCTTAAATTAGACGAAGGTCTAGCCTTTCAGCCTAAGTTAGCCAGGGTGCGCTGCAGACGTTACGGCAGCGTGCTCACCGCGCTCTCCCATCACCCACCTCCCAGAGCACACCTGTTGTTTACCGCAGACACTGCTGCAGGAGGGTAAACTCCTTCTGTAACAACTCTGAAGTCCTCTTTTTTTTTTTCCAGAATGGCATAAATCTCAGTTATTTTGTCTTCTTGTTGAATTTCTAAAGTGCTGCCAGACTTGTGGTCACGTGTAAGATGCCAGCAGCTTGTGATTTTACATTTTAGTTCACATGGATGTGTCTTTAAAAAGCAAAATGGCACGAAGTGTCAACGAGAGTGATGCATCTTAGATCTATCACTTTTGTAAAAAGCAAAGGCATACATTAGTATTAGTCCGAAAGAGGGGTATATTTCTATTAGCTTAAGACTGAGAAAAGAATTTTTACTAATTCCTAATCTACATAATAAAAATAAATCGATGACATAAAAAAACCTAGCAGAAACATCATGACATTAAAAGCCACCAAGGTCATGACAGAAGATTAATTTATCAATAGTTACCTTTATAGTTTGTGTGACACCAAAAGTTGCTCCTGATGCAATTTGTATTTACCTCCCAGAAGAGGGAAGCAAAAGAGTAGAAGCTCAATAAAGAGGAGCTTGGTCTTGCCATCACATCACTCAATTATGCTAGAACACACAGTAGTCTCAGCCACTGATGAGTCGTACAATTTAATTTCGGGAAAGGTCATCACTAGGGAGCATCTGTAATGCTGCACTGTGAGACAAGAGAAAACCCGTGGATCTTCTCCGTGCCTTGAAAAGCATAATAATTGAATTAAGGAGGATCCAAGAGTTAGATACAGGATACTCAAAACATATTCACTTTCCTCTGCAGTACTAGGGGTCTCATAAAATCCTTCTAAGAGTAGTTGCTGTTGTTTTGTGTCTGTGTGTATGCGTGTGTGTTTACGCTGTAGTACATAGTAGATCTGTGGCGTAATGGAAACAAGCTTTGGATGCAGAAAGATGTAGTTTCAGCTCTTCCTGCCCGTAGGTGGGGGACCTGGATAAGATGCTGACCTCTTTGAGCCTCAGTTGTCTCATACATGAGATGTGGATACCAATGCTCATCTCATAAGAATATCATTAGGATAAAATAAAATAAGATGTGTAATGTGCTCACATTACTAATGATGATGATAACTAGCACTGACAGTATTCACTGTATGTTAATGATTTGTATAAATAATATTACGTTAGATCCTCCAAATGATAGTTGACTTCTGCTATCCTTCCCCGTCTACACTCCAGGCACCATTACAGACCAAAGTTTAGACATGGCTATACATACACTCTACATGGGGGAAGTAAGACAGTAGCTGATATCTATGGAGTCAAAAGCTATCAGTGCTGGGAGCAAAAGTATAGGTGCAGGTGGGAGGCCCTGCGGCCCATCCCGCAAACAATTTTCTACCAGGAAACCTGGTAGACTGGGAGCTCAGAAACACTGATAAAGACTTGATCTAGTTGCATGGACCCTGGTGGAAAATAGGAACCCAGACCGCATAGTCTCATGAGTCCCAGAGAATGAAGATTCTAATAATACCTCTTGGTTTAATAAGTTTTGTCTCCACATTTGACAACTAGACATACGTAGTAAAGGCATACTGATGCCAAGGTGCCTTTGTGGCAGACTAAATTGTGGGCATTTCTAGATTCCAAGTGATCAGGAATATAACATGGTTGGATGAATAAAATAATTAATTTGGAGAGAATGGCCAAATGTTTTCAGCCAATATTTGCGCATGGCAGCTTGCCTTCTTCTCCTGGCTTCAGAATGCTGACTAGCCTGCTTCATCCAGGAAGATACCGTGAAATCAGAAAAGCTCCCCTCTCCAAATTCCTATCTAAATACACATATGTTTTATGATTAACTTTTCTTTACTCACAGATTAAATTGAGCAAAGGGTAAGTGGTAAAGAAGGAAATAAAAATGGATTACTTGCCCTGTCTCGAACAGACCTTTTTAAAAGCCATGCTCATAAAATCTTTCTTTTCTTACTAAAATATCTAATCATGTTAGTAAAAACAGTAGATTATTGTACAAATAGCTGTAGCCTTCTAGATTTGAAATCACATCATTAACAGATTATGGTCAAAAGGAGACAGGCTTCTCTTCCAGCACCCCCTTACTCACAAACTGTTTCTGGTACAAGGATAATGGAGAAACAAGCCCTGGAATCTAAAATTATATCATCACAGCTAATAGAAGCGTATTTAACATAGTCTTGCCTAAGAAGGACAACTGTGTGTTATTCAACTACTAACTCTTTCAGTGATTTTTCTCTACTCTGACTTGTATGCCCTTCTCATGGCATTTATCTCATTTTATCTTGTGTCAAAGTTATTTTTTATATTAATCTTATGTTCCCTACTGGACTATAAAGACCCTTAGGGCGCACACACACACACACACACAGGCACACACACACACAGGCACACACACACACAGGCACACACACACACGCACACACACACAGGCACACACACACACGCACACCCACACACACAAAG
>NC_041226.1:77367814-77402122 GCF_002837175.3 Physeter macrocephalus
CAGGCGCGCAGACACAGACACACAGACACACACACACACACAGACACACACAGACACACACACACACACACACACACACACACCCTGAATAAGCTACATTTAAGCAGTTGCACTCTGTAATCAATTTGGACACTTTCATTAGAGTGTAGCAAAAGTGGCGGCAGCAGCAAATTTCTTAGATTGTGTAATGTTTCCTTGTTGGAGCTCGCTTGTTGACTTGTTCACACAGGTTGATTACACCTCTGGCTACTGCTGTTGTCAGTAGGTTTCCCTGAAAGTAAGATGCTGCAATTCACAGGTGGGAACAAATCCACACAAATAAGCAGCAAACCTACTCATTCCTTTGTGCTCAGTTATGAGTCTCTTTAAAATGTTCCTTCTGTTAGCTCTCTAAATAACCACCGAGTACTGAGCACAGCCCACATTACATTTTACACCCCACCTCGTTCAATTTGGGTGTTAGATCACCTTCAAATGGTAGGGGTCTGAAATGGTCTCTCTCTTTTTTCTTCAGCTCAGTTCTGCTGTCTATAAACTCTTGTCTGTTAAGACACTGCTTTCAGTTAAGAAGCTATGAAAAAAAAGCCAGAGTGAATAAAGACTCGTAGCTAATTTCGGGCGTGATGAGGCACTGACAGACAAGCAAAATATAGGCTAAGGAGGGAGTGCCAGAGTAGAGATCGGAAACTTCCTTTTCCAAAATTTAAAACAAAACAAAATGAAAGCCACGCCACCAGATTAAGATAATTTTTCCTAGATGCAGTTGGCAGTGGATCCCCAGGCAGCGGAGAATTCTAATGACCTGCCAACCATTTGAGCAGGTCTGCATTTCTAATTACACATGTTTCCATGCCTCATAGCTACCTGTTTTGTCTATTCCACCAGTCTGGAAGCCAGCTGAGAACCACATCAACTTCTCCATGATCTTCTTTTAGTCTGAACATTAAAACATTATTGTTAAATGTTTGTAAACAACACTGTTAAAGCTGCATAAAGAAGCACCAGTAACCTCTTTACTAGCCATTATGTAATTTCCAGTTTCTGAGATTATTATTAATGATTTCATAAAACCGTTTCTCAGGAGTTTGTTGTAGTTGGTTTCTACTGAATAGCTAACCATAAATGAAATTCCTGAGTTAAAAGTGATGAATATTTATAAGCTTAGTGAGACAAATTAGCTTTGAAATAGGTTTTATCAACATTCCTCTGTGATGCAGAATTCCCATTCATTGAATCCTTAACAGAATCAGATATTTTCATTTTAAAACCAATTGATTTTTTTAAAAACTACTGATGGGGGAAATCAGAAGAATGCTAATATTAAAATTTATGTAACTTTGATAACAATAGGTGATCATTTTCCATGTTTATTAACCATTTACAGTTTCTATATTGTAATCACTATTTTTCTAAACCCTAAAAAACTGACTTGTTCCGGGAAAAAAGATTCAAAGTAGAAAGCTAAATTTTATTTAGTTTCACAGTATACTCTTGCATAAATAACTTCCAGAGATGCTGAAGGAACTAGAGTAGAAATAAATTTCCTAATTCTTTGTAGATTTCTTTTTGCATCTTGTCTGAGATGTCAGTTACCTATAAAAGTATGGCAAATAATCCATCATCCTGTAGAATACACTGCTGTCTGGGAGTCTGTAGGCCTAATGGAAACAATTTCCTTCTTCTTCTTCTAATGTAGAGGTCATAATATTCTTTCTGAAGAATACAAAATGCATCCATGTATGATTCAGATGGAGGGATACTAAAACGTGCTAAGTCATTTGGAAAATAAAAAATTTCTGCACAGTCATATATACATGCCTATAAGAGGCAGTAAAAATAGTTCTAGCTCAGTCAGTTTGATACTAAGGCACAAGATTAAAACTTTTAAAAATATAGGTCTCTGCACTCCGCACTATTTTACTGTGGAAAGGCAAGAGAATGAAGACGTAACTCGCCCCCACCGGCTTGTCATCTCATCATTCAAGTGTTGGTTTCTAGGAGTAACTTGATGATATTTTTCAGAATTCTCATTAAAATGTTTAATAGCATATACATTTTATTTACGTCCAGACACAAAAAAGGCTAGTGTAACACCTTCTAGAATGTTCCCAATTGATATTTATTTCTACTTCTGAGAAGTTTGCTCTGGATAGGAGGTCACCACTTTTTTAAACTGAAGTATAGCTGATTATGTATGATATGAGTTACAGGTGTACAATATAGTGATTCACAGTTTTCAGAGGTTATACTCCATTTACAGCTACCGTAAAGTATTGGCTGTATTCTCTATATTGTAAAATATATCCTTGCAGCTTATTTATACATAATAGCTTGTACCTCTTAATCCCTTACCCTTATATCGCTCCTCCCCCCTCCCCTCTGCCCAGTGGCAACCACTAGTTTGTTCTCTATATCTGTGAGTCTGCTTCTTTTTTTGTTAGATTCACTAGTTTGTAGTGTTTTTGAGGTTCCACATATAGGTTCCACATATAGGTTCCACAGTATTTCTTCTTCTGTCTGACTTATTTTTACTTAGCATAATGCTCTCCAAGTCCATCCATGTTACTGCAAATGGCAAATTTTCATTATTTTTTATGGCTGAGTAGTATTCCACTGTATATATTTACCACATCTTCTTTATCTTTCTGTTGATGGACACTTAGGTTGTTTCCATATCTTGGCAATTGTAAAATAATGCTTCTGTGAACATTGGGATGCATATATATTTTTTGAATTAGTGTTCTTGTTTTTTTCAGATATACTACATACCCAGGAGTGAAACTGCTGGATCGTATGGTAGTTCTATTTTTAGTTTTTTGAGAAACCTCCATACTATTTTCCACAGTGGCTACACCAGTTACATTCCCACCACTAGTGTACGAGGGTTCCCTTTTCTCCACATCCACGCCAACATCTGCTATTCGTGGTTCTTCTGATGACCGCCACTCTGGCAGGTGCGCGGTTTTGATCTCACTGTGCTGTTGATTTTCATTTCCCTGATGCTTAGTGATGCTCAGCATCTCTTCATGTGCCTCTTGGCCACCTGCATTCCCTCTTTGGAGAAGTGTCTACGCAGTTCTTCTGCCCATTTTTTTGTTGTTTTGACATTGAGTTCTATATTTTGAATATTAACCCCTTATCTGTCATACCATTTGCAGATATTTTCTCCCATTCAGTAGGTTGTCTTTTCACTTTGTCAGTGGTTTCCTTTGCTCTGCAAAAGCTTTTAAGTTTCCTTAGTTCCCATTTGTTTATCTTTGCTTATATTTCCTTTGCTCTAGGAGACAGATCCAAAAAAATACTGCTACGATTTATGTCAGAGTGTTTTGCCTACATCTTCCTCTAGGAGTTTTAAGGTTTCTGATCTTACATTTGGGTCTTGAATCCATTCTGAGTTTATTTGTGTATATGGTGTTAGAGAATTTTCTAATTCCATTCTTTTACATGTAGCTGTCCAGTTTTCCCAGCGCCACTTATTGAAGAGACTGTCTTTTCTCCACTGTATACTCTTGCCTCCTTTGTCGTAGATTAATTGACCATAGGTGTGTGGGTTTATTTCTGGGCTCTCTGTTCTGTTCCCTGGATCTATGTGTCTGTTTTTGAAGAGGTCACCACTTTTTGCTCTGGTCGGCTTTTATAAGACATGCAGACTCATGACCTTGATGGATAGCCTCCATCTGACCAACTGCACAGTAACTGTATAAAGTCTTACATGATTCTAATCACAGATCTGCACGTTGTCCAATTTCCCTGCTTCTCCCCATTCCCTTGCCCCCAAACCCATTTTCATCATCCTAAATGGTCAACTTGAGTCAAATAATTAGTAACTTGAGAGAACACAAGGAAACAACAATGACACCACTTAGCTCAATAACAATAAATTATTAAGGGCTTTTCCCCTATAATTTCAGAATGGGTAAATAAAGAGGCAGTTAGAAATGAAGTAGATACATTTTTCAAAAGAGCTGTGTATAATTTACAAAGAGAAAACTGCAGTTACATTTTAAAATCAAAGCACATGTTTGCTCAAAAATCTGACTGCAGGGGTTTTCTAGTCATACATGGGACAAGCTCTCACATGCTGATACTGACCTCATTGACTCATCAGGAACATATGGTGACAAATACATATCTAACGTATTATTAGAACAATGCCATACTGATGAGACAAAGTAAATTGTGTTATTAGGACCTAGGGGAACTGAACTCTACAGTGTATTCAAATCAATATGACTTGATATATACTTTGCACAATTTATATCCCTGAAATAATATTTTTTATAAATCTAGGTAAAAAATAATATCTATGAATACAGAAAATGATGCATTTCCTCCTTGGAAATGATACATGCAGAATAAGAATATCTCATTACGAGCAGAAACGAACCAGAGAATAGAATCAGGATAGAAACAATCTACGTGGTATCTGTTGATAATATTATATCCTTTCTCTTTATCTTTGGAGAATAAAGGATGGAGATTTCAAATGATTATTTTTCGTTTGGGGAACTTAGTGCAGAAATACTTAAAAATCAGTTAAATGTAATTTACGCCGAATTTCTTGAGCTTACATAGCATCTAGCATTGGGTTATTCATCACAACTGATCTTTCAGATTCATGCGCAAACTATAACAAAATTAATACATGTAATTATAAAGTTAACAATGTTTACATATTCGTTTCACCTATTTTTCATAAATCAAATTATAGTAACCTAGGTAACTCCCAGATATTGGTGAGTATCTAATATCATCATTATATACATCATCTTACAAATAGCCAACATTCTGCATGTATCACCTATCCAAGAATGGTTTGCCAAATGTGTGAAATGCTCTGCCAATTCCTGCCAGTTTTCCTGAGGATCAGAAAAACAAAAGCACACCGGACCCTCCACAGCCAGGGATAAAGCATGTTCTCTGTAATGCAGACAGAAGGTAAACTACTCTGTGGGTTACAGAGTGGGAGTGGGAAGGACGGACATAAAGGTAGCAGAGAGCAGCTTCGGATATCGTTAAATTCAAGAGCTGGAGTGGCAGAGATCATGACGCTCACTCACTCATACAACGTAACATATCGTATTCATTCCATACACATTAACGTGTTCCTCCTACAATCCATGCATAACATTGATCCTTCTGTCTGAGTAGCATTTTGTTAGTTAAAATACAACAAAATCCAATTAATATTAAGGTAATTCACTCATGACAACGCATGGACTCATCAATGGCATACTGACATACAATTCCAAAATCTATTACTTACATTAGATTATGGTGCTAAGTGGGTGATGGAATTCCACTAACTACTGTGACTTTCTCTGACTGTTGAGTTCCCCAACAGCAAATATGGCAAGGAGTACTTTTTACCCATTTCACAGGGAAACCTTACTAAATAGTAATTATATATTGGGAAATGTTTTAACCTCTCCTAGGAGAAATATTTGCCAAAGCATAAATCTGTCAAGGAAATGATGATTTTATCATTAAGACTGTTTTGTAGATAAAGTGAAGGTATGAAAAAAGACAAATGCTTTCATTATTAACAAGAAACAACTTTTGAGCACCTATCAACTGCTTTTATACAGTCTTTCTGAGAGGCAATCCTATCGGTTTCACGTAACTAAAACATAATATAATAACTGAAAACTGCCTTAAGTAAATAACCCAGGATACGTTTTGTTTTGTTTTTTTAATATAAGAAGATAGTAATAGTAAATCATGCCCACTGGCACATTTCTCAATACTGAAGCCAGACCCCCTGGCATTTGTTTTTAATGTTCTCCTTGTAGTTTTTGCTTCTCTGACCTAGCTGGGAGCACACAAAATTTTGCCCACAGGTGCCCCTTAAGCAGTGTGTACAGAGGTTATCCCTCTGTTAATTTCCTTCCTTGTTTACTGACCTGTCCTCACTGTGTGAAAACTCTTATGTGAGCAGCCCTGATATGCACCCTCCACATTCAGGGGTGCATCCACAACCCCTACACTGGGCCTGGCATCAAACAGACACTATATACAGACAGTTGTAAATGAACGAGCAGATGAATGAATGCCACGTGCTCAGCCCTCCGGACACTACAGAGAACACAGAGATAAATCCACAAGGTTTTGCCCTGGAGGCATACTGCAGACCCTTGTCCTACCCACACAGTGCACTTGTCTCCCTGAGTGCTTTCTCTGCCTGCTTCACTGGCTCAGTCTTTCCTGGCCAGGCTGGGAGAGCTGAGTGTACTTCACCTGGGTGTGGTCCTCAAACTTCACAGAAGGGAATTTAGCATATGAATACCTCAGCTTTTCCCTCCTTAGTGGGGACACACTAGAGGACCTTACTGCAGCTTCTCAGGGCCTTACCCTGCTCCTTAGCACACATCCTTCCCTTCCCTGTCTCAACCCTCCCCTTCTCCTATAAGTGATTCCCAAGATCATCTCCGAAATAAATTACTCGCACTCAAATGCTTGTTTCAGTCTTCACTTTGGGGACAAGCAACTTACATTCTGGTAGGAAACAACAACCTTAAATCACAGGAGTATAATACTAAAAGTAACAGAGGCCATACGGAAGTGCAGATGGAGTGCTATGGAAGCTCACGGGAGGGGCTGTACCTGGAAGAATCGATAAAGATGCATTGAAAGAAGAAAGAACCAAGGATTATACACCAAATTGGTCAAACCTCATCTGGGTTGAGTCGAGAGTGATGGTTAGGGTATAGACATGAAGAAACTGAGACCATTCCTAACAGAGTAAAAGGAAGAAGAACATATGGAGGCCATACAGCCGAGCTGTATGGAGAACACGGTGAGTGTTTCTGTTTGTCTGGACCAGAGACTGTGTGAAGGGGGTTATTGGGAGGACGGGCTGGAAAGGGACTCTAACTTGTATGTTTGGCCAAGAATTGCAATTGTCTTGTACAGGCGATGGAGAGGCTTAAATTTTTTTTAGAAAGTAAGCGACATGATCAGACTGTGCCTTAGGAAAACTGATCTTTTAATTGTGTAAAATAGATTAGAATAAGGAAAGGGAGTTGTGAAATCCTTGTAGAAAGCTAGTCCAGTAGTACAGGTAGCAAATAATGATGCCCAGAGTGAAGGTTACAACAGAGGGAAAGAAAAAGGAAACAGAAGTGTATGTTAGCTGCAGCCTGACCGGCTGTAAGGCAAGGACGTGACCATAAAAATGAAACACAGAAAGCAGAGCAGGCAGAGAAGGCTCTGAGTCAGACAGACTTGGGTTTAATCCAGTGTGAGATCTTGCAGGCTCTTTCAGCCCTGTGAGACGTGAACATTTTCATTTACAAGAAAGAGAAGAAGACATATCCCATTGGCTACTGAGGCATAAAACAGATAATGCATTTGAAGGCCAGCAGAGTGCCTGGAGAATATTAAGCATCTGATTAATCGATGGCAGTTATCATCACTGTTGTTAAAACATGAATAAGTAAGCAAAGTCTTTAAAAAAAAATGATATCCCCAGAGCTAAAGTTTAGCCAGAGAGATTAACATATCAAAATAAAGAATTTACCACAGAATGGATAAATAACAAGGTCCTACTGTATAGCACAGGGAACTATACTCAATATCCTGCGATAAACATTGATGGAAAAGAACATGAAAAAGAATATGTATATGTATAACTGAATCACTTTGCTGTACAGCAGGAATTAACACAACATTGTAAATCAACTATACTTCAATAAAATCAATTTTAAAAAATAAAGAATTTACCAATCAGAAGAGGCGTGGGGTTTATCAGCCTAGAATTAATCATGAAAGAAAGGAAGGCAAAAGACATAACAGGCATGTACCTAGAGCAGAATCCAGCGCAATTAGTCTATGTGAGTCACTCAACTTATGCTTCTTCCTCTGCTTCCATGATCTCAAAACAACCTTGAGATTGTGATTTGGTTTCACCTGAAGGTCTGACTACAATAACAGAAAATGCTGGCCATGCCAACTTGAGAAATCTGTTTTCTGTGAGAGTAGTATTTTTACTGAAGTTTAATAAATACTCACTTGAAATTTATATATAGTTTCTTATGACATGGTTTAACATGATCACACCCTCAATTAAAGACAAATTCAAGTTTCTAAGCGTATTGACCTTAAGATTACACTCTAGGCCAGGAAGAATTTAGCAAAAATATCTGTTTGTTGATGTATTTCACTTCTCTCACAGGGCCTGGTGCATGAAGGCCCACCACACTCCTGAGGGAATGATTCAGCTGTACAGCTTGGTTCATTCTACTTCGTTTACGTTCATAATCAGCTGCAGTAAGTAAGTTGGAACCATGACCAACTTCAGCAAAGTCTCTTAACAAACATGACACTATTGATCTTCCAATCCAAGATGGGAAGTTCTGTAGCATGAATTACCACCACAGTCAAAGGGATACCAACATTGGCTTTCACTGCAACTAAAACTCAGATAAAATAGAAATATAATAATCCATGATTTTATCATTTGTATGTAACTTTGAAGCAAGGTTTTCTTCCCACCTACAGAGAAATTTACACAGAACAAGACTAAAGGTAGGAAGTATTCAGATAGAGTACTTAGAGTACTTGATTGAGAGTTAAAAAACCAGGAGAGAAATCTGCTCTCACCTCTGTCACATACGAGCTGTGTGATATTAGTCAGACTGCAGACACTTGCTAGGACTCAGTTTCAATAAATGTTCATGAGACTGTTGGGTTAGATGATTATGAAAGTCTCCTAAACTTCTAAAATCCCCCCTGAAACTGCTATTTCTCCTTAGCCAGAACAGATTTGAACTTATTTCTCACTCCCTTTTTATTTCATAATGGGGTTTGCATAGATAAAGAATAAGAAGTAATAAAATATTTATCGTGACCTATGTCTATTTTTCTGATTTAAAAAAACCCTCAAATCAGGGAATTCCTGTTCTTGAACATAGCACCAATATTTATTATTTATTATAGCCAGCAAGGCAGAGCAGTAATTCAGATCCTGGCCAGCTCACCCCAAGGTGCTTAATAAATATTGATGACCCAATCTGTGTCTAAAGGAAACAGATATTCCCTTGGGGGGAAAAAATCAGGTTTCCTTGCAAGACATTACCGGAAACACCGTTACAGAACTTGATGTTTTATTGCTTAGCACTTTGTTTTAGCATAGACTTTTTGAGATCTGTTGTTTTTTAATTCATCCACGGCTGCATATTAGCAGAGTTATTCTCTATTTACCTAGGAATTTTACTATCAAAAAGCCTGGATTCTTCAGGAGTTATTTTCTACGTCTTTGCTGCAGATGCCCTAAAATTCTGAAGCTTCTTCTCAATGTTAATTGGAAAGTAACACTTGGTGTAGTAACTCTTTAAACAGGGCCTTTCAAGCAAGTATTCATATGTTTACCAAAAATCAGACTGAATGAAGATTAAATGTTCTGTTCTTTATGCAGGCATTTGGCCATCTTTCTCAGATAAAACAAGTTTCTATTGTAATAAACGTAGCTAAAAGACCACTGTGGCTTCTACATTCTATCAACATGTTTGTGAACATATATACCAGGACCCAAACCCAAAGGCACAACATTTGGCCTTCACAGTAAATCAGCAGTGAAATTAAAATTGCCTAAGAATATACAACGCGGAGTTGTGTTCAATAATGAACAAACTGTAGACGCTCCATTGCTGGTCCCCTGTTCCAATGTCCATAAGAAGGTCTCTACCGCCACAGAGTAAAGTCAGGGCTCACAACCTATGACTTGCCAGAGATGGTAAGAAGGGGGGCTATTGAGATGCCTATGCCAGTATCCACCAAAGCACCACCACCTAGGATTGGTAAGGACATTTCCAGAGTCACCAAGAACAGAATCAGGGCCAACGGTATGGCTGAGGCAGTGTCCTAGCATCACTGCTGTTACCCAACACACTCAACTCAAAAAAGAGTGGATTTTATGTTTTTTTCATCCTCACTTTCCCAATCCCTCCCTCCTCCCAGTTACCGGGCTCCCTTTTGCCCTGTATCTTACATACTCCCTTATTCCTTATCCCTATTCTGGATCTCTACCTAGACAGCCTGGGAAAATCTTGCCTTGCTCTGAAAAGACTATTTCCTTCCCCATTGCTCCTGTACTATAAAAAAACTATCATTTCAATAGTAGCTATGGTTAGATCATTTCACTATGTTCCAGATACTTTTCCAAGTACTTTCCAGACATTAACTTATTGAAGACTCACAATAAATCTATAAATCAGTACTATTATTACCTCTATTAGCAGCTGAGGAAACAGAAAAAGAATAAAAATCCTCCCAGAGTCTTAGTATGTGAAGAACCTGAGACTTGAAATCATACAGTGGGGACCCAATAATACTCTTCACTAAACCCTATTGCTTTACTGTATCACTGTGTGATATGAATTATTTAAAATTTATTAAAATTTGTTGAGACTTGCTTTATGTATGACTTAGATGATTTTTAAGTGAAAATATATAATTTACAAGAGTGTATATTTTATAAGTTATACACACACTAGTTTTATGTACAGGTTTTAACAAATCAGACTTGTTCATTGTGTTGTTCAAATTTTCTTTATCTTTGCTTACTTTTTATTTTCTTCACCTATCAATAACTGACAGATATATGTGAAATCTTCCATTATGATAGCAGAGTTCTATAGTTCTATCAATTTTGTTTTGTTAACGTTAGGCTCTTTTGTCAATTGCACACAATTCTAGAATTATTATAGCTTTCTGGTGAATTTCAGTGAACTCAGATGGGAAGAAAAACATTGATTAAACTGATTCATACTCAAGTGTAAAGAAATCCCACTTAAACTTTCCAAAATTACTCAATTTTGAATCAAAAGTAATCTTTTATTCAACAATTGGAATAAATATTTTACTTGTGAATACTTTTAACATTTGTGGATGGAAATATTTTGTGCAGAGTTGTTTCCTGAACTGCTTGAATCTCATCAGGACTTTGATCTCAAAGACAGCTGGCTTCAGGCTCACAGAAGTTGCCTTCATCCAAACCAATACTTCACCAAATTCTATCCACTCTAAACCATTCTACTGAAAGAGTAACATTCCTACAGGTCATTCATGAATTTTATTTTTTCATTGTCCACTGAACACAACAGGTGTCATGAGAGTCGGCGCCTTTACAGTTTGACTTCAATTTCCATCTTAAGTCCTTTTGCTTACACGTATCTCATGCCATAATCAAAGCATTATTTGCTGCACTCTGAGGGTGAGTTGCGTTTTCTCCCTTACGTCCACGTGTTTCTTTCTGTTTGCAAGGCTCTTTTTTTCTCCATCTCTGTCTGTAAAAATTTGCTGTCCTGTGCAGCTAATTTCAAATGCTGCTTATTTTGTGAAGCTCAAACCTTCCACCAGATGGGATCTTATGTCTTTCAGCTGTTGGTAAATAAACGGCTATCCTTTGGTTTGGTTAACCGCATGTTTGTTTTACCTCCCTCTGCCTCATTAAACTCTAGGCATTCTGACTGCAAAGAGTATCTTACTTATTTCTCTATTGCCTCAAACACCTAGCTCAATAAATATTTTTTCAAAAGGCTTGTGCTTTTCCAAGATGGCCAAACTCTAGTGTAAATCTAATCTTTGAAAAGCACACTTAGGAGCCAGTGGAGAGTCTTGTATGCCCATATTCTATAATCTACGCTCATTATATCTTTCAATTTTGTTAGACACAGATGACTACAATTCTGTCATGTAATAATCCCCTCTTCTGGAAAATAACTATTTAGGACAAAGTTGTGTTTCTTCAAGAAGAGTTCTGGACTTTTCTTTTTCTAAAATAAAATGACTCACTGTTAAAAGGTATATATGACTCTACCGAGATTGTAAAAAATAATTTTTTTAAAGCCTTAAGATTAAAATATTTAACTCTAAATTTAATTATTTCTTATTTGCTTCCTGCATACAATGAGTAGTATATTTCATAGAATTATTTTATGTCTCACCAGATATTTTCCCTGTTCTAATTAGGAACATCTAATGAGAAACATCTTAAGTGAATCAGTTATTGAAAGAGCTTATGCTATTTCTGTAAGTAATGGTTTCAATTCTAACAAAATGACAGAATTGAATTTCAGCTACAATAATTTAACTGCTCTTCCCTGCCTCCGTGAAAAACACACCCAGTTTGCCTGCTTCTTTTAGGGGACCAAATTGAATTTTTTATGTTAAATTTCTACTCGGAAAGAGGAAAAAGCAGGAGAAAATGAAACCGGGAAATTCTATCTAGTAATGGTCCTTCTGCTTTCTTAGTAGGTAATTTTATATCCTTTGTTAATCTGAAGTGTATAAAAATATTTCAGTTGAAGCTTATGGTTTATAAGACACAAAATTCACTTTTCTTTTACATTTATTATGTACCAATGTATACTTGGCAGTTTCATATAACTTTTTTCACAAGTTCCACATCTTGTTTAACATAAAGAGCAAAAAGGAAATCTCAAAGTAATAAATGAACAAGCCTTCATACTACACATGCACTGGCTATTTTTGTTAAACATATGGCATTTATTTGCTGATAGTTATTCTCCATGAAGTCGTATCATTAAATTCCATGTGTGTCTATTACCACTGAATCTCCAGTGTCTACAGCACAGTCCCTTGCAGAACATAAACTCCTAATAAACATTTGTTAACTGACCTGACAATTAATTAATACTCATTAGTCAGGGATAGTTTTTGATCAGTAGCATTGAATGCCCTCTGGTATGTAACTTAATGTGTCATGAATGTTTAATTGAAGCTAATGATAAGAATTAGAAATGTTTAGCATGAAGTATTAAATACGAAAGTATCTGTGCTAAAACTGGGGTACAAATTGCACACACATTATTTGATTTACTTACGTTATTTGTAACGAGCTGGAAAAGGCCACTTAGTCCCTGGGGAAAAGTGCCAAATAACATTAAATATATGTGTAATATGCACCTGGGACTCAATGTGAGGAGCTGCCATTTGTCACATTAGGATAAAAAATGACCAAAATAGTGAGTTGCACAACCATTATTACACTTCCAAACATCTGATCACCTGATCCATAGAACGCTGTTCTTGAGGGATGCTCCTTGGAAATCAGTTTAGGAAACGCCTCAGGGTATAATGTTTATATATACGCATGGCACATGGCATATTAAAACCCTAAGAAAGCTTTTTAACATTGTCAGTCACATATTTTGGGAAATCTGTGTTTTAAGATGATTTTCTCTTAATAAATTAAAAAGGAAAGAATCTGTAATGATGGAGAAAATGTTGAGTTGTGTAGGAATTCACTGCTAAGTTCACCTCTGCATAGAGAACTATCACTGTCTCATCTGAACCACCAGAGCTGCACTGTATAACAGATGTAGCTTTCCACTAAAATAATAATTATGCTGTACTCACTTAGTTGACAATTCTCGGCGATAATCATAGATCTTAAATGATATTTTCTCAAATATTAACATGGAAGTCCTTTCCACTAAAAGATCACAAAATAAAATATTAGAAATTAGAAAGTAAACTTTCTTAAGGATTTTCTTTCATTCAAAAAGCTAAGAGGTGTTAAATTTGAAATAACTAATTTTTTTAATCTGCTTTCTAAGGCAGGGAACCAAAAAAAAAAAAAAAAAATTCCAAGATAGAACACCTCCTGTAAAGACTACATCCTAGAGTGCACAGGTGAAAGTCCAATGGGTGCCAAACTTAATTTGGAAGCCTCTTGACTGATGATAAGACAGAGCAGAAATTGATTAATCTCTGTGAGCGACAACAACGCTGGTGCTATTAAGCATTCTAAAGTGGCAACTTCATTTCCTCCAGGGCAAAACATACTTAGAAAGGAAAAGCTGCTTTCCCATAAAAGAATCTGTTTTGTAGGCTTAGGAGGTTTCAGCTGGATGACATGCCTTAACCTTTCTGGAGTGGGTAAATTGTTGTAAGGCTCATAGCAAAACAGCAGAGTATGCTCCAATAATATTTCACATTGCTTTGCCCAGGGTAGAGGTAAGAGAGAAGCTGCATTTGTATGCTTATGGAAGCCTTCTTTCAGGTTAAAATTAATGGGAAACTGACCTTGAAGAATATCTGTTTCGTAAAGAACTGGAGAACATTATTTAGATTAAAAAATAATAGCTATGTGGTGCCAAACAACTGGTCTTTGGATTAAGTACACACAAAAATTAACTGGCTTGACTATTTTAGGTTAAAAATATCTATTCATATATCAGTTACAAAGTTAGATCAACTCATCTCATACATGCACAGTTTACTGAACTAAAATAAATAGTTACTTTTTAAAACAGACCTAATTAATTTCAACAGACTTTTCTATCGTACGTATATATCACCGGGTGAATGGTACTGAACATGTACAATTTCTAGTCCTATTAAGATACTACCCTGTAAAATATTTATGTCTCAAATGCTAAATCATGATGAGGAATATAATGCAGAAATTCATAGATATATACCCTATAAGTGACTGCCTATCCCAAAATAGACTTGAAAGAAATCCAAACTTACTCAAAGTTTTATTACTGAATATAAGGACATTACACATACATATTACACATAGTTATATATGATATAAATATATTTATATACATTTACGATTTATAATAATATAGAATGAAATTCATCTAATCAAAGTGCTTAGAATTTTTTCACATGATAACAAAAATATAGATTTTAAGTTTTACAAAGTATATTCACATTGAATATTGTATCAAATGTCAAATTTTTTCAAAACACCAATAAATGTAAGAAAGATTCAATCATTGTTGTCTAATACACAGTGGAAAATATTAAATGAATCAAATTTAGTAATTAATGGCATGTCAGATGTTTTGACTACCTGCCCAATGCTATATCTATTACACACATTACACAACACTATCTTTCTCCTTTTTTCTACAATAGATTGCCAGTCTATTGGTTTTCTAATTGTCTTTCAGCATTGTATCAGCCAACATTTAGACTTTGGCCATAACATAACTATTATGTGTTTAAAGATGAAAACAGATTTTTATGAGACTTACAGCTGCTTTTTAAGCCACCTGGTTACGCTCTAAGCCCTTCCAAGGAGATTACAGCCTCAACAATTTGTTCATGGTCAACTCATCACCTTTTGAATAAAGAGTCAGCAAAAGAACAAAACTGCTTTCTTCTGTAAAGCAAAGCTCAGTGTAACCATGGGTCTCTCTTTGGCCATCCACCCTTTGATTTAGATTTTTTTCCTCTCTTCCAAAGGCCATTTTTAGTATATTGACACATTGCTAACTTTTTTTCTAACCCCAGACTGGTTGCCGAACTTCTTGGCAGCAAAATAATAAACCTTTTTTTCTTGTTACTGTCTTAATTTAAATAATGCATTTGATCATGACAAAAACAATGCAGCCATTTCTTGAAGATGTGGAACCGATGAAGAAATACAGAGCAGCGTTTGCCAAACTTCAAAAATTCACATGTTTATGGAGCCTGAGCTTCAACAAAGGTGCCAAGAACACACAATGAGAAAAGGACAGTTTCTTTGGTAAGTGGTATCAAACTGGTTTTCCACACGCAGAAGAATGAAATTGGACCCTTATTTCACTCCCTATACAAAAATCAACTCGAAATGGGTTGAAGGCTTAAATGTAAGACCTGAAACCATTAAACTATTGAAAACAAAATATAGGGGAAAGGTGTCTTGACATTGGTCTAGGCAATGATTTTTTGGATATAACCGCCAAAACACAAGCAACAAAGCAAAAATAGAAAAATGGTATTTCATTAAACTAAAAAGCTTCTGCACAGCAAAGGAAAGGAATCAACAGAGTGAAGAGACAACCTACAGGATGGGAGAAAATATTTGCAAACCATACATCTGATGAGTTAATATTCAGAATACATGAGGAACTCAAACAACTACATAGCAAGAAAACAAATAACCCAACTAAAACCTGGGCAAAGGACCTGAACACACATTTTTCCAAAGAAGACATACAGCCAGACAACAGGCATATGAAAAGGTGCTCAACAACATCAGGGAAATGCAAATCAAAACCACAGTGAGAGACTTTCTCGTACCTGTTAAAAGTAGCTATTATCAAAAAGACAAGAGGTGGCAGGTACTGGTGAGGATGTGCGAACATGGGAACCCTGGTGAACGGTGGTGGAACGCATACACATTGGTACAGCCATTATGGAAATCAGTATGGGGATTCCTCAAAAAATTAAAAATAGAACTGCCATACGATCCAGCAATCTCATTGCTGGGTATATACCCAAAGGAAATGAAATCAGTATCTCAAAGAGATGTCTTTACCCCCTGTTCATTGCAGCATTACTTACAATAACCGAGATATGGAAATCTCCTAAGTGTCCATCAACAGATGAATGGACAAAGAAGATGTGATATCTCTATCTCTATCTCTATATCTATCTATCCATCTACCTTCATCATGAGAAAGAAGTAAATACTGCCATTTGCAACAACATGGATGAACATGGAGGATATTATGCTAAGTGAAATAAGTCAGACAGAGGAACACAAATACTGTCTGATCTCACTTACATGTGGAATTTTTAAAAGAAACGTCAAACTCACAGGTACAGAGAGTAGTATATTGGTTACCAGGGGCTGGGCTGAGGGAGGAGAATGAAGAGATGTTGGGTACAAGTTTGCAGTTATGTAGGATGAGCAAGGCTAAAGCACAGGCATGATGACTATATTTAATAATACTGTACTGAACACTGGAAATATGATAAGAGAACAGATTTCAGGTACACTCTTCACAAACACAAAAAGGTAACTATGTGAGGAGAGAACATGTTAATTAGCTTGGCTGTTGTAATCATTTCACTATGTATATCAAATCACTATGTTGTGATTTACCTTAAATATATACAATTTTTATTTGAAAAACTCATTACAAAAAATGTTGAGCAGATGATTAAGATATACCAAGCTGTGTCTGCCAAAACTTCAACCTGGCAGATTTTTTTTTAAATACCTAAAACTGATCCATTTTTTATTTATGTCAAGAAGGAGATACGACATACTAATGATACACCGAATATATCCTGAAAAAATCTTTGTGTAAGTTTTCTGCTCAATTTTTTTCGACAGCCTGAAAACATTGGCAATAAACTTTATAATGGGTGAAGGAGGTTAAGAAGTTCAAACTTCCAGCTTTAAGATAAATAAGTCAAGGGGAGGTAACGTACAGCACTGTGACTATAGCTAATAATACTTCAATGTATATTTGAAAGTTACTAAGAGAGTAGTTCTTAAAAGACTTTATCACACACAAAATATTTTGTAACTATGTATGGTGCTGGATGTTAACTAGACTTACTGTGCTGATCATTTTGCAATATATACAAACATTTGTATGTACAACATAATGAAATTAATATAATGTTATATGTCAAATATAGCTAAATAAAAAATTTTAAATGAAACTACAGATATACATCACCATTATTTTGAAAGTTCTCAACAGAATGCAGTACTGATACAGTTGAAAAGGATAATATAAAGTGTTGCCTTTAGGTTCAAAAAGTTAACTGCACAGATAGACGTGGAGTGGCAGAGCTGAGAGTTTCTTCCGAGTGCAAGATGAGCAAATAGAATGATAATGCTGACAAAAATACCTAAGGCAGTATTTGGCTACACTTTCCCAGGACGCATGTCCAAACATGAGAAGACTACACTTTCGAGCACTGTGTTCAATTCTGATATAACAGTTTACAAAGAGATACTGACAAAATAGAGGTCACAGAGAAGGCTGCTTTCAAAATTTTGGTCTGCTGACCATGAAGAGATTTTTCTGTAATCCACGGGAAAAAAGTGAAAAAAATAAGGACCATACTGTGCAGAGTTTTGTTACGTATGATAAAATTAAGTTGTTGTCAGATAAGGGCTGTTTTATTCTGATTATGTTCGTCCTACTTTTGAAGTGAAATTTATATTTTTATTTATGTAATAACGGTGAAATTAGATACACGATAGTGATTTTTAATGCAATTATCTGCAAAGTCTTTGATCTAATTTGCATTTACTGGTCCTTTCCTGGGAACTCATCCAAAGAAAGGATATCAGAGTACTTAGAAATTTTATACAAACAAAAACACACACACAAATATTTTATACCATGTATGGAACATTTGAAGAATATAAGCTTAGAAAAATACCAAAGTTCTAAGCTGAAGTTAAAAATGTGTTCCCAATTTCCTAGTTTGGGGTCAGGGATGGACAAACAAGTAGACCACTGAATGGTTCTCCTCTGATTTCCAATCAATTCAAGATAAAAGGGCTTTCCAGATGCTGTTTTGAAAATTTCAATGAAGAAAAGTGTCAATAAATGAATTTAAACAAAACCTGGACGGAAACCAGAAAAGAGACAGAAGATTTCTGTCCTTCATGTGAAAGTTGAAGAAGATGGTTCGTAGTGATGTTTTCTTTCTAAGACCACACGATTTTGTAGTTAACTATTTTAAGAAGTGTCTTTTCACATTTGTCTTCTAAATTGACTTGAGTATTTTCAGCCAACCAATACTTATAAAAATAACGCCTTTATACACCTAAGCTATTAGAAAGGTGAGAAGATGTTAAGTACTATGGAGTGGTGGCAAGTAGAGCTCCCTTCCTTCAATTTTTTTCATTTTTTTTCTGGGATTTCTTTCATGAAGAAGTTAAGGTCTTCTGGTCAACTGATATGTAGTATCAATCCTGTGTGTCTCCTATGGTTGCTGTGGAATATAATTTCAAACCTCAGCTCTAAAACTGCTGACAAATTGAAAGGAAATATAAGGGCAAAGAGTTAAATGAGTTATACATTTCGGCTTTATAACAAAAACAAGGTATCTAGTTACTTGTGAGAACTCTTGAGGCTACAGAAATTTTCCAGTAGCTGTTCTCATACATGGGAGCTAAGGCTCAAGAGGTAGAACCTGTCAAGTATCTCCTGAGTAAATCAACTCCCCAAAGCAAAAAGAAAGAACGAAATCTTTAAAGGTAACGAAACCATTTTGTGCGCGTGGCCAGATCCCTGTGCCGAGGGCTCTGCTTAGATCCCATGACTTTCCACACACAGTCTTACCTTTCACTTTCACTTTCTAAATAAAATGCAGAGATTTTAGCTTAGCCTCTGACACTTGCAGAAGCTAGCTTCAAATTGTCTTCCCTCCACCATTTTCCTCAGTGGAACTACTTCCTCTCCAGGCCTCATCATTTTTGGTTTTCTTGTCTTTGTTCACACTGTTGCTTCCAATTAAAACGCTCTTGTTTTTTTCTACCTGTTGGAGTGTCGTGGGTCTTTCAAGGATCAATTAAATACCAATTTATCAAAAAAAAAATGTCTTTCTGATTACTCTACCCAAAGTAGTCAGGGGCCCTTCTGTTCCATTTCATACGGGGATGATTTCTGTTCAATTTATCTTGCACACTACATTACAAATGCCCAGAAGGCAAGAATTGTTCTCTATTCATCCCTCTAACTGCCACGGCTCCTGTAATGAACTCAGGTTGATAAACAGAACTATCAGAGCTGCTCAAAATTGATTCTAAGTATGCCTGAGTGCTCACGTGTTTGCACATACATGTATACTCGCAGGGAGAAGTTAGTCTGCCGCAGACTGAGAACCGACCCAAAGTTTCAGCTGGTAGAATTTATCTCAGAACATAAAATCTTTAGCAGTGCCACTGGGAGCCCTTTTACTTAAGGAGCAATGGAAATCAGATCCAGCAAATTCACTTGGCCAAAATTTTTATTTATATACAACTCTACTACAGTCCTGTAGATTTCTAGGACTACAAATGTGACAACTAAGGACAAAAGGGTCACTAATGAGAAAGAACCTACTTTCAGCGATATTTGGGCCTGTTACACATAGAGTATCTAATGAAATCTTGCCTTTTAGGTTACTAGAGACGTTATGTTTAATGTTTCTTTGTAATATTCCATCTGTGTGACTCCGGAGTAAAATCTCCATCCACCACGTAGAAGTTAGAAGACTTTGTTAGGAAAAATATTAAATTACTTTTTCTAGGCGCTCTAACTTCCCCAAAACAATGACAATGTTTCAAAACCAAATGCTAATTCACATCTCTACAAAGAGCACATTTCATAGAGATGTAGAACGGCCCTCAAACTTCAATATGCATAGGAAACGTTAGGCTGGGGGTTCTCGTTAAAACTCAGTATTTTTGACGAAGTAGTTCAGGGCAGCGCCTGAATTCTGCGTCTTTAACAGCTTCCCCTGGGTGATGCCCACCGTTGCTGGTCCGCGGGCTGCACTTTGAGGAGCACACATGTAGAGCATCAGAAGCAATCATAACCAAGTATTAAATGAGTTTGACGTCGGTGCCTATAAACCATAAATACATAAAGTCATGATGGAGGCTCCACATTTCACAGAAAATAAAATAAATGTTAGCCTAGGCAGGCCTGACACTGCTTCCGTATCCTCACAGTTGTCATTTTAAAATGTTCAGCCCTTATTCAACGTTCCTGCTTAACTATATTGAACACGTCCAGGGATTAGTTACCGTTCAAATCATTCCTTGTGGCCCATAAACCACGAATATCAATTTTCCCAAGTATGTCATGGGTCAGAGGCAATGCTGCAGGCGTGCAAGGAAAGAGGGTGCGTGAGTCGTGAAGACAACAACTGACCTCAAAAGGAAGAGCCGCGCTTTCTCTTTCACACACTAAACAAGGACAGGAGACTCGGCACTTTGTGAAATTAATTGTCTGGCCACATACGAAGGTTTAAGGATCCGATTTTGTTGTGACGACATCAGATTCACTTGTCACACAAATCTTCACAATTAGCCTCAGGAATTCTTTGATGCACTACGGTCATAAGTTTCATTTAAGAAGTTCATATTAAAAGCTACAAATTGACGTGTGCTTTAACTTCCAGTTGTCCCTCATTATAAATATTCATTCAATGGTACTCTGTAGAAGAAAAAAAATCATACACAGATGTGATTCCAGACCAAAGACTCATA
Organism: Physeter macrocephalus; assembly: GCF_002837175.3. Lineage (NCBI taxonomy): Eukaryota > Metazoa > Chordata > Mammalia > Artiodactyla > Physeteridae > Physeter > Physeter macrocephalus. The sequence continues at coordinate 77,388,789 of NC_041226.1, forward strand.
TTAACACAAAGGCCTTGCCCTATTCAAGGTTCGAGGAGACTGGAGACACGGTCCACACCTTTACGCCAGGAGCGAGGCCGGGAGGCAGCCCATGCCGGCGCAGAGGCAGGAGAGATAAAACAGGAAGGTATGAAGCCTGCACGATCCAGCCGATCAGGTGAGATCACCACTGTGGCAGCCCGAAGGAAGCAAGGCCTTCCACGCGTGTTACTGCAGCGGGAGGAAGAGTGGGAGATTTGTGGCGAGGATGAACATGACCTTAACGGAGGCTTTATTTGGGGAGATGAAGAGGAACATTACGCGCAGCTTCACACTCCAGTTAACAACTTTGGCCTTGGTTTTTGTTCACTCAACAGACACTACTGAAAGTCTATTTGAACAGTAAGAAGCTAGAGGTCTGTACAAATGCAGCCCCTAACTATAAAAACCTCTGAATTTTGTCTAATAGATAGTAAAGAATCATTATAGACATAAAGAGTTGAACATATCATTACTCCCAAAGTATCTCTTTCATTTTGAAAAACTTAGGTGAATATATGTTTACGTGTACACACACACACACGCACACATATACACACATATCTCCCCTTATGTAATTGATTAAATTATTGATTTTGTCACTGAAGAACAGACCTGTTCTATGACTTTAAGATGACGTCTTAGTTTTATTGGCTGATCAGTAAAATAAAGCATCTGTCAAGTCAATCACTTGACTGTTTTGAAGGTTCGTTTGTTTTTTTCAAACTGGATGCTTAAAGGATTTAAACAGTTTGAAAAACTCTGTAAAATCATCTTGAGTTTTGTGATATGTCACCCTTAATGATAATAGCTCATACATAATCTCTTTTTTGAATATTATGAATGGTATTAAATCATTTTCCACTACCAATTGTACAGGGACTGATCAGAGAGATAAATCAATTAACTCTGTATTTGACTATTTCGTTCATATATCCAACTGACAGTAGCATCTCCCCATCACCACCCTGCAAAAATGACAAGAGGAAGTAACACCAAAATGCAGTTACTCTCTTATGTTATTTAGGCAATACAAGCAAAATATCCAATGAGAAATGGGTTCAAAAGAATTCTGATTGGATTTTGATTTCAACCATACCTGCTTATCTATGTTATTCCTCCCTACATCACTATTAATAAATATGTATTGATTTTATGCTGACAAAACTGATAATTTCCAAAACAATTTTTTCCATTGCTGTATTGACATCATCCTATTCATCAATCTCAAATTATCAGAGCTATCAAATAATTCCGTTTTAAGTTCTACATAAAAGCACATTCATTATTTTATTATATGACTCATTTGCTGAGTCAATAAAAAGCATGTTATACTTGCCATACTTTTGGCTTTCCCCACAATGCATGTTTAAAATAATGTCTTATGCATAATGGAAAAAAAGGTTAAGTATGGAACCATTTTATTCAGTGTCTCAATACCGATTTCAAAAGAACAACAAAACCCAAAACCCTACCTCCAGATTGCAAGACTCTGGGAAGCCACACTAGACTATGTAGTCTGAGAGAGGATGAGGATGCCCTTTACAAATGATGTCGGTTTCCTAGTGGGGAACCATGGAGGTCTCAGAGCAGGGATATGAAAGGTGCTTGTGGGTTTAAGAGAGTGTCCTCTTGTGTTGAGGAGTCAACTGCTTAAAAAGAGATGGAAAAACTGCAAGGTTGGGCAAGTTACCTGCAGCTATCTTTGAAGAATACCCCTTTACCTTGGTAGAAATTGTTAGAGGGAATGGGTCCATGCCTGTCTCTCATTCTTGCCCGTGAAGCTGGTTCTCATGAGCCCAGATCCATTTTCCAACTAGTCCCAGGGGACTAGCTGGGTTAGCTGGTGCCTGCCAGACAAGGAGCTAATCCCAGCACTTCAACTCTCATAGAATCCATTAGCCAACACTCTACCTGTGTTTTCTCTCCTCTACCTGCTCAGCACCTCTTCCACCCTCTCTATGTGGAGCCTCAATTAGCTATCTTCAGGTGGTATTTACTTTGCCTGTCTCTTGGGGACTTAATTGCTTGTAACTGTTGATGTCTTCCCAGAGGACCTGTCATTCTGCCCAGGATGCTGCTCTCAATCCTACTGGTTCTTTCCTCCAGATAAGGTCTGCTGGGAACGAGAAGTCCATCCAGACACCCCTACGCTGTTTAGTTTACGTGAAACCAGAGCAAGTTACGATTATAACTTCTTTGTTACGTCTTCTAGAGTGTGAAGTATCTACCTAGTAATAATCCATAATTCCACTAAGAGGCCAGATTACTTCCCATCGCAATAAACAACTGTGCATGACTAAAACAAATACAAAATGAATACAAATCAATAAAACATTATCAATAAAATGGTAGCAAAGTTTTGTAAATTTAAAGAGGGAAATAACTTGCATATCTTTTAAACACAGCAAGTGGAGAAAATAATTTAACGAAATATTCACTCTGTAGTAACTCTGCTTATAATTCCTGTCTATAAAATTTAACCCCATCACCATCTTTCATTCAATGAAAAGGGAAGGTCACTATGAGGTTATATCTTCAGTGGAGCCAATTAATTCTTATATTTTCTTTCTTTACTAAAACACAAATTAACAAAAAAGAGATTTATGCAGACTGTGCAACAATGGCAAATGCTCCTACAGGATGATTGCATTCGGCTCGTACTACTTAGTATAGGTTGAACTGTGCCCTCTTCCCCCCAAATATGTTGAATTTCCAACTCCTAGTACTTCAGAGTGTGGCCTTATCTGGAAATAGGATCATTGTAAGTGTAAATGTCAAGAGCAGGATGGTCCCTAATCCAATATGGCCACAGCAGATGGGCGTACAAAGACACAGACGCTCAGGGAAAATGCCACGGGAAGACGTGTGAGGTAGAGGAGTGGAGTGATGCATCTGTCGGTCAAGGGGCACGTGGGGCTACCAGAAGCTAGGAGAGATTGAACAGATTCTCCCTCAGAGCCTTCAGAAACAGTCAACCCTGCAAACAGCTTGGTTTTGGACTTCAACCCTTCACAACTGTGAGACAGTACACTTCTGTTGTTTTAAGCCCCCCAGTCTGTGGTACTTTATTATGAGCACTAGGAAACTGACATATGATTTAATACAGCTGATAAAAGGAGGTTCAACAGAGCAAAGGATAGTTCAGTCGCAGAAGGAAACCACATCAAGTATACCGGTCTTTCAGTCTTTGTCAAATATACATGACATATCTGACATGTATATGTGTGCATGTGTGCGTATATATACACACACACACACTCACGCATACATGTATATACAGTCACTGCGTCAAGGTAAATTTCTCATTTTTTCTATTAGATACATTTGATTCCCACACATATACATGTGCATAATAAATGCAACTATGGAAGCCCTGAGGAGGAGAAATAACTCCTTCTCTGGGGATCAAGGATGAGGAATATTTCAAATCAATGTGATGCTTGCTTGTGCGGCAAGAGAAAAGAAAAGATGTACAAGATAAGGAAGAATATGAGTAGAAGTAAGGGCAACATACCTCCTGGCGGGCCCTGGGAAGTCCCAGTTTATGTCTGTTGTACTAACTTAATTGCTTAGGTTCTCCTTCCACTTTCAAAAAGTCCTGTTGTGATGATGAATTATATTTTTACAGAACAAGCATTCTAGAAATACAATTTCTAGTTCCTCTTTGTACCGTAACAATTCTTATCTTCAGCGAATCACTTTGTACAATGGGAATTGTGATAGTCTATCCTTTCCCTCAAAGTCAACTATGAAACAAAAATGATATGAAAAATGTAAACAAGCTTTCAAAGTTATAAGCATCATCTAAATGCCAGACATTTCTGCCACAATCCCAGGAAAGTACTAGCACTCAGTTACAGGAAGCTGTTTTCTTCTTAAATTTGCACTATTCTTCTACAGCTTGTACCAACTATATTTCATTTTCTTGGCGGCCACTGCAATATGCTCTTGACCTAATTCTATTGCACTAGTAGTTGCCTCTGACTTGCTCTAATTAAGGGGGAAGAAAGAGAAGACCGGAGCTAACATTTATTGAAAGCCTCCATCATTAGAAGCACTGAGCAAGGCACTTGACATTTATTATGACAGTAGCTGCTGTCATTTATTGAATTTTCACTACATACCAGGCATTGTACTAAGCAACTTTCATAGATTAGAGCAGTTAATGCTCATCATCCATATTTGAAATGGTTACAATAATCATTATTATATAAGGAAGTGGGGCCCCAACACTTCAAGCAATATTTCTAAACATGACTTCAGATTCAAAATGTCTGATTCTAGGAACAGTTCTGTTCTTTTGAACTGTGTGGCCCTGGACAAATCACTTAATAGCCCCATTCTCTTTCCTCATCTGACAATGGGCATAATCATAATATCAACTGCATAGAGTTATTATGAAGATTAAATGAGTTAATATAAGCAAGGGCTAAAAAATGCCTAGTATATAATAAGTGCTCTGAAATGTCAGGGATAGCATCTTGCTACTACTATCACTATTGTTGTAATCACTATTATTGTCATCATAATTATCTTTATGTATTCAAGGGCATACAACCAGTAGGTGGCAAAATAAAATTCAAATTTAGGCATTTTGAGCACTGACCCATTTATTCAATCAACAAGTATTTATTTAGTGTGTGCTACGGTGGCAGGAATAAAATGATGGGAAGGAATGGATGTTCTTATTTGTGTAGCACGTTTTTAGTTTCAAAGACTCATATTCTGTTAGAAAAAATTTAAAGCTATTTTTGTGACAGTTGGAAATATAAGATGCACATAAGAACACATAGTTAGGTGTACATCTCCCACTCTAGGAGAGCCATGTAAGTCTATAAGTGAAAGTTGAGTCAGAAGTTAACAACACTAGAGGTGGGGGAAGAGTGTCCTAACCAATGGAAAGAACATGGACCAAAGTCCAGAAATGAGAGTTTGAATGGGTAAAGGAAAGATGGTGTGTGCCTAGAGAGCAGGTTTTGAGATGGGTTAGAGAAAAATCAGAGAGCATAGGCAGGAGCTGGTTGAAGAAAGTCTTATAGAACAGTGGTGGTCAAAGGTTGGAGAGGAGGGGGAAATGAGGAGTTGTTGTCTAATGCGTACAGAGTTTCAGTTTTGCAAGGAACATCTGAAAACGTTCTGGAGATCTGCTGCACAGCAATGTAAATATACTTGATGCTATAGAACTGTACACTTACAAATGACTAAGAAGGTAAATCTTATGTTATAGGTTTTTGAAACACAATTTTTTAAACATTAAAAAAAGAAAGTCATAAATATTCTCAAGGAGTTTTGATTGTATCTGAGGGGTACTGAGAAACTATTATGAGGTTTTCAGAGAGGGAACTGAAACAAGAAAAATAATTACAGATTTTCCAGCCTCTGGATATCAGCCTTTGTAGATGCTGAAAAAAATTACAATGAACACATCTGTTTTGATATTTTTTTCTTCTTCTAATAGGTCTCAAATTTTAGCTTAAAGAGAGAAAAATGAATTCATCATTTATTCTGGCATCCAACAAATCATTTGAAACCATATATTTCATGTATTTCGGAAAATCTTCTAAACATACTACAACAGAAACGAGAAAATGAGAAAATCAATATCCACACAAATAAGACATATCCATTTAAAGTGCTCTTAAACCCCCTCCTCCTCCCCCAAGAATTAGTCACCAATGGGATTTCAATGGCTGAAAACAGTGACTGGTAAATTAAGTATCACTAGATGCCATCCTCCATATAATGTCCACTTACAGTCTTAAAATAGCTACTTAGTTGCCCTGTTATTATTTTCTTCAGACTAAATCACTGGTTCTCAGACTATGTACTTTTAGAACATCTGGGATCTATACTGAAGTTTACCATACTGAAATTAAAAAAAAAATGTCAGGCCTTTCCAGTTCACTGGGGAGAAAAATAGTAGATAGGGTTTCCATTTCAAGTTTTCTTCAAAAATATTTCTTGCTAAGCTCTGAGGACTGCTTCTACCTGTCCTATACAAGCATTAATGAAAAAGCAGCAAATTGATATTACTGGAAAGTTTAGAAATAGCTAATTATTTCTGTCACTGACTTTGGGGTTATAGTGATATATGCAGAAATATAATATATGCATTCTACTAGTCAAATATTTCCTATTTCATGTCACTGAATTAATAAAGCAATACTATAAAAAGTTATATAAAGACAGGACTACCAGGTGTCCAGCCATTTGGGTGAGTTTTCCCACCACAGGCCAGGAGGTCTACCTTACTTGATCAAAAGCTGCCCCACCCCACTGGCACCCTGTCCTAATGTTTTCTTCCTAATGCTTTGCACTGTACATTTAAATAAACATCACAGTCCCAGTAATTCCATCTTCTTAGTTTGGTCTTCAAATCTTTCTGTCCCCTGAGCTCTGGGAGAGCCTGCCAAGCAACACACTTTGAGTTACCATAACATCAAGGAAATTTCCCCACTGTGGTGACCACTTTGTTTTCTTTCTCACTTCTTTCAGCTGAGGTAGAAATATCATGAAACCTGGGCATGATAGGAAAGGAAACAGACTGCAATATACTACAACACCAAGGCAAAGCTTTATTATATACATAACATCTATAAATATGTCTGTATCTGTATATCTCTATATTGATGTCTATATCTAGATCTAGATCTGTATCTGTATCTCTATCCGTATCTCTATCCGTACCTATCTATCTATCTATCTATCTATCTATCTATCTATCATAGAGAGAGAGACTGAGATACCTTGACACCAATATCTGGTAAAATATCCTAACGAAGAGACTTTGTCTCATCTAGGTGACAGTAATGTAAAAAAAAAAATCAAGAAACAGAAAACCAAGTACATTTGACTTAAAAACAGCACCTAAAAATTCCTGTGATTATGTCAAAATGGCCATTCTGTGTTGTCAAACATGTAAAGCATAAAAGCTAGAAGTCTCTTCTATCACAGAAATATTCATCAGATGACCAAGATCAGTAAAGTTAGTGGAAACAGTGCAAAATACCCAGTGATGTATTGGGACATACTTTAACAGAGTTTACAATTTCTCCCGCAAAATATTCTCTGTGCCGAGGTCAACTATGGGATCTCAAAAGTCAAGCCCTTTAGAGAACTACATTTGATTAGTAATTTTCCAGCCATTGGACTGAAAGAACCAAGACAGATTATAAAGTGATTTATCTTACAACTTGGGAGTAGCTTATGCACAGAGGATATCAGTCCCTGCTTTTCAAGTCAGTGCAAATTACTGCATCTTAACAATGTGTTAAACAAGAGCTGCCCCTCACCCACTGAAAGAGATATCTAGTAGGTATATTTGCCACTTCTCTGAATGAGAGTTATCACTGAATGGAAAGAAAATACGTTGCTAGGATTAGAATACTACAGAAATCCCCACCACCACATGCACAAGCAGCTTAGCAGAGAAGATACTGAAATCTCACAACTTTCTCATTTTTCAACTTTGTTGTGTTAATTGCAATTTACATATTTTCATTACACCACAAATGTTCAACAAACCGTAAATACCCATTTCCAAAGAGCTGGTATCATCAGAATCTGTCCTGAATGAATCTAGTCCAGTGGGGTTTCTAAATTTCTCCCTAAAATATTTATCTAACGACAAAATTCCAAGGCTCAGTATCAGGTTAATGTGGATGGGATAGTATGGTTTGGTTATATAAGTGACAGCATATGAAAGTGTCATCTGATCTTGATTAGCTATTAGAGCTAAGCACATAAACTTGCAAGCCCACTTACATAATATTTATCTATTTAGTTCCAACTATGTGTATGTATATAATGAATGTATATACAGTGTTAACATAGTTACACTATTTAAGAAGAGATTTTAAAGTAAGGATAGGTTTAAAAAATGAGGACAGACTTTTAAAAGACATTAACTGGTCTCTCATAACACCATTTAGTAAATAGAATTCCTGCCCACTCATGTTTTATGTTCATCATAAATGAAAAGAGATGGCTTTGCTTTTGCCTCATTCATAAAACCTCTTCTCACTGATTGCTCCTGAAACATCCTCTTAGTTTATTTAAGCCTACTAAATTAAAAAAAATTTAAATTAATAAATATTACCTAGATTTGGGTGGTTTTAAAAGGAATGAAATATTTAGAGAGTAGCTATTATTAACCTTTATAAATATCTGAGGAACATATTATGTCTATGACAAATCACATTCCTTTAGGGTCTAATAAACTAGCTGTTTTAAATTCCGCTTCATGTAGGTCACATTACTCTCTTTCATAAAAATAAATATATTTTCGCTGAGTTTTTTCTTTGCTCATTGTAAAAATTTTTAAAAACCATAAAGAAGAGAAAGATCATCCATCTTTACACTCTGTGATTATTCTTGATGTTGAGTGGGGAGGTGGGTGTAATTACAGATACACGTGCAGCTGCAATAAGCCTTTTTTCAGTGCCGTTCCCTTTCTAGCACAAGAGCACTGTGGCTAATGGCTACCTGAGAACCTTAGTAAGTCTCACCAAGGGTGGTGTTAGTAAGATGAATCTGTATCATCCCTAGAGATCAAGTAAATAAAACAGACATCTTTCATATTAGACAGCAAGCTAAGGCAAACAGCAGCTTAGCAGATGTGTTAGAAATTCTGCTTTGCAAAGGAGTAAGTTGTAGATAACGATGTGCTCACCAAAACATTTCCTTTTTAAATCAAGTGAAAATCAGCCAAAGAAAATGTATGACTAGGTCACTAAAAATTAATTTTCTTTCAAGTGAAATTATACTACACAACAGATCAAAATGCAGGCTTATTAGCATTAATAATAATAGGAGAAACACATATTGAAATCTGTAGTGAATCTGTTGTCCCAGATACTGTCTGCGTTAATGACATATATACTCAATACAGAGTTAAGCTGATGGGTAAAGTGTCAAACAGGGTATTTTAGAATTGTTGCCAACCTATGACAGAGTTTGTATCTGTATGTAATATACGAGAAAAATTTCCTCTCATATGTTGCGAGCATATTGGTACCTCTGTATTAAAGCAACAATCAAAGAGTGCTGATTCAATTTAAAATAGAAGACAAATTTCACTAAAATAAATTGAATGCAACAGAACTTCTAAATTGAAAATTATCATATATTTATTTCATGTATTGGATTCAAAACAGTTCATGGAAAGACAGAGAATGTGGGCTCAGGCCCCATTCTTTGTTTGAACAGCGTCTGATCCATAAAAAGAATCATCTAAAAGCTACAGAGGGGTTTCCCTGGTGGCGCAGTGGTTGAGAGCCCGCCTGCCGATGCAGGGGACACGGGTTCGTGTCCCGGTCCGGGAGGATCCCACGTGCCGCGGAGCGGCTGGGCCCGTGAGCCACGGCCGCTGAGCCTGCGCGTCCGGAGCCTGTGCTCCGCAACGGGAGAGGCCACAACAATGAGAGGCCTGTGTACAGCCAAAAAAAAAAAAAAAAAAAAAAAAGCTACAGAAGTAAAAACAAATTCATTTTCATTTTCACATTACAGAAGGAGCCGAAAAGCAGCTCAGACTTTTTTTTATAATTTTATTTTATGTTAACAATAAAAGAAGCAGGTAACTGACAACAGAAAGAATTAGAACTGGTGGGGGGTTTGGGAGACAAAAGAGTAAGAGGGAAAATGCAGCAGAAGAGGAGGAAATATAGAGAAAGATTCACATGCAGAAAGTGACAGAGGAATACCCCACAGTGTGCTTTTCTCACATACAAAGAAAATAAATGACACGTGTAAGCAGAAACAGAGGAAAAAAATAACAAGCTAGAAATCCATACCATGTGACCTCTTATGGTAGCTTTTCTAAGGTCACATTGTGCTTTGTGACTGGATGCACAAATGGCTTGTCACTTCCTGTTACCCCCAGGGCCAGATGAAATGAAGTCAAGGGCCCAGGATTCCCTCTCCCTGCTGTACATCCAAGGAGAGTAGCAATGACTGGTTATTACATGCTAGTCCGTTGTCCTAAAATGCTCTATAAAGGCTTTGCAAGATTTAGTCTCCTGGTCCACATCAGAGTAGTCTAGGATGTCCCATATCTGTATATCAGTTAGGGGACAGCTGTGTTCCTTCTGAAAAGTATCCTAGAATTGCATTACTACTGTAGAGTTAGAGAGAATGTTAACTGTATCATGTACTTTCATGTAATAGTGTAAGAGTTATATGGGTGTTGCTAAAGGTCATTTCATATAAATCATATTATATACATTACATGTGTATGTGTGGTTGCTTATATAACCCTGGAATGCCGTTCATGATAGAATTTTTCTGTTTACATATGATATCATACCCTGCTTTAGTACATACTCTGAGGCAGTGCTAGATCTTCACAGAGTGTTTTTCTCATTTTTATGTTTTTATGTAAGAAGAAATAAGTTTAAAGAGTAAGGAGACATGCATAAAGGAGAGAGACACTGAGAAAGAGAAACTCCCAGGAACCATCGCTGGGCTGTCATTCCTGCAAACGTTCCTCGGCACTAGAGTGGGGGTGGGGGACAGATGAACCTGAATGCATATCTCAGCTGTCAGCGAGGAGTCCTGTGGCCTTTAACAAATTATTTCACTTATCTGAGCCTCAGTTTTTATAACCGAGAGGAGGATCAATGATACATACCCTATAAGATTCTTTTCAGAATAAAATTAGACATTACATCTACAGAATTTTGTACAGTATATGAGCTGTAGTAAGTACTCAATAAATGAATAAAAGTTTATTTCTAAAACTATGGCTCGGACAGGCTAAGTACTGCACACCTGTGGCAAGTTATTTTACTGCTGTGTTTCTTGACTTTTCTTCTACAAAGTAAAAGTAAACGTACCTACCTATACCTGGGACTCCTTCTCAGGACTAGAGATAATCTATGGAAATATCCTTACACTAAGAGGCACAACAAATTTTCAGTACATGGTAGTCTCAAAAACATTTGGGTGTAAACAAAATTATTGAGAATTCTTTTTTTTCTACTAATTGAGATCTCCAGAAACATTTATTAAGAACAAGGATGGACAGTTTGAACCATTCTCTGAGTAAATGTCCTTCCATCTTTAACACCTGATAAACAAGTAGAAGACAATGAAATCAAATCTTTTTTGGAAGTAGAAGTGTAAGTTTTAAAAATTCATACTACCAGTAAAATTGATAAACAATAGTAACTCATTAGCAGATACAGAAAATTCTTCAGAATTTAGAAATAAATACAGTGCTTAACCTTAAAAACTGTTCATTAACCTTAATTAAGCCAGCCAGTCCCCCATTAGATCAAGACTGTCCATCTGTATGGACACAGATGAAGTGCTGTCCCTGAGCCTAACTGCAGCAGCCTATGGGCACTACTTGGAAAACTGCATCCGCGTAGACTCTCCTAATATCTCAAACTTCCAAATCTACTTTAGCTTTTCTATTATTTTGATAATCTTCAATAATAGCCAGAGTTCCCCAAAATGTTCTTGTCATTATGTCTGTTGTTGGGAGCTGCCTACAACTCAGAGGCAGTTGTATTATGTCTCATAATCCACTTTGTCTTGCATTGTAAGTACTGATGAGGGGTCAAGGTCAACTTTCTATGTGACATAGGCTTTTGATGCCTCAAGTTTTCAATGTGAAAGCATTATTCAATATCATTTATGCACAGTAAATCTCCATAGATATATATCTACTTTATATGTGATGTAGGTTTTTATGCCTCAAGTTTTCAATGTGAAAGTGTTATTCAATACTATTTATGCATAGTAAATCTCCACAGATATATAAAATAGTAACTCTAGTTTGTTTTTCAAGAAAAGCTCTTTTTTTTTTAACATCTTCATTAGAGTATAACTGCTTTACAATGGCGTGTTAGTTTCTGCTGTATAACAAAGTGAATCACTTATACATATACATATGTTCCCGTAACTCTTCCCTCTTGCATCTCCCTCCCTCCCACCCTCCCTATCCCACCCTTCTAGATGGTCACAAAGCAGCGAGCTGATCTCCCTGTGCTCTGCGGCTGCTTCCCACTAGCTATCTATTTTACATTTGGGAGTGTATATATGTCCATGCAACTCTCTCACTTCTTCCCAGCTTACCTTTCCCCTCCCCATGTCCTCAAGTCCATTGTCTATGTCTACGTCTTTCTTTATTCCTGCCCTGCCCCTAAGTTCATGAGAACATTTTTTTTTTTTTTAGATTCCATATATATGTGTTAGCATCGTTAATATACGATATTTGTTTTTCTCTTTCTGACTTACTCCACTCTGTATGAGAGACTCTAGGTCCATCCACCTCACTACAAATAACTCAATTTCATTTCTTTTTATGGCTGAGTGATATTCCGTTGTATATATGTGCCTCATCTTCTTTATCCATTCATCTGTCGACAGACACTTAGGTTGCTTTCATGTCCTGACTATTGTAAACAGAGCTGCAATGAACATTGTGGTACATGACTCTTTTTGAATTACGGTTTTCTCAGGGTATATGCCCAGTAGTGGGATTGCTGGGTCATATGGTATTTCTATTTTTAGTTTTTTAAGGAACCTCCATACTGTTCTCCATAGTGGCTGTATCAGTTGACATTCCCTCCAACAGTGCAAGAGGGTTCCCTTTTCTCCACACCCTCTCCAGCATTTATTGCTTGTACATTTTTTGATGATGGCCATTCGACTGGTGTGAGGTGATACCTCATTGTAGTTCTGATTTGCATTTCTCTACTGATTAGTGATGTTGAGCATCCTTTCATGTGTTTGTTGGAGAGTTCTAATTTCAGTGTATTGTTTAGCCTCCACGTGTTTGTATTTTTTACAGATTATTTCCTGTAATTGGTATCTAGTCTCATAGCATTGTGGTCGGAAAAGATACTTGATACGATTTCAATTTTCTTAAATTTACCAAGGCTTGATTTGTGACCCAAGATATGATCTATCCTGGAGAATGTTTCATGAGCACTTGAGAAGAAAGTGTATTCTGTTGTTTTTGGATGGAAAGTCCTAAGAATATCAATTAAGTCCATCTTGTTTAATTTATCATTTAAAGTCTGTGTTTCCATATTTATTTTCATTTTGGATGATCTGTCCATTGGTAAAAGTGGGGTGTTAAAGTCCCGTACTATGATTGTGTTACTGTCAATTTCCCCTTCTATGGCTGTTAGCATTTGCCTTATGTATTTAGGTGCTACTATGTTGGGTGCATAAATATTTACAATTGTTGTATCTTCTTCTTGGATTGATCCCTTGATCATTATGTTGTGTCCTTCTTTGTCTCTTGTACTAGTCTTTATTTTAAAGTCTATTTTGTCTGATATGAGAATTGCTACTCCAGCTTT
>NC_041226.1:77403427-77418806 GCF_002837175.3 Physeter macrocephalus
ATCTTTACTATCATTACTCTGAATTCTTTTTCAGGTAGAATGCCTATTTCCTCTTCATTTGTTTGGTCTGGTGGGTTTTTACCTTGCTCCTTCATCTGATGTGTATTTCTCTGTCTTCTCATTTTGCTTAATTTACTGTGTTTGGGGTCTCCTTTTTGCAGGCTGCAGGTTCATAGTTCCCACTGGTTTTGGTGTCTGCCCCCAGTGGGTAAGGTTGGTTCAGTGGGTTACGTATGCTTCCTGGTGGAGGGGACTGGTGCCTGTGTTCTGGTGGATGAGGCTGGATCTTGTCTTTCTGGTAGGCAGGACCTCGTCCGGTAGTGTTTTCTGGGGTGTCTGTGACCTTATTATGATTTTAAGCAGCCTCTCTGCTAATGGGTGGGGTTGTGTTCCTGTCTTTCTAGTTGTTTGGCATAGGGTGTCCAGCACTGCAGCTTGCTGGTCACTGAGTGGAGCTGGGTCTTAGCGTTGAGATGGAGATCTCTGGGAGAGGTTTCGCTGTTTGATATTAAGTGGAGCCAGGAGGTCTCTGGTGGACCAATGTCCTGAACTCAGCTCTCCCACCTCAGAGGCTCAGGCCTGACCCCTGGCCGGAGCACCAAGACCCTGTCAGCCACACGGGTCAGAAGAAAAGGGAGAAAGAAAGAAAGAAAGAAAGAAAGAAAGAAAGAGAGAGAGAGAGAGAGAGAGAGAGAGAGAGAGAGAGAGAGGGAGGGGGGAAGAAAGAAAGAGAGAGAGAGAAGAAAGAAAGAGAAAGAGGAAGGAAGGAAGGAAGATAGAAAGGAAAGAAGATAGAAAGAAAGAGAGAAAGAGAGAGAGAAAGGGAAAGAAAAATAAAGTTATTAAAATAAAAAATTGATTAAAAATTAAAAAAATTAAAAAGTAATAAAAAGAAAAAAGAAAGAAGAGAGCACCAAACCAAAAAACAAATCCTCCAATGATAACAAGCGCTAAAAACTATACTAAAATAAATAAATAAATTTTTAAAAAAAACCAACGGACAGACAGAACCCTAGGACAAATGGTAAAAGCACAGCTATAGAGACAAAATCACACATAGAAGCATACACATACACACTCACAAAAAGAGAACAAAGAAAAAAAAAATATATATATATATAAAGGAAGGGAGCAACCAAATCAATAAACAAATCTACCAATGATAATAAACTCTAAATACTAAATTAAGATAAACATAAAACCAGAAACAAATTAGATGCAGAAAGCAAACCCCAGGTCTACAGTTGCTCCCAAAGTCCACTGCCTCAAGTTTGGGATGATTCATTGTCTATTCAGGTATTCCAGAGATTCCAGGGCAGGTGCATCAAACTGACTGTGGAGATTTAATCTGCTGCTCCTGAGGCTGCTGGGACGGATTTCCCTTTCTCTTTGTTCGCACAGCTCCCGGGGTTCAGCTTTGGATTTGGCCCCGCCTGTGCATGTAGGTCGCCTGAGGGCGTCTGTTCTTCACTCAGACAGGACAGGGTTAAAGGAGCAGCTGATTCGGGGGCTCTGGCTCACTCAGGCCGGGGGGAGGGAAGGGTAAAGAATGCGGGGCGAGCCTGCAGAGGCAGAAGCCGGCATGACTTTGCACCAGCCCGAGGCGCGCCGCACGTTCTCCCGGGGAAGTTGTCCCTGGATCACGGGACCCCCTGCAGTGGCGGGCTGCACAGGCTCCCGGGAGGGGTGGTGTGGACAGTGACCTGTGCTTGCACACGGGCTGCTTGGTGGCCGCAGCAGTAGCCTTAGTGTCTCATGCCCATCTCTGGGGTCCTCGCTGATAGCGGCAGCTTGCGCCCATCTCTGGAGCTCATTTACGCAACACTCTGAATCCCCTCTCCTTGCGCACCCCGAAACAATGGTCTCTTGCCTCTTAGGCAGGTCCAGACTTTTTCCCAGACTCCCTTCCGGCCAGCTGTGGTGCACTAACCCCCTTCAGGCTGTGTTCACGCTGCCCACCCCAGTCCTCTCCCTGCGATCCGACCTCCGAAGCCCGAGGCTCAGCTCCCAGCCCCCGCCTGCCCCGGCGGGTGAGCAGACGAGCCTCTCGGGCTGGTGATTGCCGGTCGGCACCGATCCTCTGTGCGGGAATCTCTCCGCTTTGCCCTCCGCACTCCTGTGGCTGCGCTCTCTCCTCCGCGGCTCCGAAGCTTCCCCCTCCTCCACCCGCAGTTCTCCACCCATGAAGGGGCTTCCTAGTGTGTGGACACCTTTCCTCCTTCACAGCTGCCTCCCACTGGTGCAGGTCCCGTCCCTCTTCTTTTGTCTCTGTTTATTCTTTTGCCCTACCCAGGTACGCGGGGAGTTTCTTGCCTTTTGGGAAGTCTGAGGTCTTCTGCCAGCGTTCGGTGGATGTTCTATAGGAGAAGTTCCACGTGTAGATAGATGTATTTCTCATGTATTTGTGGGGAGGAAGGTGATCTCCACTTCTTACTCTTCCGCCATCTTGAAGGTCTCTCAAGAAAAGCTCTACTTCTTAAAGAAAGATATTTTCCATAAGTATCTACAACTGGGCTTTAACTTCTGAACCAAATTTCAAATTTCTATGGTTTCACAAGTAAATAATGAAGACTGTCTTATCCAATGATCCTTCTAATTGCTTCCAAGCCATTATCCAATTATGTTTCTCAAACGTGCAGGGTTTACCAACAGCCTGTCTGAGAGTTGCCTAGGAAGATATGTTAATGGCCAGGGTGAAACCTCCACGGGGCCACTGTATAAGTTCATTTGATGGCTTTGTTCTCGCTGACTTTGACTAGTCAATTAAATCTTTAATGACCTAAACTTTCATTTTTCTCTTCCCTTTTTAAAGAACTTGCTGACTTCCTCTTTTACTATGTCTTCTTTGTTTCTGGCAATTCTTTTCTTGCATTCTTGGTTCTGGTCTAAATTTTCCCTGACCTTTAGCAGTCCTTGCAGCTATTTGCCTTCTTCCTTCTGAGGAATTAGGAAATTTGGGTCTAGTACCTTAAATAAAATCACGTGACATGTTGTATTTTGTGGCAGGTTTTTTTGTATTTTTCAAAGGGGCATAAAACAATTTGATTTGAAACTGTACTTATGGTCCATGTACTTATAATATTATGCATACCATTTTATCTTGCAGTTTAGATTGTCTTGCAGGTTAGTGATTAAAGTTAAAAAAATCTACAAAAATATAAAATTAACAAAACTTTTATTTTTACTTTCTGGATGTTTCCAAATCTCAAATCTCTAGGTTGGTTTGAGATTGAATTTTATATGAAGTTTTTATTAGTATATGGTAAGTACTTGGATTTTGATTTTTAAAATGTTTTGCAACTGAACATATAGATTTTAGAAAGTTAATTATGAACCTAATATATAACATTTAATGGTTATCAAGTAAATTGAATTCCATTATACATTAAAATTAAAAATATATGTATAAATATATATACACACACACAGAGTTATATATTCTGGAGAGCTTATAAATGATGTGGGGAAAAAAAAATCCTGTCCTGGCACAAGTAATACCATCAGTATGTCTCCATTTTCTGAGATAAATTCAACCTGAAACATAAGTTCAGTGAGGCCTTTAAGGAGCTGTATGAAATGTTATGTGAAAAATAATCTCTTATTAAAAAATGCAGAAAATATATCAGCAAAAAATAAACTAACCTGAAATTTGCAGCATCATTTACATCAAACTTTCCTAAAATATATTCAATGAACAAAAATTCTGTGGTAAAATAATCATGGGAAACACAGTAATTATATTTCTTCTTGAGCCATGACCTTCCATATCAGCCTATTATACTAAAACCTTTGAGAGCTTGGGTTCTTACGTGATAAAAACACATTAAACTCTGAAAGCAGTGTTCTATGGAATGCACGTTTTTAAAATTCGATATTTTTTAATCATACAGGAAAATCTCTTCCAATTGATTTGTGATTGTTCTCAGTTAAAAATTAATGTTTAAATTTATGGAATTGAACATTTCAGGATAGACCTTTACTACCTATTACATTTCAAAAAAGGTTTCTTAAATCTCATATTTGTGTTATCTAATGAGCATTAAATAAGTATCTAGAATGTACTTTGCTAAGGAAGCGCAAGCAATTTAGGATGAATAATTCACAGTTCTTACTTTTAAAGAGCTCATTTTTATCAAAGGTTAAAACGAAAGTACTGGTTCTTAATTAAGGTAAACAGTATATCGGCCATGTGTCTGTAGAGGCCATTTGACTTGTGATCGATATTTTAGTCACATTTTGACATATTCCAGCTTGGTCATATTCCACCTTGATGAATTATTTGCAATTTTCTTATCAGAAACATGAGCTGAAACAAAGATAGCACTGGAAAATGTGAAACTATGTATCTTGATATATATGATAAATCATAGTTCAGGGTTATAAATCATACTCATAGAATAAGCCAGGTTGAAAATAATGCTGAATACAGACTAATGTCTTTGTTTAAAGCTACTCTAGGGCTATACCTTGAAGTTATTAGTAGATCAATCTTGTGATTACTTTGCCATGGGGTGAGCAAGCTATGAATTTTATAAAATAATCTCAAGGGATTAAGTTTTTTGTTCTTATTCTAATTATACCCCTCCATTTCTCAATAAATTTTCTAAAACCAAACCAAACAAAAATTATCCTGCAAGAGATTTCTCTTACATTTAATTTACAGTGCTTGTTTTTTGTTTTTATTTCCTTATCATTTAAATAAAATAACAGTAAGTATCACTATTTTGTATGAGTTTAAGATCAACTAGGTTGTAAAGGTTATTTTACATTTACAGTCCTGCTAAAGACAGGTTTTTTTCCCCTTAAAAGATCAATTTCAAGCCTTTTAAAGAGTCCATTATTAAATTAATTACCTAATTATGCTGTTATGCTTCCAGCATACCTGTTACGCTTCTATTCATCAACTATTAATTGAGGGTCTACTATGCTACACATACTGAGCTAGAATATTTACCCCTTAATGAATGCAAGAAGAGCGGTCACTTCATTCATTTCTCTTGACATTTCCCACATATTTAAGGTGGCTTATTATGGTAGCAGTAATTCTGAGTCAATTTTAATGTGTGTCTTTATGTTTACGTGCATACATGTGTTATAGAGCTCCGATTCTGGATGTGATGCCATGCATTTTTCTGAACAGTTTGCAAATCTTAGTGGCAGTACTTTATTAGGGAGCTCTCAACAGTTCCAACAAGCTTTTAAATCAGCTAGAAAAATGCAGTCCTTGTACAATCACCACTGGATTCCAAAAGCAATCTGAACACTTGATTTTATTCTGACATTTCTTTACAAATTAGGAAGACAAAACTCCTAAGAAAATACAATCACAGATTTTACAGTTGGAAATTCTATGTTCCTTTCTCTTTTCCTGACTGGATGAACTATTTTGGACAAATCACAACGTCTCTGGGTCTAAATTTTTCATCAGTGGAATGGAATTAAACATACTTCTGACCTAACACACAGTATGTCACTGTGTTTATTACATTCTCTGTTGTTTACTAATTCATCCAACGGATATGTGTTAAAACTGTATGTAAGGTTTGCTGCTAGACAGTGGGGCCGGAGTGTTGGGAAGACAGTCCTTCTCTTTGCCCTCATGGAGTCCATGGGAGCAAACTGCTATTAAATTAGCCATGCTCCGAAGAAGCTGAAAATTTTCTTCAAGGATCAGCCAGAAATCCCATTTTTATGGACCTTTCCTCCCTAATATCTCTATATTCTACGTATGTCTAGTACGATATATCTCAGAGACCATCACGCTATAGTTATTGATGTAAATTCCTACATCTCTCACTGGATTATCAACTTCCTTTGGGTGAGAAACACAAAGTTCTACGCTGAGGTACACAATACTTTAGGTGCGCTCACACGTTATTTCACTTACTCGTTACAACAATATGGAAAAGTATCGCATCCACCTTTTCAAAGATAAGGGAACTGAGTTTGGGGAAGGCTGCACAGTGTCTCTGAGGTTAGCTGGGCAACGACCCAGCCTGGCTGTCATAGCAGGTTGGCTGTTACACACCTAGCCTGTAACAGCTCAGCGGTGATATCTCAGTAACACACAGAAAAGTTGCCTGAAAGTGACAGTCAACCCTGTTTTTCTCACACGTCAACTGTAAGACTTGCTGGCCTTGGCAGCCAGAGGGAAGAAGAAATGCCATGGCCCATCAGCTGTGGCTTCTGAAAGCAGTCAGGAAAGCACAAAACAAATGTACAAGCTGACCTAAATCTGGGGCAAAGTCTTGTGTTTTAAATCATTATTATCACTAGAAAGATGGAACTTGAGCAATTCAGCAGGTGGGAGGCAACAGAGGGCAGTGATGGGTGGTCTGTCTGGCTCCAGAGCCAGACAGGCTGGTCTCTAATCCCTTCTCCATCCCTCACCAGCTGAGTGACTTTGGTCTGTCTCATCTCCTCTGTTCCTCAGTTTCCTCACCTGTAAAAAGAGGCAAATGCCTGAACCTATTTCACAGGGTTGTGGCGAGGATTCAGTGAGAAAGTGCACATAAACAGCCCTGGCACGTTGTGAGCTTTCAGTGATAACAGTAATACAGTGGGTAACACATAAAGAACGGGTCTTGGGATTATACCAGCATTACACTGTGATGAGCACTGCCACCAAAGAGCAGTCTAGTGGGACTCGAGAGAGTTCTTAGACTGCATCCTAATTTCACCGATTAATCCACTTATTACACTAATTTCACACTTACTGAGTACCTACTGTGTGCCAGGAACCATCTTATGGATACAAAGTTGAGTAAGAAACAGTTCCCTTAAGGACATGACAGATTTTAGGACAGACGAAAATGTAAACACATACTTGAAATGTGCTCGAAATATGCTTTGATGTAAGTGCTGAAATAGAGAAAAATCCAGATTCAGCAGTGGCCCAATAAAAATTGCTAATATTTACAGATGTCTTTTCTGAATCTGGCAATTTGTCCAACCCGTCACATAAGGTATCACATATGACTGTCAAAGCATCCTGATGAGGATGATATTGTTACTGTTACCCATTTTACAGGTAACGAAACTAAGGTTAAGAGAAAATTTAAAATTCACCCTCTAGACACGCAGGTAGTAAGTGGTCAGCCACATTCCGCCTCTTAAGCTCTATCACCCAATGGAGAAGGGATGCAAAGAAGAGGAAGTGCACCCACCAATGCCTTTCAGAAACAGAGCTTTAATTATATGCATATTATAGGAAAGGAAGCAAAAAAGAGAGATTAAAGAAATCGGAGAAAATAAACTTCAACAAGCCCTTAACATATTATGTAGAGTTTATGTAATGTATGTTTAAAAATTGTGATAAACATATTTTTCTAACATATTCCCAGAAATGTGCTTCCTATGACTGTGACATGACATTGTGCTTACTTTTTGTCTTGTTCAAATTATCTGACAATTTATTTGTTGATGAATTTAAAATAAAATTTAATAAGATAGACTTAATTTGCATGTGTTAAGTTTTAAAACATTGATCCAAATCCCAAGGCGACCTGGATAAATTTTTTAAAACTTGTTAAAAATACCCAGGGCCTTTAGGGTGACTGCATATTTAAGAGGAATGAAGAGAAAGACTCGGATGCCAAAACTTCCCTGTGAACTTGGGCTGCGCGAATAGAAACGCGGGATTCAGAACAAAGGAAACACGTGTCTCCCTCTATTCCTTAATGCATGGAATGTATTTGGAGCATCGTGTTTAAATCTGGGCACCACAGTTTAGGAAGGAACTTAATGAGAGTGTGCCCAGAGGAGGAAAATCAGGAGAGTGGAAAGGTAAAGGCACACCACATGAGGGCTGGTTAAAGGGATGACGGAGAATGTTGGAGCTGTCAGACTGGACGCTTAGGAGGCCCATGACTGCTGAGCTCACAGGTCAAAGGTCTGAACATAGAAAAGGAACTGAGACTGAAGACAGAGCAGAAGCAATGGTTGGGCCTTCGAAGAAGGCAGATTGCAGGCCACAGCTGAGACAGGAGTGGGATATTGTGGTGGAGAAGCGGGCTCCCTGTTTCTCAAAGGTCAAAGCACGAGTCTCCTCTACAGACAGAGCGTGGAGGCCGTAAGCTCTGAAATTCCCTCCCGGATCTCCTGCTGACGCCTCTGCCTTCTCTTACCTCTCATTCTCCCGGATCAGCAAGCACTCTGGCCAGCATCCACTTTCTCAGGGATTCTTTCTAAACAGCCCAAATCTACATTTTTAGCCACAAACTCTCACATTTTTCCAGTTCCAATTATTTTCACTAAAAAAGTATTACTATTTGATTGTTCCTAATCTTACATTCTCTGCAGTCAATATGCCAACCAGTTCTGCTTTTTCTTTCTTTTTTAGGTCCATCAAGTTTATACAAATCTCATTTCATATTCAGAATATTTTGGCTGAGTTACTGCAGACAGATGTAATATTTTCATTGCTCTATGCTTTTCCATACACAAAGCTCACTTGCCTTCCTTCATTTTTCCGCTGTATATTCCATCATCTTATCATATTGCCCTAAATGAGGATGAACACCTGCATCATTACAGAATTAACTCCAACACCTGAGCTCATGATGTCCTCTTAGGCCACGTCAATCTTCCAGCATTTGCTCAGAACCAGAAAGTCCATCGCTAATAATACCACCTTCAGAGCTACATATTGAATGGTATCATATCTTTAAGTAATTTTTCTTTCTTTACTTCACTGAGGGAATATACAATTACAAATCAGATACTTCATAGTCTCTGATTCACACGTATGATGATACTGTTTCCAAAAACCAGATGTAGTGGCTTTTAAACACTGATATTTTCCCACGTGCTCTTCTGCTTATAACAAGCAGGGTGAAGGAGGCTCCTCTGCCCCCTTTCCTGGAAATGCTCTTTCCTCCTCACATCCGCTCTCAGCCAAACCATTCACAGTTGGAGAAAGAACGCTGACTGCCAGCACACCTAAGGCTAGCTCTCTACTCTTCTGCCTTTTAGACCAAGTTGTACATGACAACTTCATACGTTACCTGAGATGTCTCCACACTTGGATGACTTAATCAACCCTCTCAAGCTGCCTTTTGAAATTCCTTCACTTACTCTCTTTCTACTTTCTCCTAAAACCTCAGGTAACTTCTTTTTCTTATGAAGCAGATACTAACATTTCAATACTTCTTTTCCTTCTCATGATGAGACCTTCAAGTTGGACACCCTCTGCTATAAAATTTAAAGCATGACTCGTGGTCTTAAGCCCTTTGGAAAACAAGTTGTACTCATAAAAGTTAAAAGAGAATTATTTTTTAATTTTTACATAAAAAGTGCTATTATTACTTTGATCTCTATATACAAAACATACATTTTTCCCTGTTGCTGTTTTGTTCTTCTTGTTGTTGGAACAACTCAATAGCAAAAAAAGAAAACAAAAAAAGACAAGAAAGACAAGACATACAAACGACCAAAACATACATGAAAAAGTGTTCAATACCATCAGGGAAATTCAAATCAAAACTGCAATGAGATATCACCTCATACCTGTCAGAATAGCTATTGTTAAAAAGACAAGAGATTGCAAGTGCTGGTGAGAATGTGGAGAAATAGGAACCCTGGTGCACTGTCGGTGGGAACGTCAACTGGTACAGTCACTGTGGAAAACAGTATGAACGCTCCTGAAAAAGTTAAAAACCGAACTATCATGGAATCCAGCAAACCCACTTCTGAGTATTTATCCAAAGGAAATAAAACCACTATCTTGTAAAGATATTGCACCCCAATGTTAACTGCAGTATTATTCACAATAGCCAAGACATGGAAACAACTTAATTGTCCATCAACAGATGAATGGGTAAAGAAATCGCGATGTGTGTATGTATGTATATAATGTGATAATATTCACATATAAAAAAGAAGGAAATCTATAAAAATGTGCCATTTGAGAAAACATGGATGAACCTTGAGAGCATTATACTAATGCGATAAGCCAGGCAAAGAAAGATAAATCCTCTATGACTCCACTTATATGTGGAATCTAAGAAGAAACAAAACAAAAATGAACTTAGACACAGAGAGCAGACTGGTGGTTGCCAGGGGCTGGGGAGTGGGGGGAATAAGGAGATGTTGATCAAAGAGTAAAAACTTCCAGGTACAAGGAGAATAAATTCTGGAGACCTAATGTGCAGCATGGTGATTGTAGTTAAAAACACTGTACTGTATACTTGAAAATTACTACGAGAGTAGATCTTGAATGTTCTCACCATAGCAACACCACCACCAATACCAACAAAATGATAATTATGTGAAGTAAAGAATGTCAACTTGTCTTGCTGCGGTAATCATTTCACAATATACATGTGTATCAGATCACCATATTGTACACCTTAAACTTATACAGTGGTATATGTCAATTATACCTCAATAAACCTGGGGGGAAAAACCTGTTTTGCAATGCCTTCAATGATAGGATGTGAGCTTTGGAGGATGGAAACCAGGTTTTTATTCATCTTTATATTCCTAGCGTTAGTATATTGCCTGTCGTATATTAGATGCTCAAATACTGAATCAGTTAATCAATACCTGCTAAGAATTTTATCAGTTGCATAAACTAGAACATAGCAGAAATGTCAAATATTTACCAAATTTATGGTGGGTTTGCAGCTTGCTTTTTACTTCTGATAATACTGCAAATTTCTTCTTGTGCAAGAAGAAAAATAACCAATATTGCCTATGCTAATATTATTATGCAAAGGTTCTAATTTCATTTGTATATTTTTGGAACCAGAGGTGTCTCTTCAAAAAGGAAAGTTTATTTTTAATTCAATGAATCTTTTCCACATTAATCATTCTAAGGCAAAGCAAGGCTCTATAGGAGAATATATGTCCCTGGATCAGAGGCTGTATTACCTAAGCCCTAAGAGATTTAAAAATCAACATCCAGGTGAAGAAACAGCGTGAGTAATTTGTTGGTGCTTTTTAAATCTGGTCTACGTCTTGGATCTGTACAGAACTTTAATTCAGCTCGCCCCCAACCACCACATGTAAATTCTCTTCCTTTTCTAACTCCAGGTGCTACTTGAGTCTGTCCACATCTGTTCCACCATCCTTAATAATATTACATGTTTGAATTGTATTTTTTGAATGTAAGGTTTGGTATGCTCACTTAAAATCTATCAGTAACTCCCACTAACTGACAAAGGCTCAAGATTTCCAGTTGACTAGACCATGTCAGAAGCACTTCTTCTTTATAGCCCTTCATCTGGGACTCTAATTTTGAGTTAGATGCCTCTGCTACCTGCCTCTAAATGCTCTGCTCTTTGATTTTAATTACTTATTTAACTGAATGTTGTATGCACTTACTGTAATCATTATGTGGAGAATAAGTACATATGCTTTAATCATAATGATATCCTCATTGCCTAGCTCAGTAAAATCTGTTGAATGAATAAATGAACCAAACAACCAACTAATCTATGGTCATATTTATGATTATTTTTCTGTACAAAACTGACTTAGTATGTCCCAAACACTGGTTTTTTTTTGTTTGTTTGGTGTTTGACTCCCTAGTAGATGATAAAAATTGTAAAGGCCAGGTTACATTTCTGTGGACGAATTTTTTAAAGAAATCTTATGAAAACATCTTAAATCTTAGAGGTGAACTCACCCCTCCTCTACACAGCACCCTGACAGAGCTGAGCCCCTGGGAGACCAGCAGATCTAGCCCGGGTCATGGAGAACCAAGTCCACACCACAGCTCCCTTCAGTGAGGGGAGCGACTTGAGAACTCACTCTCCTTCCCGAGAGTCACAAGTAGGTGACAGCTGCAGGTAGTGTATCAGATGAAAAGCTACATGGGATATCAGGAAAACCTGTACATGTTAGGGTCTACACATATTTTAGAAAAGAAGATGCCCATGAAGGCACGACCTAAATAACCCTTCCCCTGCTTAATCCGAGTGATGCATCTCAAATAGAAATTGTGATTTTAAGCAATAAAACAGGAAGTGAAGACATGGAAACTGCACGTTGCTAGTAATCATTGAAATAGCAACTGTCCTGTGTGGTTACACAAAAGCATGCACACACACCAGAACAGCTGTTCCTACCTGTCAGTTCAGGAAGACTCTTCCCAGTAAATCACTGACTGGTTTTTTTTCTTTATATAGAAGAGAAAACTTCTCAGACTGTCTAAAAGTATCACAGATGAACCAGTTTATGGCCTGCTTTGATAAATATTTAAAATGAAACTGGTGAAAGGTGTCACTCCATTGAGATGCAAAGAAGTGTCTACGATAACTGTTCTTCTGAACAGACTTACTAATGGTTTTACGTCGATGACAGCGGTTCTCAAAACCTATGGAAACGACGAATAATTTTCCTTGAGGAAATTCCAGAGACTACTGTACCAATCAGCATGTGACAGGATATAGATGGCACTCAAATTGGGATAATGTGGGGAGGCTTTATGTACAAAGAGACAATTGTGGGCAAGATGTAAGGATACCAGAAAGGGTAGTGTAAAAGCAAGGGGCTAGCTTTTCCCACAACCAACACCCAAAAAGACAAAGGGAAGGAAAGGACAGAGAAGGAAAGAAAATTCCAGAGAGGGCCTCCTTGGAAGATCCAGGACAAGGCAACGTCATAGGAAGGGAACCAAGGGATGAATACCCTAACCACCTCCCTCTCTCTCATCTCTCCTGAGGCAACCGTTTGCCTAACTCACATGGCTAAGGAACTCACCGAGATAAAGCTTAGAGTAGCTGTTACAGGTCCACCTCCCTCAGCAGAGTGGACAGTTGTGGAAAGTGAATCTGGTGGGACAAACACGTGTTCGCCATCTTCATTTTAGAGATAAGAACACTGGACTCTAGACAGGTGAACAAACCTACGTAGTAGAGAGAGATACCCTGGAACCTTAACATGATCATTGCACACGATTATTCTGTCTCCCAGTCTGTGCTTCCTACTAACCAACACTGAAAATATACCAAGCTTTAGACTGTCATGTACATCTAATGGTATTTCTTTATTGTTATATTTAACTGTCATCACTATTCATTACTGAGGATTTAAAAAATTCTTTTTACCAATTCTGTTGTATAGACGTGGGAGAAAGATTCTTACACTGATGTAAGAATATTTTACATCTTACACTGATGAGAAATCTGTACATATGCATGTACACCGATTATTTTGACCAATCGGAAATTCTAGCCTTAGATTTTTCCAATAAGAGCTGCAGATGGCAGAAAATATTATCACAATTATATGAATGTGGATGTCTATATAAGTGGACTTTTCAAAAACACAGACTTCATTAGAGGCTCAAAGGCATTGCAAATTCACATGAGTTGAGTTTTGATTATGCCCTTTGTTCTCTTTATGATTCACACTTTATATGTCTTTAATTTTACAACCAGTGTTACCAGATCTATGTTATGTGGCTCCTAGTAAAGCAATTAAAAACTACTGCCAATGTTTGTATGTCTTCTTGGGAGTTTTAGGGACCGAATTCAGAGCTACCTAACTCTGGCTACTATAACTAGTATATCATTTATTCTAATAAGTTGGTAAGTAAAATAAAGTATTTACAAAGTTATTTCTTTAGAAGAAAATTACTACCAGTCTGAACTCTCTCACAACCTAATATATATAGCTTATGGGTTAAGCAATAATAAAGCCACTCTTTTCAGAAAGCTACATTGTATGTGCTTAAGTTACTAATAAGCGTGTCTCCTAATCCCATCTTCCTAGGTGATATAATTCCTTTTTTTTTTTTTTTTTTTTAGACCTGGTGGCTTCATCCATTACTGTGATTCATGAAACCTTAACTCATATTTACATCCTTATCTTCCAGTTAGGATGGGATTTTCCTTCTGCAAAATGTTATCCTGAATGTTTTACTTAAACTATTTTCATAATTTTCCCAAGCTACGTTTTTTGACAGCAAGCAGAGAGCAAGTAATACTTGATTCTGCTTCTACTAGGAAGCAGATTTGTGTCAAAATTTTAGTATTTGTGTTTTTAATCTCAGCTTCAAAGATTCTGCCATTAACTAGTCATAAGTTTGAATCAGACTTGGTAATTCTGAATCAATTTCTACTGAAATTTTAGGTCATAAAGTCTGTCCCACCTACCTAGCCTATTATAAATTCTGGTATCCAGACACAAATAAACCCACCTCAGCTTAACTGCTTTCTTTAGTCTCTAAATTGACAATGAATCACTACAGCCTTTTTAAAAATTTCAGTCTTTAAAAGTTGCTTGAAATTATCTGAAAAAAAGATGAGCTTGAGTATGAATTTCATTAACTCATCCTATTCACTCTCATTGTTAAGCATGGTAACTAATACCATTCCAAACAGGCGTGAGAATCTTCACTGTTTTAAAATATATCTGGGAAAAAGAGTTTAGGTAATTTACCTAGTCTTTAGGTAAATTATCCTCACAGCCATTTTACATTTAACCTACAGCCAACTTACACTTAACTGAAATCCACTGCACAGCTGCATACCCCTTATTTCTTGTTCTATGCCCTCGGAAATGAAGAACAGCTGCCTGTTATCCTTTCACTGGATCTGAAAGCTCTTGGTTATGTCAGTCTTTTGGCTTTCTTCCCCCCCTCCCCCAGTCGAAGCCACGGTTGTTTTCCTGTGAGCTTTTGACCTCTCCCCTCTTGAATAACTGCTGTGTCCTTCTCTTCCCACTTTAACTGCTGGACTCCTAAACTGGATAGAGATGAGATGCAGAGGATCTGAAAATGCTGATTATAATGGGAAAAGTCCTTTATTCTCTATTCAGACTAGCATGTGGCTTTTTTTGTTTCTTTGTTTGCTTTTCATTGCCAATGTTAAATGCTTGACACAAAATACGTCAATACATTGAAAGACTATTTTTTCAAAACTTCCCTCATCCACCAAAAAAAAACACATTTCTATTAAAATCTGACTTCTGTTGCCAGTTTCTACAAGTATTCTTGGAATCTATATAATTAGGTTAAAAAATTCTCACTAGCACTACTTTCTATCTATGGAATATCAGAAACAATGGGGACTCCATTACAGGATCATTTAAGGATTTAAGCTACTGTAAGGCAAACTTCTGTCACAAAGGAAGCACTGACTAATTATTTTTACTTATGTTCTTTAAGTCACGGTTTGAATGTTTGTACAATATATTCATGCCTAAAGCTATGTTTAAACCGAACCAAATAATGGGTTTACCTTCTTAAGCAATAGGAAAAGTATCTGTCCAAACACATTCTTTTAGCATTGAAGGGACAGGAAAATATTTGGATTCATTTATTCCCAGTCACCTTATTGATTGAGAGCATAACAATGAGAACAAAGAGAAAAAACAAAATAAAACAAAAGAGGTGAAGTGAACATGCACATTAATTTTACAAAGTGTTTAT
>NC_041226.1:77419287-77498859 GCF_002837175.3 Physeter macrocephalus
TGCACCCCAATGTTAACTGCAGCATTATTCACAATAGCCAAGACATGGAAACAACTTAATTGTCCATCAACAGATGAATGGGTAAAGAAATCGCGATGTGTGTATGTATGTATATAATGTGATAATATTCACATATAAAAAAGAAGGAAATCTATAAAAATGTGCCATTTGAGAAAACATGGATGAACCTTGAGAGCATTATACTAATGCGATAAGCCAGGCAAAGAAAGATAAATCCTCTATGACTCCACTTATATGTGGAATCTAAGAAGAAACAAAACAAAAATGAACTTAGACACAGAGAGCAGACTGGTGGTTGCCAGGGGCTGGGGAGTGGGGGGAATAAGGAGATGTTGATCAAAGAGTAAAAACTTCCAGGTACAAGGAGAATAAATTCTGGAGACCTAATGTGCAGCATGGTGATTGTAGTTAAAAACACTGTACTGTATACTTGAAAATTACTACGAGAGTAGATCTTGAATGTTCTCACCATAGCAACACCACCACCAATACCAACAAAATGATAATTATGTGAAGTAAAGAATGTCAACTTGTCTTGCTGCGGTAATCATTTCACAATATACATGTGTATCAGATCACCATATTGTACACCTTAAACTTATACAGTGGTATATGTCAATTATACCTCAATAAACCTGGGGGGAAAAACCTCTTTTGCAATGCCTTCAATGATAGGATGTGAGCTTTGGAGGATGGAAACCAGGTTTTTATTCATCTTTATATTCCTAGCGTTAGTATATTGCCTGTCGTATATTAGATGCTCAAATACTGAATCAGTTAATCAATACCTGCTAAGAATTTTATCAGTTGCATAAACTAGAACATAGCAGAAATGTCAAATATTTACCAAATTTATGGTGGGTTTGCAGCTTGCTTTTTACTTCTGATAATACTGCAAATTTCTTCTTGTGCAAGAAGAAAAATAACCAATATTGCCTATGCTAATATTATTATGCAAAGGTTCTAATTTCATTTGTATATTTTTGGAACCAGAGGTGTCTCTTCAAAAAGGAAAGTTTATTTTTAATTCAATGAATCTTTTCCACATTAATCATTCTAAGGCAAAGCAAGGCTCTATAGGAGAATATATGTCCCTGGATCAGAGGCTGTATTACCTAAGCCCTAAGAGATTTAAAAATCAACATCCAGGTGAAGAAACAGCGTGAGTAATTTGTTGGTGCTTTTTAAATCTGGTCTACGTCTTGGATCTGTACAGAACTTTAATTCAGCTCGCCCCCAACCACCACATGTAAATTCTCTTCCTTTTCTAACTCCAGGTGCTACTTGAGTCTGTCCACATCTGTTCCACCATCCTTAATAATATTACATGTTTGAATTGTATTTTTTGAATGTAAGGTTTGGTATGCTCACTTAAAATCTATCAGTAACTCCCACTAACTGACAAAGGCTCAAGATTTCCAGTTGACTAGACCATGTCAGAAGCACTTCTTCTTTATAGCCCTTCATCTGGGACTCTAATTTTGAGTTAGATGCCTCTGCTACCTGCCTCTAAATGCTCTGCTCTTTGATTTTAATTACTTATTTAACTGAATGTTGTATGCACTTACTGTAATCATTATGTGGAGAATAAGTACATATGCTTTAATCATAATGATATCCTCATTGCCTAGCTCAGTAAAATCTGTTGAATGAATAAATGAACCAAACAACCAACTAATCTATGGTCATATTTATGATTATTTTTCTGTACAAAACTGACTTAGTATGTCCCAAACACTGGTTTTTTTTTGTTTGTTTGGTGTTTGACTCCCTAGTAGATGATAAAAATTGTAAAGGCCAGGTTACATTTCTGTGGACGAATTTTTTAAAGAAATCTTATGAAAACATCTTAAATCTTAGAGGTGAACTCACCCCTCCTCTACACAGCACCCTGACAGAGCTGAGCCCCTGGGAGACCAGCAGATCTAGCCCGGGTCATGGAGAACCAAGTCCACACCACAGCTCCCTTCAGTGAGGGGAGCGACTTGAGAACTCACTCTCCTTCCCGAGAGTCACAAGTAGGTGA
This sequence comes from Physeter macrocephalus, assembly GCF_002837175.3. NCBI lineage: Eukaryota > Metazoa > Chordata > Mammalia > Artiodactyla > Physeteridae > Physeter > Physeter macrocephalus. The sequence goes on from NC_041226.1 coordinate 77,421,335, forward strand.
CAGCTGCAGGTAGTGTATCAGATGAAAAGCTACATGGGATATCAGGAAAACCTGTACATGTTAGGGTCTACACATATTTTAGAAAAGAAGATGCCCATGAAGGCACGACCTAAATAACCCTTCCCCTGCTTAATCCGAGTGATGCATCTCAAATAGAAATTGTGATTTTAAGCAATAAAACAGGAAGTGAAGACATGGAAACTGCACGTTGCTAGTAATCATTGAAATAGCAACTGTCCTGTGTGGTTACACAAAAGCATGCACACACACCAGAACAGCTGTTCCTACCTGTCAGTTCAGGAAGACTCTTCCCAGTAAATCACTGACTGGTTTTTTTTCTTTATATAGAAGAGAAAACTTCTCAGACTGTCTAAAAGTATCACAGATGAACCAGTTTATGGCCTGCTTTGATAAATATTTAAAATGAAACTGGTGAAAGGTGTCACTCCATTGAGATGCAAAGAAGTGTCTACGATAACTGTTCTTCTGAACAGACTTACTAATGGTTTTACGTCGATGACAGCGGTTCTCAAAACCTATGGAAACGACGAATAATTTTCCTTGAGGAAATTCCAGAGACTACTGTACCAATCAGCATGTGACAGGATATAGATGGCACTCAAATTGGGATAATGTGGGGAGGCTTTATGTACAAAGAGACAATTGTGGGCAAGATGTAAGGATACCAGAAAGGGTAGTGTAAAAGCAAGGGGCTAGCTTTTCCCACAACCAACACCCAAAAAGACAAAGGGAAGGAAAGGACAGAGAAGGAAAGAAAATTCCAGAGAGGGCCTCCTTGGAAGATCCAGGACAAGGCAACGTCATAGGAAGGGAACCAAGGGATGAATACCCTAACCACCTCCCTCTCTCTCATCTCTCCTGAGGCAACCGTTTGCCTAACTCACATGGCTAAGGAACTCACCGAGATAAAGCTTAGAGTAGCTGTTACAGGTCCACCTCCCTCAGCAGAGTGGACAGTTGTGGAAAGTGAATCTGGTGGGACAAACACGTGTTCGCCATCTTCATTTTAGAGATAAGAACACTGGACTCTAGACAGGTGAACAAACCTACGTAGTAGAGAGAGATACCCTGGAACCTTAACATGATCATTGCACACGATTATTCTGTCTCCCAGTCTGTGCTTCCTACTAACCAACACTGAAAATATACCAAGCTTTAGACTGTCATGTACATCTAATGGTATTTCTTTATTGTTATATTTAACTGTCATCACTATTCATTACTGAGGATTTAAAAAATTCTTTTTACCAATTCTGTTGTATAGACGTGGGAGAAAGATTCTTACACTGATGTAAGAATATTTTACATCTTACACTGATGAGAAATCTGTACATATGCATGTACACCGATTATTTTGACCAATCGGAAATTCTAGCCTTAGATTTTTCCAATAAGAGCTGCAGATGGCAGAAAATATTATCACAATTATATGAATGTGGATGTCTATATAAGTGGACTTTTCAAAAACACAGACTTCATTAGAGGCTCAAAGGCATTGCAAATTCACATGAGTTGAGTTTTGATTATGCCCTTTGTTCTCTTTATGATTCACACTTTATATGTCTTTAATTTTACAACCAGTGTTACCAGATCTATGTTATGTGGCTCCTAGTAAAGCAATTAAAAACTACTGCCAATGTTTGTATGTCTTCTTGGGAGTTTTAGGGACCGAATTCAGAGCTACCTAACTCTGGCTACTATAACTAGTATATCATTTATTCTAATAAGTTGGTAAGTAAAATATTTACAAAGTTATTTCTTTAGAAGAAAATTACTACCAGTCTGAACTCTCTCACAACCTAATATATATAGCTTATGGGTTAAGCAATAATAAAGCCACTCTTTTCAGAAAGCTACATTGTATGTGCTTAAGTTACTAATAAGCGTGTCTCCTAATCCCATCTTCCTAGGTGATATAATTCCTTTTTTTTTTTTTTTTTTTTAGACCTGGTGGCTTCATCCATTACTGTGATTCATGAAACCTTAACTCATATTTACATCCTTATCTTCCAGTTAGGATGGGATTTTCCTTCTGCAAAATGTTATCCTGAATGTTTTACTTAAACTATTTTCATAATTTTCCCAAGCTACGTTTTTTGACAGCAAGCAGAGAGCAAGTAATACTTGATTCTGCTTCTACTAGGAAGCAGATTTGTGTCAAAATTTTAGTATTTGTGTTTTTAATCTCAGCTTCAAAGATTCTGCCATTAACTAGTCATAAGTTTGAATCAGACTTGGTAATTCTGAATCAATTTCTACTGAAATTTTAGGTCATAAAGTCTGTCCCACCTACCTAGCCTATTATAAATTCTGGTATCCAGACACAAATAAACCCACCTCAGCTTAACTGCTTTCTTTAGTCTCTAAATTGACAATGAATCACTACAGCCTTTTTAAAAATTTCAGTCTTTAAAAGTTGCTTGAAATTATCTGAAAAAAAGATGAGCTTGAGTATGAATTTCATTAACTCATCCTATTCACTCTCATTGTTAAGCATGGTAACTAATACCATTCCAAACAGGCGTGAGAATCTTCACTGTTTTAAAATATATCTGGGAAAAAGAGTTTAGGTAATTTACCTAGTCTTTAGGTAAATTATCCTCACAGCCATTTTACATTTAACCTACAGCCAACTTACACTTAACTGAAATCCACTGCACAGCTGCATACCCCTTATTTCTTGTTCTATGCCCTCGGAAATGAAGAACAGCTGCCTGTTATCCTTTCACTGGATCTGAAAGCTCTTGGTTATGTCAGTCTTTTGGCTTTCTTCCCCCCGCCCCCCAGTCGAAGCCACGGTTGTTTTCCTGTGAGCTTTTGACCTCTCCCCTCTTGAATAACTGCTGTGTCCTTCTCTTCCCACTTTAACTGCTGGACTCCTAAACTGGATAGAGATGAGATGCAGAGGATCTGAAAATGCTGATTATAATGGGAAAAGTCCTTTATTCTCTATTCAGACTAGCATGTGGCTTTTTTTGTTTCTTTGTTTGCTTTTCATTGCCAATGTTAAATGCTTGACACAAAATACGTCAATACATTGAAAGACTATTTTTTCAAAACTTCCCTCATCCACCAAAAAAAAACACATTTCTATTAAAATCTGACTTCTGTTGCCAGTTTCTACAAGTATTCTTGGAATCTATATAATTAGGTTAAAAAATTCTCACTAGCACTACTTTCTATCTATGGAATATCAGAAACAATGGGGACTCCATTACAGGATCATTTAAGGATTTAAGCTACTGTAAGGCAAACTTCTGTCACAAAGGAAGCACTGACTAATTATTTTTACTTATGTTCTTTAAGTCACAGTTTGAATGTTTGTACAATATATTCATGCCTAAAGCTATGTTTAAACCGAACCAAATAATGGGTTTACCTTCTTAAGCAATAGGAAAAGTATCTGTCCAAACACATTCTTTTAGCATTGAAGGGACAGGAAAATATTTGGATTCATTTATTCCCAGTCACCTTATTGATTGAGAGCATAACAATGAGAACAAAGAGAAAAAACAAAATAAAACAAAAGAGGTGAAGTGAACATGCACATTAATTTTACAAAGTGTTTATCTGCATATATACAAATAATTGTAAAAAAAAAAAAAAAAAGAGTGCACATTGAGCAAAGCAGGCAAAATTAGCTACGGTAATGTCAGGGTCCTGCATTTGTAATTTTTATTCAGAGCACAAGGGTAATTATAAACCATGCCAGTGTTTCTAGATAAAATAAACTACAGTCAACTAATATTTAGGTCAATCTAATTTTTTCATTCTCAAGCAAAAAAAAAACCAGTACCCATCCTGTGAAAGAGGAGGAAAAAGCCACTGATCTTGGGAAGAAGAGAAAAGCTTTAATACGGCTCATTGTTCACAGGCAATGTATCCAGTTAGGCATCCTTTCGTAGAAGCCACGGGTCAGCAAAGGGATGGAAGGTCTCACTAAACAGAGCAGTCCATCCCTCCTAGTCCAAGGTTTTCCTCTAGTGCCACTTATCTCTAGCCTTTTACCGGGCTGAGGTTTAAAATGCTGGAAGAAAAGACCTTTACTTTTTTCTGTATGAAGCCTTTCTCCTCAAATAAACCCCATGTTTAGAAGGTAGAAGGCTCTGTTCTTTTGTGATTTCAACACTCTCCCTTTATCTTAGCATAGTGCTATACACATAATAATTATTTGATTATGTCTAATAATGTTATAAGTTCATAAAGCACTTTGTATTTTGCACTTTGTAAGCCCAAATTATCCTACGTTAACAATGAATGAGGACTTAATATACATTTCCAGTATTCCATTGACTGTAACATCCTCGAATATAAAACACATTTCTCTTCTGTACTTTTTGTCTCAGTTGTCTTGTGCTATGTCAGTACAAGTGAGAAAAAATATTCTCCAAACAGGATTCTCCTAAACTGTAGAACTTTTTTTTTCTTCCTTCTCCCTACCCTTCCTCTCCCTTCGCTTTCCTCTTCCTCTTCTTCTGTAGTCTTAAAAACGGTTTTGGTTTTTTTTACCTGTTAAATTTCATACCAGTTTGATGACTACCAGACTCAAAAGTATATCAGTGTTCATATTGGTGAGTGTCTTACTGTATTCCTATGTCACCATTTTTTAAAAACATCAACTGTAAATAATTTTTTACATCAAAACATGCTTTAAGACTAATGTAAAGTAATCTTTGTATGTGGTAATTAATGTAAACTAATAATTCTCCTCAAATATATTTCCCTCTTAAAATTTGAAGTCATGATTATTGGATTTCCTTTTATTTATCTTATGTACCTTGTTTCTTTCAACTTTTTGAGCACTATAATAAATCCACTGTGGTTTTTAGTCACATCAAATAGCATCCAATTCGTCATTCCCTGGTCTGGGATTGCACAGTTATATTTCTTAAATTGAATTTTTTCTAGCCTAATATAATATTTTTTTAGTATTTGCTTCTATTTAATAGAAGGATTCTCTTTGACATTATTATTTTCCAAATCTTCTCTTATTTTGACATGAACAAATGCTTGAGGAGTGTTTAACCCTAATTTTCACCGGTGTTGCTATTCCAAATCCACTTAAATTTTCTGTGAAACCCGTATTTCTCTGGGAATAATCTCCAAACAGGATTATTAATAATCTCTGGCAGTGTTAAGCTCTACATTTTCCACTGATTTCTGTTGTCCCTTGGCCTTCCCTAAGCGCCTGGGTCGCTCCTCTATGCTCTTAGGGCAGGCCCTCCCCGACCAGTCATAGAGTATCCATCCTCCCTGGGTCTTCCCAATGTTTCAATCCCGACTTATCCTCCAAGATGCTATCAAAGTTATCATTCTAAAATACCATCCTGATTTATTGTTTAGGCTTACTTGAATACAATCTTCTGATATCACATCTCTAATTACAGAATGAAGAGAAACTCCTTAACAGGAAATGCAAACCTCTTGACACCTGGTACTCTTCCAGCAAGACGGTTCACCAGACCCCCTATGTTGTCTTCCTATTGTGCACATGAAAGTATTTTCAACAGAACAAATGAAATACATTTTAACAGAAATGGCCCAAGAAGGCTATTCTTTTCTATATTTAAAAAGTTTGAAAGCAATTTGCAACTATTTAAATTGCATCCCGGTTTTTTCCTCAGTCTGGATTACAGCAGATTCTGTGTGAGTCCTTCAAAGGCAACGCATGCCACTATGCTTTGAAGAACCATGTTCTTGGCCTCAGAGACATGTGGATGTGTAAGGAAAGGTACACAGTTCTCCCCACGACTGATGCTTCCTGCTTTTGCCCTTTGAATATGGGACACTTTGGCATCTGTCTTTTCACTAACAATTAGCACAGATCATTAATCGCTGATGACAGGCGCCTTTAGCTTTGTGTATCTTTTCGTCCTTTGCTTGCAGAATTATTTTTCAAAGAGCAAAATTTATAAAACAAAATGCACTTTAAATATATGTTGCCAGGTAAGTAGGCTGAGTGTTGTCTCTAGAGATTAAGATATTTTTTATTCAGAATTAGGTCCTAGTCATCCTAATAGTAGGACTTTCTTTTGTCCTGTCTTTTCTTTTGAATTTTGAAATCTACTCACAAGCAGATGAGCCAAATGACAGTGCAATTTAATTTATTAGAAACAGTGTATTCAGAGGGGGAATTTGTTCCGTTTGGAATGGGTTTACAGTTTCATTTTCAGAATTTCTAAATAAAGTTTGCTAATGTGGGATAAAACGATATTTCTTTTCTGAACTGTGTCTTTCTGGCTTGTCAGACTTTGAATGCAGCCCATTGTCTATAAAGTCCTGGCAATAAAGATGAACAATCTGCCCCCAAATACTACTGAACAAAATGCACCATTTGCCAAATTAGTAATAATAGTAAATATATAAATTATGGCCTTTTAAACATTTACATATGCCAGGAACTTTGTTTTCTCTTTTAAGTTCACAACTCTCTCATAATTAGCCTTTTCTTAAATAGAAAAAGCCAGCCTCGGAGAGCCTAATGTATTTAATGAAGTCCCACAGCCAGAACAGGGCAGCCTTCAGTCCCTCTGGCCTTGTTTATTCCTGAAGCTTGCTCCTAATTCACAGCTACTTAGTGCAGAATCCCTGCACGCCCGTCGGGGGAAACCTTGCAAAATGACTGTGGCCCTAGACAGCCACTGCAGTGACTGAAACGCCTTCTGTTGGGATATGAACACACCCACTGCAAAATCAGGAGCAAATCATTCTGGTGCTGCCACCAGCCTCCTCTCGTTATGCCCTATTTTCAGCCTCTTTCCTGGGGCTGGCTCCGCCGAGGAGCCTCGCTGGTGCTGATGGGAATGGGGCCTGCCTCTGAATGAGGTAATATGTGTGCAATGTTCAGCACGGGGCCAGGGGCCTGGTGGGCACTCCACAGACACTCGTCTGCCTGAACCTCCTCTGATCTCCCTCTCCCTGCATATGAGAACACGAGAGTGATGAAAGCAATGGAAGGGGCTCCACGTTCATCAGCTTTTCTACAGTCCCAAACCACCATCATGGTTAAAGGCTAGAAGCGTGGACTCATTATTTACTTCTACAAGTAAGCCTTACAATTAACGGGGCTTGTTTTCCTTATAATCATAAATCTTAGGGTAGAAGGATCTATGGACTGATTCTTAGCTACTTTTAAAAGTAGAATTAACACACATTAAAAATTTTATACAAAAGAGCATCAAAAGAAGGTTGAAAATTTGAAAACTGTATTACAATTAGTAGGTGAAAGCAAAAGAGCAAGGCTGAGGATCCAAATGTTGTTCATATTCCTTGTACTTTACAAAGAAAGGAAAAACAACAACAGGTTAAGACTCTCTGGAATTTGAGTTCCATCTTTTTTGACTAACTATTGGAAACAGGAGAAAGCAATGAAAATTGAAGAATGTCAGAAAAAGTAAACTATAGTGAGAAAGGAAATAAAAGAGTGAAAAGAAAGGAAAAAAGAGAGAGGCGTAAAAGAAAATGAAGGAAGGAAGGAAGGGAGGGAGAATCAAACTATGCCTGATACGCCTGTCACAATCCTCACACTTCAAGAGCATCCTGTTAACATTTGTTGGTTGACTGAAGTACAGAACTAAGAAAGAAGGAGCAAGAGAAAAAGAAAAAGAAAAAAGTAGTACCGTCTAAAGATTTCTCTTAGGAGTCATTCAGAGTTATTCATTGCCTAACTTTTGTGGGCAAGAAAATGAGTGCTCAAGTGAAGTAGAAAGTTCAAGACAGGGACTTCCCTAGTGGCGCAGTGGTTAAGAACCTGCCTGCTAATGCAGGGGACACAGGTTGAAGCCCCAGTCCAGTAAGATTCCACTTGCCCCGGAGCAACTAAGCCCGTGCACCACAACTACTGAGCCTGCACTCTAGAGCCCGCGAGCCACAACTACTGAAGCCCGTGCGCCTAGATCCCGTGCTCTGCCAATAGAGAAGCCACCGCAATGAGAAGCCCGCGCACAGCAATGAAGACCCGATGCAGCCGAAAATAAATAAATAAACAATTTTTTAAAAAAAGTTCAAGATACCTGACTTTCAAATTTGATATTTTGTAGAAAATCCTCTTGAATTAGTTTATTGTGTTATTATTACTCTTTATATTATTTTTCCAGAAGCTCTCTCCTAGCTTTCATTCACACAATTAAATAAAATGAACTAAAAAATAGTCAAAGTAATTTGTAAATTACAAATGAAGAAACATTCAACTCTTCCTCTTAGCACCATTTAGATTGAGTTAGAATAGTATATTTCTTTTCTAAAATAATAAACTACAGCTATTCAGAGCAAAGCTTTGTGGTTGCTCTAGAATTATCTTTTATCCAACAGAAGAAAATCAGCGACATCAACAAACTGTCTTGCACTAACTCCACTTCCTTAGTCACACTTCAAGGAAATTGGTTTTCATAATTATCTTGCTACAGGTTCTATATAATTTGTCAGTTAAACTATTTAAATGCCTTAAATAATACTCGCTTTCATTTGCTTTGACTAGTCCTGCATCTTTTCTACACATTAAAACAAAAATTAAAAGGTACACTACATAGTATAATATTAAGATATTTGTTCGAAAAGCATTTAGAACTGTAATAGTGTCACTGCTCTCACAGAAATCTAGGATTCTAGATGAATGAATATAATTCTTTCATTAAAATATTCTCCACTGCCTCCATAGCTAATTTTCTTTCCTAGCTACCCAGCGCATACAAAGCATAGCAGTAAGACATCTCCCAGATGTCACACAAGAGTAGATTAACTGGTGTACTAGGGTGATGTCAATTTGTTTTAAAATATTTGCAAGAAAGGTTTTGAATAGATGAGCAATCACTGAGGAGGGGTGTGGTGCAATTATAACACAGTCACAGGTACTGTTCCTCTCTTTATGTACAAGGAATTCCAAGGACATCCAGTGAAAGGTAATCATAAGAAGACAGATGGATTTGGCAGAACCTTGGCTGCTATCAGTACAAAATATAGATCAGCACATTCCATTCCTTACAAGTTTTTCTAGAAACTGACTGCAGAAATTAAAATCCTGTCAGGGGCCAATTAAAGATGTGCCCTGTATTGCTGACATAATATTCAGTTGGATGTGAACAGATTTTAATTTCATATCCTAATTAATGCTGATAGAGAGCAATTTCAAATATGTCTCACAAGGATGAACCAGGTTCATTCAGTCAGCTCTCCAAAACTGGCCGTGAGGCCCTGCACAAACTTTGCCCTCCTGGCTCCCAGCACGTTTTCTTTCCTCAGCACACGCCCTTCCCTGCGCTGGCTGAGTGAAATGACTGTGAGTTACCTCTGCCTTCTGCACACTTCATTGGCTCAAGTCTCTACCTATTTGTGTGTAAGCAGTTTGAGAACCCATCTCATTTGCCCATGTTGTTAGGTGGGAATATGTTTTAGAAATTTTTTAAAAATAGAAATTTGCATGAAATCTGTCTTATGTAAAGATCTCAATATGAAAAACTTCTCACTAGAAATATCTTTAGCTCTATTATCAAGAAGTTGGTTGCTAGATGTCTCATCTTACAGATAAAGAAAAGATATGTGTATCAAAGCTCCATATAGGTCACTCGTCTTTTATGTTATAATTTTTTTGTTTCAATTTGTAACCTCTCCCTTTTTTTCACTTGGGTAAATTTATTATTCACTTAGCATATTATAAATGAGTATGCTGTGTAGATATACCTAGGAAAATGTTTTATTACTACAAATAGAAATGACAAAATTAGTCTTCCCAAAATATGTCTTTGGTATATTTTCACTTTTCCTTTTACAGCCTACAGCTAATTTATCTGTATGTGTGTGTATATATATATGTATATATAAAATATCTGTAAATATATTTGTATATGCTACAAATTGTTAAAATAAAAACAACTTTTACAAACAATATCAAAATCATACTATTTGTAAAATAGATCCTTATAAATATATTTTGCATGTCAATTTTCTAATCACAATCTGCGAATAATTCTATGAATCTTAAAAACAGTAAAATATATAATGTTTTGTATTTTTTTCTCTAACCCCTTTCTTTTTTTTTTTTTTTTTTGCGGTACGCGGGCCTCTCACTGTCGCGGCCTCTCCCGTTGCGGAGCACAGGCTCCGGACGCGCAGGCTCAGCGGCCATGGCTCACGGGCCCAGCCGCTCCGCGGCATGTGGGATCCTCCCAGACCGGGGCGCGAACCCGGTTCCCCTGCATCGGCAGGCGGACGCGCAACCACTGCGCCACCAGGGAAGCCCTCTCTAACCCCTTTCTTATTTTCTTTTCTCTACAGTCATCTAAAATTTACTCAAGTGCATAACATACATAGATACACATTTCCCAGAAAAAAAGAGATGTATAAAACATGGGTTCCTTGAGGAAAGGGACCATGATTTTGGTATATCAATTGTGGTACCTAACACAATGCTTAGCAGAGAGTATATAGTTCATAAATGGTTAGAGTGTAGACGGATAAGTGAATAAAAGGAAGGTTGCAGAATGTGCTAGACAGAATAAAAAGGGAGAAGCCATTTTTATACCATCCCCACTGCTAGAAATTTTATTAGTTCAAATGCTTGACTTTAAGATTGAGGATGACCATTTGCCTGACAGAGCAAAAGGAAAAGTCTTAGTGGAAAGTTGCGTTCAAATGAATTCAATGACTAATAAACTCAACTGTACTAGATATTGAAACCTTCATCACATCCTTCATGTAGAAATGGAAAGACCTCTTCTTGGGGCAAGAGGAAAAACTGCCTAGAAAATCTCCAATTTGGTGTCATTCTATCATGCATACAGCTATTCAAAAATACTTACTAAGCCCCTTTTAAGCGTAGGCATTGTTGCAGACATGAAAGGAGTGAGCCTTGCCCTCTCGGACTGCAAATAGATACATGGGCTGTCCCTATTATTTGAAATAATCAAATGAACAGCTCAGAAAACCAGAGGAGACTGGATTCAATTTGTAAATTATGTTGGTAAGAATTCAAAGGAAAATGACAATTAAATGATACCAAATTTCTAAATTTAACTTGCTAAGATTAACACAACTTGGTCAATATTTCCCTCAGAATCCAAGTTGGCTTCCAGGAAATTATAATGAGGATTAACTGGTGACTTGTTCAAAAGTATGTAACAGAAGTCAAATTATTATTTTATGCTCTAATCTGGATTAAGACCTTTAAAAATAGCTTTGCATTATTCAGGATAAAAATCATTAAGAAATATTTGCATTATCTGAATATTCATTTTCAAAATACTACATATGAACTTTGCTGTCTTTTCCTGCACATACTTTTACAATGATGTACAGTGCAGAGTGATGCGCTCTCCCAGACAAGCGCTAAACTCTCTGAACTAAAATCTCCCTTAGAAAAGGTATCTCAAAAATATGGGGGTTTTATCTGTGTTTATGGTTTTAATTTGTTAAACTAACTAGAAATAAAATGGCTTCCAAACAACAAATTTAGCAAGCCTTTAATGCAGGCCATTATATACTAGGCACTTTCATCTGCATTAATTAATTTAACTCCCACAATAAATATGGCAGACTCAAGCGGGCGGCTCCTTGCCCAAGTACATGCAGGTGAAAACAGCAGAGCCCGATCCAAACACTGGCCCTAATGTCAGGGGCTCTTTTCATGCACCATGGACTGATTCCATAATTCAGCTCAACCAGTGCTTCCTGGGACATGCAACTGAACTTCCTAAATCTCCAGCACAAAGGGTTCAACGCAAAGTCGCCGCACTCTGACTATTCCACATGGTCACTGTCATCATGGAGACCTTTCTAGAAGTTTACGATTTGGGTCCTAACAGCCGAGGTTTTCCAATGGCTGGTTGAGGGAGGGTGTTTTGATGTTTCTTGTATATTCTCTAAAGCCACAGTAGTGTTGGCAATAATTTATGCATGAAATTGATCATTTTCAATTTCTGTGGTATGTGATGCCAATAGGATTTGAAGTAAGGTGAGGCAATACAGAGGAAGAGGACTTGACGGAAATGGCCAGGGAGGAGTGAAAGACCTTGACATTTCAAGCCTTGTTGCCTTGGAGATCAACGGTGAAGGATGGTCTCAGCTCTGTTTGAAGTCAATGTAAGATTTCACCAGAGCAAAATATTTCAAATACATCATAACTGTACCTCAAACTGAAAATGAATCTCAGGGTGTTGTGTCTTTGGACATAGCAGAGAGGGAGACAGAGCCAGGAGTACTAGATAGAGCTACCTGGAATGTCATGGTCTGTGTAGACATGACTAATGTTTGATTCATTTCTTTCCTCACCAAACCCAAATGTTTCTTTACCTCTGTCATTCATTCTGAGTCCTGCAGGAGAACATCTTTGCTTCTCCTTGTGCACGCCATCACTCCACAGCTGAGGAATGCATTGCCGTAAGGTTCAGCTAGACAGATCTAGGAACTTGGTTTCTGTTTTCTAAGTGACAGTGGAGACACAGAACAATATGTAGGTGGAAGCATGTGGGCAGGAAATTAATTGCTTTCCTTTAAGGATTTGATTCTCTTTCCTCACCAAACCCAAATGTTTCTTTACCTCTGTCATTCATTCTGAGTCCTGCAGGAGAACATCTTTGCTTCTCCTTGTGCACGCCATCACTCCACAGCTGAGGAATGCATTGCCGTAAGGTTCAGCTAGACAGATCTAGGAACTTGGTTTCTGTTTTCTAAGTGACAGTGGAGACACAGAACAATATGTAGGTGGAAGCATGTGGGCAGGAAATTAATTGCTTTCCTTTAAGGAAGGGTTCACCTGCCCATTTATTTTTTGGACATCATGTACCAGAGCTTATTGATATTGAATAATGGTCTTTCTTGGCTTTGGGAGCTCTCTTTAGAGGTAGTTAAGATTTCCTAGACCCAGAATGGCACTCAACTTGCCTAAATTGATTGGGTTTTGTTACCCAGGCCATATTCCTTTGATCTCTTTTACCCTTAAATATAGAGAAGTTACTCTAGGTGCACGTCTAGGACTGCAGATCCCAATGAAAACCTAAAATTAAGACTTCAGGAGCCAGGGACCCTAGCAAAGTGAGACAGACAAGTTGCCTATACTAAGAAATGGGATGTGCTTTAGATTTTCCAGACTTGCTTTTCTGCAAAACAAACTTAGCATACCCACCATGGTGAACATCTTACTCCTGAATCACTGATTCAGATATAGGGTAATATCCAATATTTTCCTCTCCTTCCATTATTTTAAAGTGAGCTGGTCCATTTTCCCTGGTTCCAATCTCAATGAATTGCCAGTCAGACAAGCGGTAGTTTCATTAACTTTTCCCTCATCACAATGAATCTCCAAGTCCTGTCCATTCTTCCAACACAATATGTCACCATTGTGTCCTCTCCTCTACTTTCCCTGGATTTTCTTTCCTAAACAAAAATGCAATCACACAAATCCCATGCTATAAGCCCCTGCTCTGACGCTAAACACAGCACAGACTAAAATACAGCCCTGAGTTCTTGTCCCCCACCTCACAGCTCTTCCCTCGCCCTCCCACCTTGGGGCCAGCAAGTGCCCCTCCAGAAATGCTCTGAGCACTCTCCGTCTTCAAGACCTCACGCACGCCCATCTTCTAAGGAGTCTGGAACACTCCTTCGTCAACCATTTTCAAATGCCTTCAGCATCAGTTAAGCCCAAGACACCTCTCTACTGCTGGGAGGCAGGAGAAAAAAGGTTCACAGGTTCTATTTCTCAATCTTTTCCACTTCTCCTTCCTTCAGGTGGAGCTTAAAGGCCATTTCCTTTCTCTGAGAAGCCTTCTCCAGTCCCTGCCCCAGTATAAACCTGTTTAATATCCTCCCTGTGCATAGCCTTCCACATCTGTGGTGGAATGTCCCCCACTTGCAGATGAGCTCTCCAAAGAAAGGGACCATGTGCCTCAGCCCTTCACAAAGCTCGCCATGCAGGGGGCACTCAGTACGTATGTGTTGGACTGAACAGATTCTTCCCCCACCACATAAGAACACTGCTACACTGTTGTGCTGTTCTCAGTGTGAGGTCTCTTTGAATGTCTACACATGTTGGTCATTTTTAAGGATAATAATATATGTTTACTAAAATTTCAAGCATTAAATTTACAAAGAAAAATTAAGGCGTAATGAACTGTGTCACAGTATCTCAAATGTGTTCAGTTAGTTGTCGCAAAAGTATGTGCATGTGGGATTTATTGCCTTGAACAACAAATAAATAGAAATCAAAATATTTACTTGTCAATATAAACAAAGAAATATGGTGTTGGGCCTTATATATTTAATCTTTTGCTTCAAATTACGTTTTAAGGGACCTAAGGAATTAAGTACAGTAACATGGAAGAGTAAAATTTATATCATAATTTATGTACCATACAAAATAAATGGAAATGTATTTAAATTTAAATAATTTAAATCATTGAATATATCATTGACTTGCTGGGAGATCCTGGACAACTGACATCAAATAATTATCCTTGAGTCAGGCAGCTGAAAACAGTAATTGAAATACATTTAGAGAAGTGTAATTATCCTTGGTGTGTGTTTTTATGGGTCCAATTGTGTAACATCTGAGATGGCATTAACTACATCAGACTGTCCGTAAATTCTATAGGTCATTGCACCATTTTTTAGTGACTTCTAAGAGCTTACTTATATATTACATGCAGTCTTTTTAAATGTACATATATCACCATCGATTATCCCGTCACGTGAGTCTAATCCTATCAGAGTCATTAGCCCTGGCAGTTTCAACCATGTTTCTCTTTGCAGCGTTTTCACTTGCATGCTCTATGCCATAGGCACAGGTAATATTTTAGGATGTCCAAGATATGTTTACTCCTTTGTAATTATGAAATAAACAGGTTCATTCTCCACCCTCACAGAGGCTCTTTTATTCTTCCAGAGGGAAGGGAGGGCTGTGGGACAAAGCTCTAACAGACCGCAGAGTCTATCCACCTTCTTCCGACCCTTTATTTCCATGCAGGGAAAAAAAATTCATGGTTTCAAAACTTCTAAATTACAAGTCTTGGATAAGCATTTTGGAAATATCTTCCTTCTTTTTTTTTGTTTGTTTGTTTGTTTGTTTTTTGCGGTACGCGGGCCTCTCACTGTTGTGGCCTCTCCCGTCGCGGAGCGCAGGCTCCGGACGCGCCGGCTCAGCGGCCACGGCTCACGGGCCCAGCTGCTCCGCGGCACGTGGGATCTTCCCTGACCGGGGCACGAACCCGCGTCCCCTGCATCGGCAGGCGGACTCTCCACCACCGCGCCACCAGGGAAGCCCGGAAATAGCTTATTAATGAATTGGTAACAATCCTAACTCCTGTCAGTGTGGACTTTCAGTTTAACCATCATCTGTGGCTTCTTCTGGCCCAGATCCCTGACATGGGTAGGGCTTCTGGTCATACACAAAATTAAAAGGGCCAGTCCCAACACTGGTAGGTTTAAAATAATAAGGTGAAAACAGATCGAATGTCTTAAAATACATTTTTACTGCTATTTAATGTTAAAACTAGATTTTGTAGAATTATATAGAAAGAATCATGGAGAAACCTTCAGAAAGCTCATCCATTTTGTAACGATTTCAGATTGCAAGTACTGGGTTGGCCAAAAAGTTCGCTCGGGTTTTTCCATAACATCTTATGGAAAAACCCAAACGAACTTTTTGGCCAACCCAATATTTTTGAACTAAGCATATAAACCTCAAAGTGACCTAGAGAGAAAAGGAAGGTACATGCATTTGTGCAGGGATGACCTAGTTTCTAACACTAAATATTCTTCTGTGCTCTGGGTTCTGTTACTGGCAGCTTTAAAATTCTCTATGCCTTTAGGTGTTTCCTTAATGCAATCACTGATGGATGTGGCTTCATACTGACCTTTTTATTTAAGGGACATAAAATAGAATATATTGTGTTTTTCTATGTGTGAAAATGTTAAAACATTCTAGATAAAATTAAAGAAATTATCTCAGAAGAGAACTATAAAAGAAGAATGAATCTTGAGGCACACCACTTTCTAAAAAAGTCAATCATGTATTGACTGTGCCTATCTCTTAATATCATTTCATATAATTGCTACATGATAAAAATATATAATTTTATGAGTTTTATAAAGCAATGGATTGTTCATTTAGCATTAAATAGGGTGCCAAAATATGACACCTTAGTAAAGCAAAAATGTCTTTATGTGGGGTTGATTCAGTATACCAAGTAGATGAAAAAATGTGAAATTCGCTTTGAGAAACACTTCTTATAAAAGTCATTTCTTAATCTCTGACCTGCAGTTATGATAGTTTCCAGTGACACTGAAAGGTCTGCATTTTATTTTCTGTGTATGTGTCCAACCAACTACAAGTAATTGAAAACAAAGACTTTTTTAACCCTAAGAGTTTAAATGTAAGAAATCAATAACATGTGCTTTAAAACTCCTGACTCATAGCTCTGTTTCTTTTCTTTCACAATCATTCTTATAAATTACATTACTTTGCTAGTAGATATTCTATGATTCTTTCTCAAAGTTAAAACAATTTGGGGCAAGTCCTCTTATTTTCTGTTTTGCTGAATTCTAACATGTGTTTAAAACCCTAAATATCAAGGTAAGTCAGTAGACACTTATTAAAATACTTAATACTGACATCTACTTGCAAAAGAACAGAACAGTGTTATTCAGTTTCTTTCAGTATTAATCCCTTCATGACTTCTTTGTAAATTCATTTGTAAAATATTCAGTATGTATGATTTCATTGGTATGAGAGTCTGCTTATTCAGCTTCATAAAACACTTTGAATTATTGCAAAATATTATTTCAACATGTAATGTACACTATGTGCATCTAGAATACAAACCGTCACCATGCACAAATATACATGATGATAAATTACTGAATAGTATTACTGCGCCTGACTGATTCTGCAAAGCCTGACAAAATCAAATAAGTAAAAACAAAAGGTTTATTTAGCACATCAAATAAACGAGCCATGAATATCAAAAATGTTTCACAGGGCTTCCCTGGTGGCGCAGTGGTTGCGCGTCCGCCTGCCGATGCAGGGGAACCGGGTTCGCGCCCCGGTCCGGAAGGATCCCACGTGCCGCGGAGCGGCTGGGCCCGTGAGCCATGGCCGCTGGGCCTGCGCGTCCGGAGCCTGTGCTCCGCAACGGGAGAGGCCACAGCAGGGGGAGGCCCGCATACCACAAAAAAAAAAAAAAAAAAAAAAAAAATCTTAAAAAAAAAAAAAAAGTTTCACAAAAATATGAAACTTTTTAAAACAAGTGTTGATTTTCACCAAAAAGAAAAATCGCTACGAGCCAACCGATGGTTCCCACTAAAGCAGCACTTGTAGATTTTATATTATTCTTTCCACACGGCGTTACCTACATATTGTGATAAAACAGTACATGCATAAATGATAAATGAACCCACCAGATTTCTAAGTGGTTCCTCCTACAAACAATAATTTATATAGGAAGCATATCTAGTGAGTTGTAGGCCTCCTTCATTAACAGGCTGTCTGATTGAGAAAATTACCTTTTTTCTCTTTAGTCTATTTATCAAAGGGAACCATAATGAGTGCTTAATTTGCAAGGGTACTGTGAGACCCAAGGGCTTTTGCAGCCTAGATGTATACCCCACAGGGAATACCTTATGAGGACTACCATATAAATGATGGTACCAACCAGTGCTTACAATGAAATGTTTATAATATTTATTTAGATTTTTCCACACTAAAGGAATCTATCCCATCCATGTTTCTTATTTTAATCCTGGAAAATATAAATTTCCGTTAGTTTTCTAGAAATGTCTTCCAAGATTGTTCCTACTTTTGGCTTGTTTTAGCCTTTCTTTCTCCTGACTTCCTGTCCAACATCATTATTTTAGCTTCAACAGATCCCTGTACTGTGAACAGCAACCATGGACAGAGGCTCTTAGAGAAACACAGGTGACTCAGGAGGAAAGAAAACTTGGCTGATAGAGGGAGTGGTTTTCCCTATTTCTGTTTTCACTTCTAGTTGTGACAGAATTCCCATTATGCAGTAAAAAATACTCCTTGGATAGATTATGAGAACAATGTGGGAAATTATGTAGTAAAAGAAGAGGCATTTGGAAGACAGTTATCCTCCCGAATCTCCCAGCGTCTATCTCCACGCTTCTGCTCGCGCCGTTAGACATAACAGGGAATATGGTCAAGAGACCTCACAAGGCAGGTTCAAATCAAAGTGCTTTGTGACCGGATCGCCCAAGCCAGGACCAGCTCCCAGAGCTGGAAATCGGTCTGGAACGTGTAAGCCAGTTTTTATGGATTAACATCAAATACAAGGTTAAGAAACCTTGTTTTCTGAAACCACAGAACACACAGAATTTGCAGTGACAATCATACTGGTGACAAAGAAACAATCTCCTCTGGGAATCTGCTCCCTGACAATGGGAAGCAGCCTTGTTGCCAAAACAAGATGCAGAGCCTCAGATTGGGAGCTTTTGGATTCAACATTCCACATTTCTCTTAATTACGTAGTTTACAAAGAAACATAACCCCAACCCCAAGTCTACTTCTCAACACTACCGTTAATCAAATCATGAATCTCCTAACCGAACGTAAAATGATGTCCTTACCTAGATATGGGCAGGGCCATGTAGATAATTTTTCTTCCCAAGCCACACACATCCCATCTTCTTGTGCAATCACTGCTTTCTTTCCAAAGATATCCCTCTCAGTCCCCTCAACCTCCTGCATAGTTACTGAGACCAGCAGCTGACTCTGCCTCATGACAAATGCCATTTAAAGTCACTCCCTGGTTCACTCACAACGTTCTTACAGTCATTCAGCAAAATTTCAAACCCTGAAAAAGCCCTCTCCATTGCCTTTGACTGAAATGCCCACAGTTCCCCTTTCTGCAGCAAATGAAAAGAGCTAATTTTGTCTTTGGTTGTCTTTGGGGGGTGAGCTTTTTCATCTTAGAGAAACATGGGATGGGCCTGAAATTTCTGGAAGACCTGCTTTTGCTGTGCTCACCCCTCTGGTACTGGACCTGAAATATTAAGCCAACTGATATACTCATAGTACATTCCCCAAGCAGGATCTTCACTTCCCAAATGGGAAAACTCCACGTTCCTTCCTACAACTGGCTCTCAGCTTGTATTCACTTGCACACTTCTTCGGGAAAACAGAGTTCATATTCATGTAAACGTTTCCATATATCTCACTTACACCCCCAATTTTTCTTTTATCCTCAGTCATCATCTTCATTTTCTCTCAGGGAAGAAATCATTCTCATCCTTTTCAAGGCAAATTGCTCCATCATACTTTTGATCTTTTCCTGCCCATTTCCTCTCATATCTTACTGTTCCCTCCCCTCGTCAGGCATATTTATGTTTCCTCTGTCCACCAGGTCTACTCTTATTCCAGCTAACGCTCTTCACTGACAAAAGTTTTCTAGAAAATAATTTACATTCATTACATTTACTACCTCCACTTCCTCTTTCCTAAATACGATCAAACTGGTTTATTCTCCATTTCTCCATTTCTGCAGAAATTTTCTCCAAGATCAACAACCATTTCCCAATGGCAAATTCAGAGTCTACACACCAGTCAATAGCTCCACAGCATTTGATATTTTTGACCAATCATAGAATTATGTCCTTCCTTGTCCTTTTATGATGATTCAGTACTGCTTTTCTTTCTATGTCAGTGACAGTTCATCTCAGAGTTTCTTTATTCCTCACTCTCTACTCAGCCATATTAAAGATTATCTCTCCCAGATTACCGAAATCATTTCTCTTCTCTGCATGCTTTATATATGCACTCCCATAACCTCTGTGCAGATAATCCCCAAGTCTATATCTTGGCCCTGATCTCGTCACTGAATTCTATATACATTTTTTCCAATAGCACCTCGCACATTTATACATGGATACGCTGATAACATTGCAAACGGCATAGAGATTGAACAAATTTATCGTTTTTCAAAAACAACAACTTCTTCCATCTTATCTTGGTCATTGCCATGATCATTCTTCTAATAATCTGAGCCAAACCTTTATGCTTGTCTAAGATTACTTTCTCTCCTACATTCATTGCATTCTGTCAGCCACCAATTCCTGCCAATTCTTACTTCCACATCTCTCCCGTCCTCTCTTTCCTTTTGCATCTGAATGTCATTCTGTAATCCGTATCTTCAGTGTCTCTCTCTAGGGATGTTGCTTTAGCATCGTGACCAACCTTCCTTCAACCTTCTGCCTCTCCATTCTATTCACTCTACAACCAGATTAACATTTGTACAATTCTCCATACATGTTATTTATGTTAATCATATAATTATACATATATCATATATGTGTAATCTAACATATAAATCAATGAGCAAATATATCCTCTGATGTATGGTGACCCCATTATACCTTTATTTAGAAATATTTACCTATAGAGTGGGATCCAAAATCCTCCGTATGAAATTCAGGCCTTCTGTTAGATTAGCTTTTCAGACTGCTTGTTCTCCTAAATCAATACCCACCCCCCTAGAGAACACTGTCTAAGCTCCAGGCCCACTAGAAAATTAATTGCTACTGAAACGTGGCATGCAATTTCATACTTGCTTTTACTCATGCTATTTCCTCAGGAGGAATGCTATTTCCCCTCTGTCCACTGAAGAAATTCTACTAACCCATCAAACCCCAACTGAAATGCTAACACCTGCAACACCTGTCCCTGATTCCTGAATCAGAAATAATTGTTCCTTTCACTCTGACTATATACCTTTTAGTCTCTATGTTGTACTTTCTATATTTTGACTGACATCATATACATAAAGCATATAGATCTCCTCTATTAAATTATGGGTTCGCAGAGGACAGGAAATATATCTTATTAATCTTTACAACAGCCTCCTAACGTCTAAAATATGCTTTTTGATTAGGCTAAACTTAAATCCCTTAACATTTCTGCATATTTACACTTTAAATTGTTTTCACTGACATTTAGGGAAATTAATCATGGCAATTGAAAATTTTTTCTATTCAATATTTTCATAAGGCCTGAGAAACAGAATTTAAGAAATAGAAAATATTTTAATGTTGAATATTACATAGTGTTTAATACGTAAACATAATTATTAATAGTGAAATTTTTTTTTTTTTTTTTTTTTTTTGGTGGTATGCGGGCCTCCCTCCGCTGCGGCCTCTGCCGTTGCGGAGCACAGGCTCCGGACGCGCAGGCCCAGCGGCCATGGCTCACGGGCCCAGCCGCTCCGCGGCACGTGGGATCCTCCCAGACCGGGGCGCGAACCCGGTTCCCCTGCATCGGCAGGCGGACGCGCAACCACTGCGCGCCACCAGGGAAGCCCCAATAGTGAAATTTTTAAATGGATAAACTTCACTCATTTCCGCTAGATATATGCTAAATTAATGAAAAGTCTGTATGTAGAATAGATGCTATAATACCCAGTATAAATGCAGTTTTATTAAGATTAAGTAAATATAACTAACAACCAAATTTTGCCAACCTAAACATCACTGACATGCTTCAATGAATTAAATGTTTCTACTATAATAATATTTGTTGACCACTCAAATGAACACTGCTGAGATATATGAAGATAGTTTGTTCACTCAGATTAGTGAAAAACACCACCTGAAATGGGTTCATCTGATGAAGATGCAGAGAATATGCAACACTGCATACCTCGTACTAGGTCTGCTGAGAAATGTGATTATTTTTTTTTAGCCATGGCAGTGAAAGAGCGTTTCTAATAATGGCTACAAGCCTTGTGTTATAGCATTAACATTCAAACTTCTCCTTACTGATTTATAATTTTCACCCATGGATCCATCTAGAGCTTTATACAACTTATCTAAAATTTGGCATGTAAAACTCCTCATGACTGTAAGTAGTTAGTATTTATTTTTATTTTTCCCTAGCCAAAGCTTCTGCTTTCAAGGAGTATAATTTTATGGAAATTTTGAAATAATGTTGCATTATTTGTAGCCCCAATATTATAAAATTTTACAAAGCTTAGTCTGCCTTGGCCTTACTGGGATAAGATTAGCAACTGTCTTAATAAGTAATAATTTTGACACAGGCTTGGTCAAATTTTGATAAATTGTGAATTGTGAGCATTGAATAAATACACTCATTTGTATGTGTCATTTGCCCACAGCAAATTATCACAATGAACAAAGAAACCAAAGCTATAATTAAGTTGATAAAAAAATGACTATTATATTCTACAATAGCATCATAGGTCTTAAAGGGGGCTAATTTAGAAGCATAAGCTTTACTATATAAATAAACAACACATGAAACATACAAACCTACCTGGAGAAACAAAAGTATTTAATTCCTCCTATAACAATCTCAATTTTGAAAACTCATAAAATAAATTTGGGGAAACTCAAACTTGTTTTAATATTTACTTATGTAATTTTACATTTTCTTATAAGGTTGGCTATATATTAGATGCTGCTTATTGCACATTATTATTACAAATAATACATAATACATATTTTTTAATATTTATATTTACTGTGTGTAAACATCTCAAGTGTCCATCAACTGGTGAATGGATAAAAAATATGTAGCATACCCCTACCATGAAATACTACTCGGCAATAAAAATAAATATAGTACTGACACAAACTAAGATATGATGGACCTTGAAAACATATGCTAAAGAATCCAGTGAAACATATGTGAAAGAATCCAGTCACAAAAGACCACGTATCGTATGATTTCATTTATATAGAAGACTCAAAATAGGTAAGTCTACAGAGACAGAGTAGATTAGTAGTTGCCTGGGGCTGAGGGTATTGAGGGGACATGGGGAGTGCCTGCGAATAGAGATAGGGCTTCTTTGGGGAGTAAGGACTATGTGCGCAAATTAATTGTGGTGAGCGTTGTACAACTTTGTGAACATAGATAGTATTCACCACTAGAATGTACACCTTAAAAGGGTAAATTGGATGGTACGTGAATCATACAGCAATAAAGCTGTTATAAAAAAGAATTTTAAGGACAATAAAGCATATGTGATTGTCTAGATGACAAGAATTGTTGATTTACTTAGTGTTAAATAAAACAAAAACAAGTTTAAAATCAAATTGCAATAAAATTATGTTGAATTTTATTTTTATGTAGGATGTATCCACCTAATTCATACAATTAATTTCTATCTAGCATACAGAAGGAGCCAGGGCCACTTAAAAGCAAAAAATGGCAGTCAGCTAATCAAGCAAATACAATCATGAGTGACATTTCCAAGCTCATTCTATTATTTTATCTTTTCCTTATTCTGTTATAATACACATGGACTTCTCTTCAGGGAATTTAATACAAATGCTTTTGTAATTTTTTAATTTCTTCAGGACTTTATTCTTGGTTGGAGGGAGAAAGAGATAGCATTATATGAAATATGGATACCAATGTCAATAAATGAAGAGGTAAATATGTGAATAAAATGTAAGTAAATAGGTTAATAAAAAATAAATATTAAGATCTTCATATAAGAATCATCTAAAATATATCTCACAAATAAAAATGGAAAATGTTATTTAATAGATCGTCAAGGAATGAAATGCATTTGAAATTGTGATTTGTGCATAATGACGCATTATAGGTATGGAAACAACAACATGTAACAGCTACGTTATCCTTGTAAATGTTATTTAGAATGATGTTTCTAAAATTATAGGTAGAGTTAAACCAAGATCTGTGATAAAAGAAGTACAAACAGGTTAATGACACACACCAGAGTTAATACAAAGAAACATATTATGATATCTTAAGAAATGTTATCTTTAAAACATTCACCATGGAGAGCACAGAAATAGTTATTCTATAATCTCTCCTATCTTCTCTCCCAATCCCCTCCTTTTAAAGAAACCTTTCTTCCTTTTGCAGGTAATTCATCCATCTGCGCCACTTCTCCTCATTTTAGATTTGTCTTCAACATCTCACCAATCACAGAGGACATCCGGTCGGTCTGCAGTCACTCTCAAGCCCCCTACGTGGCTTCTCACACGCCTGTAACTTCACAGGGCTTCTGCTGTACAGGGTCCCTCTCCACATCACTGACGAACCTCCTGAAGGGGCACTGCCCTTGTGAGTCCTGCACTTCCTCGACACTGCATCCATGTATTCTAGCTTCCATTTGCTTTTCTGTACTGTAGTAGCACAAAGGCTTTTGCTTTCTACATCCCTCCACCCATCCATCTACCATTTGACAAATATTTGTTGATTGTCAGGTAGTCCAAGTGGGGTGAATATAAAGATATGTAGAGCAAGTTCCTTGCTCTCAGTTGCTGTTTGGTGGTAGAGACAGACATGCAATAAAAGATCAATCCCTACCGTTCCTGAGTTCTCCCTGTAAGCCGCACGGTGATCAATGCTGTCTCTCTTATAAAGCTCTCTTCTCTGGTAACTGAGGGACTCCGAGGGCCGCCAACAAGCATTCCCTGGCCAGAGTCAGGGGTGCATTCATCTCGCGGGGGCATTTTGGGAAGAGTTAAGCTCGCTCTTGTTCAGCTGGACAAAGGGGCGGCAGTCAGAAGGACTCAGTCCACCGGTTGCTCTCTCTTTTTAAGGGGTAGGGGGCACGGCAGTGGAGAGAGGGCACAAAGCACTCTGAGCCTGTGTGTCAAATAACCTTAGCTCGAGGCCACCCTTCACAGGGGTTGCTGGGAACAGCACGTGCTCAGTGTATCTTGGCTGTGTGAATGAGGGCCCTGGTGACACTGGAAGAAGTAGGGTCCAGGCATAGGTCCCAGTCCCAGAGAGCCCCTCATCAGGCAACACAGATCACCTGGTGCTGAGCTGTAGACTGCAGTTAGAGTTGCCTGTGTCTTTCACTTGATGTCAGAATTTGTCCTAACAATGCAACTGAGCAGGTTTGAGAACTCCAGTGTTAAGCGTGGAAACACCCAGCTGTGCTCTTGCAGGAAGAGAGTGCTGAGAAGTGTGGAGAGTGACGGCTTGCTGCTGAAAGTCACACAGCTATTCTGCTTCCGCTCCCCTTGGAATAGGTGCACATACTGACGCATACGCACCTTTGTAGCGCTGGTCATCATCTCATGGTTTACTGCTCTATCTCCCGAGCTTAGCGTCTTGCAGAGAGTTAGGTTCCCAATAAATATCTGCTGAGTAAATGAATGAATGATTTGTAATCACTTAATTGAATAAGTCTTTTTTTTTTCCCATTTGAGTATGAGAAATATGAGGTCAGGGATCATATTTACCTTGTTCACTCTGAACTTCCAGTGTTAACACAGTGACTATCACATAAAGAATAGGCACTCAATAAATACCTTTAAACATGAATCACTCTATAAATAGCTATAATTTGTCAGATTCTACCACAACAGTGTTTCTTGTACGTGTAGCCTCTTTTTTCCAAACTTAGGACGTCATCACCTTTTGCACATACTACTAAGAAAGTATACGCAGTGCTCTACCCACCTAAAATCTATTTTATAAACTGCTAAATTTTCCTAAAGTACAAGTCTGTTTATGTTATTTTAGTACTTGTAAATATTAATCACTTCCCATTGACCACTGAGTAAGGTCTGGACTTAAATTACTTTAGGAGTATGTTACTTGTTCTCTGACACTACATGCCCACGACATGAAGCCACAGTCTCCATCTGGAAATTCTCTTTCTCTCCCCCTTCCTTCTCTCAAACATATTCCATAATCTATACCTCCTTGTGTATAGATTAATCTATACCTCCTTGTGTATAGATTAATTAATCTTTACCTCCTTGTGTATAGATTAATCTATACCTTGCCACTTTCTATTTTGTAGGGTTTCTGATTTGCAGTCATTTATTTATATAGTTGTCTAAACCGGTTCTAGCTTATTATCAGTTTCCTCTCCGATAATAGATGCATTCAGAGGGAATTTAGAGGCTAAATTCTTGAAATGTGGATTGCAGACTTCCTGCTCAGATCTCAGAGCCAAAGCTTTCTATTCCAAAACCCAGCCCTGTTTCATGCAAAACAGCCTGTTAGAACTCTATGTCCCCTTCTCAGTCCAAAAAGACAAGACGTTCAGACAGCTATGCTCTTATTTACACTCTTCTTAGGAGTAGATTTTTTATGCCATATATCATTTGCATCATCTATCGTGCCTCACACAGTGTTTTGCACAGGGTAAGAGCTCAATAAATACATGTTTCATGAATGATGTGTGATGTTTTGTGAATGAGAGAATTTCCTATTCTTCCAAAGATATTTTATAGTCAACTGGACTCACTGCTAATCATATATTTCCTTGAGTACGACTGATTCCAGTGGCCTGAATCACACTGATATTTTTAAAACTGAATGTGCATAGAGATCTGACATTTACTTTGAATGGATTATTCCAGACTCTTCATGGTGCATCACACAAGCTGGCTAAAATTGCCCTCAGCCTTGTTACCTGCAGCTCCCTGTCTACCTTGTCAAGGTGCTGACACACAAACTTATTTTTTCAAAACCTGCCAGGCAGAAGCTTATGGTACTCAGTGAGTCCAAAAATCTAAATGATAATTTCGAAATGAATACTGGGAAACTTAATCTATTTCCGCTTATCTACCATATAAATCTTTCTCTTCATGCTCAAGGGCTTCACATTTTAATAGGAAATATCTGTTTCCCTGTTCTCACTACATTGGTATTTCTGTCACAGTGACTGCGGCTGACGGAGATTTTCCAGTTCTAGTCTGTAGCTTAATAACCACAGGAGACACTGATTTGGCAAAATATGATATTATTCCATGATGTAGTTCATTATCAGTGTTCGAAACCTGGCGGCTAAATGCCCCTGCCAGATATTTACTTCAGGTATTAGCAAAAATTGTCCTGGGTTACTTGCACTCTCATGTACGCGGATAAAGTGCATAGCTATTGATTTTGCGTACTCCCTCCCCTTAGCATTTCATTAAGAACAGGAATACGAGCATAAACCGCAGTCACTATATGCACATGAGCATCACTGCCTACGTTCTTCAATGTAAAATATGTCTCTAGAGGGGAGAATAAGTGTTTCCTTAGGGACAAAAAATGTTTCTGTGCTTAAATATGACTTTTTTACTTATTTGAAGTTTACTTATTTGAAGCTAATGAAATTCATAAATTTGGGTTTATTATAGCAACATTTATAAGAGAATTTTCTACCTGATTTGCTGATGGTTTACACAGATACCCTTCAGCTACTGAAATACCAATCTGCTCAGGTGATTACTATTATGCAATTATTAGCACTTAGATTCACGCCTGCCGTTACATAAACACAGGCACAGATCTGTGATGTCCTGTTGATATCATGCATCCTCTGGTATGATATTATGAGAGCACTTCTTCTCTGTGGTACTCTTTCTAAAACCCATAACCCCAGCCTTATCTTGAGAAAAACAAAGACATATGTAGCTTGGCGACATTCTACTGGATGCATGGTCAGTATTCTTCAAACTCTCACAGTCAGAAAAAGTAAAGAAGTATTGAGAAACTGTCACTGACAAGAGGAGACTGGGGAGACAAGACAACTAAATCAATGTGGTGGCTTGCATTGGATTTGGTCCTGGAACAGAAAGAGGACATTAATGGGGTAGCTGGTGAAATCCAAATAAATCCATATCATTAACTGTGTTAACAAAAAAGGAAATAAGAATTTAAACTAGTTGCTTATTTGTGAAAATACTGTTGTTTATTTTCCATACCCTTTCCTAACCCTTTAAACAACCTATCTTTATCATATCATGACTCCTCTTTACATTGGAGCATATTTTCAAAGGACTCTACTGAGTCAATGGCCATGACACAATATAATCTTCAAAACAACTCTAGCACCACAACTGGTGTGGACAATGGTGATGCATGGAAACATTCTCTTTTGTTATATCATTTACCCCCTCTCCTGTACATAAAAATTAATTGCAAACATGTCTCTCTTTTAGAAAGTGCTCATTTGCACCACAGTGAAGAGTAGTCCCTGCTCGCCGCGACTAGAGAAAACCCGAGAGCAGCAGCGAAGGCCCAACGCAGCCAAAAATAAACAAATAAATAAATAAACTTATAAAAAAAACCCAAACTACTGAATCATAAACTCTCCAGGCTAGGTGCAGCAATCTGTGTTCTTACTACAGGTGATTCCACAGCACACCCAAACGTGAGACCCAGCGCTTCACCATTAAAGCAACTCAATGTGAACACATCTACGCCATCAACACAGTCAGCAATGCAGTTTTATCACTGCAGCTGACAAGTCACAAATATTGTTAAAGTCCTGAGCTCCTTTTGTTTATAGCCTTTCATAATTTTTCCCTTATATTTTAGCACTAAGGTGACTGAAAATGTTCCAAGTTTTGGCACTATAGTTAAAGGGATAGATGGCAATAACATTCTGGAAAGATATTAAGACTTAGGGACATTGTTAAATATAAAAAGAACAATGAAATATTATGGCTTAAAAAGATTAACCCAAAGATTGAAACGGTCAGTTAAACCGCTATAGCTAAGTCTAAAACTTATGATGTGTGAATATTAGTTGATCTTTCTGAGGAAGTCTGCTCTCTATTCAAATTGTATTTTAATAAAGCATTTGCCACTGGCCATAACAAATAAGCCAGCCCTACTGCAGTTTGCTGAGAATGAGAATCTGTGTAAAAGTGCTGGATGCAGCTGATCAAGAGAAACGCTGTTGTCAGGAGCATTTGTTTGGTTTTACTGTGACAGTTCAATTACCCAAATTTCTTCCATCGATATCTATCTCTCTCCTCTACTTAGAATGACCAGTCACCCTCCCTGTCTGTCTGGCAAAGTCCTGCCTTCTGGGCCCAGTGTGCCTGTTACTTCTCTTTTGGGTCTTTCTCTCACGGAGACTTGGATACAATTAAAAACTCCTTAGGCAGTTAGCAAACTGTGGACTTCACGGCCAATCACTCTTGTCTGCACTGCTATCATCTCTCACATGGTAAGGGAGATACTCTTCTAATTTACCTTCCACGAGAGTCTCTGCCCTGTTCCACTTGTTCTCCAGACATAATCATGCAAGCCCATTGGCTTCCTGCTGTTCTGAAGTTAACAACAAATTTCCTCACGAAGGCCAAGAAGCCTGCACCTCGTGCCTCACCTCCCCGTGCTCTAGTCCCACTGGCTTTTGTTGCCGCGTCCTAGAGCCTGTGCGCCCTCTCCAGAGGGCCTCTGAACGTCTGCCTGCCTGGGACGCTCCTTCTCCCTCCCCACCAACTTGTGTCCTGCATGTCCTTCAAAGTTTAAGTCTTCAGAGAAGCCTTCTATGAGCTTCCAGAGACCTTCTGTGCTCTTCCTTCCATGCAACTTTACATAAGTTTATATAATAAGTTTATGGATTTTGGAGCTGGGAAACCTGGATTTGAATCTTAGTTATGCTATTTACCAGCTGTGTGATACTGGGCAAGTTACTTAACCTCCTTGCTCTCAATTCTCTCATCTATAAAAAAAAATAGGAATAACAGTAATGCTTACTTCATAAGGCTGTTGGGAGGAATCAATGAATTAATACATGAAAAGTGTTTCTTGCAGTGCCAGCATCTAGAAAATGCTCAGTATTATTATTGTGATTATTCTTACCCCCATCAGGATATACACTCCTAAAGACAAGGATGGTTTCTGTGTTCTCACCTTTGTAACATATT
This sequence comes from Physeter macrocephalus, assembly GCF_002837175.3. Lineage (NCBI taxonomy): Eukaryota > Metazoa > Chordata > Mammalia > Artiodactyla > Physeteridae > Physeter > Physeter macrocephalus. The sequence continues at coordinate 77,450,957 of NC_041226.1, forward strand.
AATGGTACATGACTGGCTTTCATAAAATGTTTGTTGAATAAACAAATGGCTACAGCTATTATTATATTTAGCACATATTAAAATAATTATTCTAAGCACATAATTCTGTTTTTTCATTATACTGCCTGACTGTTAATAGTAGGGACTATGTCAAAGTCATCTGTTTTGACTCCAGACCTAACAGTGAAAGACATGCAGTAAATATTTATTGAATGAGTGAACAAATTAGGAAATAAATGAAAATAAAGCATGAATAGATTAAATGTCTTAAATCCTTTTTCTCCCATAATTTCCTTAACTGCTTTTGCCTTTTGGGTGATGCTTCACTGGATTGAAAATGCTGTAATGGAATGCATTTTCCATTCATACAAAGCCTGGGGAAACATCCCTGAGATGTGAGAACACAAGGAAGATAAAGGGCAGAATAGAAGTCACGGGTCTGACATTCCAAACAGGAAATTCTGGCCTAAACTAATCCAGACTAAAGGATTAAAATCACTGATTCAAACTGAAAATTGCTCGTCTCTCAACTCCATTCTTCATGTGTGGATTCCTCCATTTTTCATATATAAATATAGGAAATCACAGAGTTCTGGGAAAAGAAGCCAGGGGCCTAGCTGCAATTCACTTCTGATGAGAACCTGACAAGCGTGTGAGTGCACACGTTTCCCAGCGTGTGTATCGGGCCTGTCCATCAGCCTGTAGTCGTGAATCATGCTCGCTTTGCACCACTGCCCTTATGAATTTCTGTTTGCCACTTCAGTGGCCAATGTCAGAAATATTAAAGCAGAGATAAATAAATTGCTTTCCACCTCTCCTGAACACTAGGACACAATCCAAAACCACGAATCTAGTGGTTACGCTGCTGTTATTTATTTTCTTGTTTGTTTGCATTCCAATAGTACTTCGGATGTTTAGAAAGGAAAGGCAATACTTGAGAATAGCAAACTCATGATTCTCAAAAGCAGAATGCAACTGTCAATTCCTAGGGTAAAACAGGCATGTTCCTGGGTTGGGGAGAGTTAGAATTTCTGTCCTTGTTTCCAATTAGCTTTGCTGTTTTGTGATAAGTAACCTAAAATCTACCTTCTAGACACCCCCTCAACTGTAAAATGAGAATATTGGTCTACTTTGAATGATCGCCAATGATCAAAAGGCTTTATAACTATAATTGCTTGTTTCTCTCACCATATATATATATATATATATATATATATATATATATATAAAATATATATAAAATATATATAATTTCTTGTCTCTAACCTAACCTAAAAGAATCATGTTATATAATTGGTGAAATGCCATTTTTCAATATCAAATGTCTTATGACATCAAAAAAATACTGATGCTTCTTAATTTTAAAAAAAATCTATAATCTTTCCTTAGAATCGTCTTTCCTTTATCTGAACTCTTGCCTCAATCCATAGTTAGGCCTCAATCCCTATGCTCCAAGTTAAAAATACAATTCACAGTGAGCATTAACTCCTGAAAATATTATTTAATGATCAAAGCTACAGAGATAATTAAAAATCAACTCATATACTTGTAGAAAATAAATGACTTCCATTATCACTCATATAAACAGTTCTTCACCCGTGCAAAACTATAAAAAGAAGAGAAACTTCATAAACTTTTTAAATGAGCAGCTACCATTCCGACAAAGTCCAGTAAGGTAGCTGTATTTTGACTACCACTAGTATAACTCATTAAAGAGCAAAATCATACAGCTGGTAGTCTTTTAAACGCAGCCACTTTGCTGGAGAAGAGAGTAGAATTTTAGACTGAGAAAATGAGAGGGAGGGAGGAAGAGAAAGAGAGAAGGAAAGACTCATTTGAGGACCTAGCAAAGTGGTCTTTCTCAACTATCCCATTCCTGTACGTGCACCATCCTGTGTGCGTGCCCCTACTGTAGTGCAAAGCCACTCAGCCAACAGCACGAGCTGGGGGGAGTGTGCCTCAGAGAATACCAGCAACTGCAAAGCTGTCAAACGCAGCAGGAGGACCGTGACCAACAGAGACAGCAAGAGTAATGCTGCAGGCCACACGGAAGAGCGTGCCCAGACAGAGCAGAAAGGAAGCGCCGTCTATAATGGCTCAGTGTGAACAGAAAGACGCCAAGCAGCTCCAGGCTGACAGTTTGAAACAGAAAAACAAATTCCTAAAAAGAGAAGGCAGCTTATAAACAATTTTCAGCAAGGGTAGGAAAGTCTTTCTAGCATTATAATTGTTAATGTCAGAGCAATTTCCTGCATAAAACATAAAGGACACTAGTGCAGAAGAACACGGTCACCTCACAGACAAAAGGACATTTCCCTCTGGACAGGAGGTGGCCTTTGGATGCAGAAACATTTAAATTAAAATTCTGTTCCACCTTATTATTTATGTGACCTTGAGGAAACACACAACTCTCCTAGCCTCAGTTTTCTCATTGGAGTAACTGCCCTCAAAGGTCTCAAAGGGTTGTCGAAAAAATATGTAGTGGGCTTTGTGCCTTGCCTGACACATAGTAGGTGTTTGATCTTCATAAATTTATGAGCAAAACAAGACCTTACACACATGGAAATAAAATTATAAGAGAAAGCAAGTTAGCATATCAAATTATGTCAGAATGCCTCAGGCTACTAATCCATGTAAATCTATTTATTTACAAGATTTAGCATCCACCATGTTCTGGAATAAACCTCATGCTGAGCATAATCTCTGATACGGCCTTAGGATTTATGATGTGCTCTTAAAACTACAAATATTGCAATATACCTGTTTTGACCAATCAAATCTAATATTATTTGACTCATCTTATAGAAATAGAAATACATATTTTTCGAGTATCTATTCTAAAATTAAAAGTATTTTCCTAATAAATAAAGGGCCACATGTAGTAGTCTTCTTAACCACGCTAGACTTTGCCTTTTTTTCCTCTGTTCTCCTACTTACTTTTTAGCTAGCTGAGAGTTTGTCTGAGCTAAAGGAGCATAAGGGTTCCTTATTAAATGAGTTATGTCTTTCCGTTAGAAGGATTCCACCCAGGCACCCAGGAATAATATTTGTCAGAGTCAAAGAGTTTGCTGCAAAATCACTGAGAACAGACTTATTCCTAGGAACTAAACCCAGCGTCTTCCCGCAAGGATCCCTGGTCATAAGGAAGCATTAGAACTCAGCTGCCGAAACTCACTCCCCCAGGCTTGTAAGTGCTATGCACCTCTAGGCCAATTCATTCCATTTACTTTTAATTAACTACTATCCACATTTTTATTTGTTTTTCTATTTATTTGCCTGCATAATCTCTGCCCTGTATCACCATCATTAAGGCTGTTATAACAAACTACCATAGACTGGGTGGCTGACAAACAACAAAAATTTATTTCCCACAGTTCTAGAGCCTGGGAAGTCCAAGATCAAGGTGCCAGCAGAGCTGGTTGTCTGGCAGGGGCCCGCTTCCTGAGTCACCTGCCCATCTCTCCCTGTGTGCTCACGTGGCAGGAGGGGCGAGAGAGCTCTCTGAGGTCTGCTGCATAAGGGTACTAATCATACTCATGAGGGCTCTGCCCTCATGATTCAATCAGCTCCCAAAGGCAGCCCCTCCAAATACCATCACTTGGGGGTTAGGTTTCAACATACGAATTTTGAAGAAACACAAACGTTCAGTCTACGGTACCCTGCAAATCAACAGTCTAATTTTTTTCCACAAACATGCTTTTTAAAAAATTCTATTTATAACCACTCTGTTTTATTTTCCACAGACATATATAAAGGAGATAAATCACTTCTTTCTTTCTTTATCAGTATAGTAGTGAATTGAAAAAAAAAAACACAATGTAATAAATCCTGGTTAGAGTTTTAAGAAAACTGAACTTTGGTAAATTTTGGAAGAGCAGTTAAACTATTTCAGCACAGAAAAGATAAACTCTTCTGGGCATATTCATGCTCACATATTTATTTGAAAAAAGCTGAAGCAGAGGAGGAAGCATCTTGTCCCTCAGTCAGGACCTGCGTGCTGCCGTTTGGGCTGCCGTGCCATGTGTACGCCTCTCACTGGACACTCAGCAGAGAGTGACCTTACGCTGCCCCAGCAAACCGAAGGGATCTGTCCATTAGACTTTACATTACTTCTCATTGGGGCAATTTTCAGGTTAGTCTTAAAATGCTGATAGCACTTTTATTAAACTACACAATCTTATCTTTCTCTTTGGAAAGGTTTTCACGAGTGATTAGAATTAAGGCTCCCCCTTAGTATCATTTGCACTCCAAATTTCGATATTATCTGGCCCACACTCGTGCCCTCGTGTGCCGTTCTCTTCTGCAGCCACAGAGGGGAGCACGGAGAACGGAAGGCCTCAGGTCGGGCTCCACGCAGCAGCTGCACCCGCACACACCGCCGTGCGCTAGATACCTGTCTATAAGCCATCTTCTCTAAGTAGATTCAATCAAATCACCAGAAGATAAAGTGGAATAAAGAAGAATAATATAAAGAAGTAAAATAAAGAAGAATACCATGAGGAAATTCAGAATATGCAGTGATTCACATTAAATTTAATCAGCACACACACACACACACACACACACACACACACACACACACACACAAAGAGTCTCCCCTAACAACAAACACAATTTCCAAGTCTGGTTCATTCCAATCCAGTATCTCTTTTCAGAGGTTTATTTCTGCTTGGAGAAGCAGATAAAAGAATGATGGCTTAACAACTGGTCACCTATTCAAAAACCATGTAAAACAGATATGAATTTATATTTTCACTTGATAACTAGCAACTCAGTCTATATGAACAAGGACATGGCTTCAGATCTGCTTGGAGGGATGGTACCAATTTCACCATTTTGGTTATAGGTGTATCATCACCTAGACAAAGGCATTTCTCTAAGCAGTTAGATTACGTGCACTGTTTTTTTCTGGCCCAACGTTCAGTACACCGGTATCCATGGTCTCCACTTAGAAGAGTTTCAGAGGTGGCTGGAGCATGACAATGCCTACTCTTTCTCTGCAGGTGAGTCTGCAGCTGGCCAAACGAGCAAAAATGGAGAGGCAAATCTGAGGATGTAAGGCATATACACCAGAGACACTTCCCATCATCGCTTATGCAAAGCACAGACAAGAAAGGTCTTTGGGAGATGTCAGGATGACATGGAGGTGAAATAAAAATACCTCCCTCTACATCCAGCTCCCACCTTTGCTCCACACTCTAGCAAGGAAACAGAATATTAAGCAGTGACTGATCTGCTTCTAATAGTGTTGGTTAGTCAAAGCCTAGCCTGTGGCTCTGACAAAGCATATCACATCACGTGCATATTTCAGGAATCTGCTAGACCAAAAATGTCAGTGAACCTGACATTTCAATATTTCAATGTTGAAATAATACGCACCCACAATAGCAAGGAAATAACTTTTGGAACTCAAGTAATTTTTCTTAGCAGTGGTTTCATACAACCAGGTCTTCTTCAAACACTTTCAGACAAAAGCACTGACATTTATGAGGTCATGTTATGAACAGAACCTCCTTTTTGCATCTTGACATTATGATAATTAATTAAAATAAAATCTAAGATAACCATATTAATTTTGAACTCAAGGTATTATCATTGTGTCAGAATAAATTATGATAAAAAGATCATGAGCTGACTCATTTCTGAACATTTGCTGGCAAGAAACATACTAATAGATTTACATGTTTTTCTCCATCAGTGAAGTTTACATGCATAAACTTTTCAAAATCACTGATTCACTATATTTCATAAGGTTTGTGTTGCAACAGGAGGGTATATGGCAATAAACATCAATTCTTTCTGTTTATGCAACTGTCTTCTGTAACAGAGATGGCATATAATTTCAACGCATAATGTCACTGTGTTTAGAAGCACATGTAGTCACAGTGAGGCCTTGCAGGAGGGAACATGATAGCTTGACAACCTACTCCAACCCTATCCCACAGAAGACTCCATTTACATGATCCCAAGAATGCTATCACTAACCTGGGGAACCCTCGTCAAAGAAGCAGGAGAACTACACTGACACCACTTTGACTCACCTGCCCATGGCCCACTCCCCTTTCTACCTCCTCCCTTCGGGTGTTCAAAGCAGTCTGACTCACTGTATGGTCAGCAAATTGGTATAATGGATAGTTCACACTGTGCAGACAAAAATATCTGTCTTCCCAAACTGACACTCTATACCCATTAAACAAAAAGTCCCAGTTTCCCCTCCCTTCCAGCCCCTGGCAACAACCATTACATTTTCTGTCTCTATGAATTTGAAATTTTTGGCCTTCGGAAGATAGATATGTTTTTGAGTACAAATATGAATGTTACTGGTATAATTTTCTATCAGGTTCAAAATAAGCACTCTGCTGAACACCATGTATTATTAGCCGGATGAAGAGTCACCTTTCCCTTTTTTGCTCCACTTACAGAATGTATGTGTCTGCATGTATGTGAGACTGTTCTTGCTAGTTCTCTTACTACACTGGTTGCTCCTATCGTTACAACTAATCTTCTACATTCCAATATCCCAATCATGATGAACTATCAAATTTATTCAGCTTTTTCGTGTGCCATATTTAACTTTATTTTTCCTCGTATTCAATGGTCACCGCTCCCCTCATAATCCTCTCAAATGGAAAGATGTTGAAAATAAGGTATTTTACATACCAAAGCAATGGAGGATCACAAGATTAAATAATGTGCCCCAAATTTTTCAAACAATTAGCAAAAGTATCAAAATGAAAGCCATGATTTCTGTAACTAACTGTCCATTGATGGATGAATGGATAAAGAAAATGTGGCATATAACATTAAAGAAAATCTTATATATACACAATGGAATATTATTCAGCCTTAAAAGAAGAAGGAAATCCTGTCATACGGCACAATATAGATGAACCTGAAGGACGTTATGCTAAGTGAAATAAGCCAGACATAGAAGGACAAATACTTCCCCTTAATACGGTATATGAAATAGTCAGGCTCTTACGAACAGAGTAGAACGGTGGTTACCAGGGGCTGGGTAAGGAAAAAATGGGGAGTTGCTAGTCAAGGGATATAAAGTTTCCATTACACAGATGAGTAGTTTCTGGGGATCGTCAGTACAGCACACTGCTTATATTTAACAACACTAGTGGGTGCTTAAAATTTCAAGAGGGTAAATCTCATACTAAGCGTTCTTACCACAATAAAAGAAATAAGTAAAATGAAAACTAAGATTTCTGACCCCCTTGTTATCTGCCATCATAATGCTTCCCATGAAAAGGTATTATTCCATGAAACCATTTTACTTTCTTCTCATAATATTTAAAGTTTCAGTTTTTTGTACAGTTAAGATAGTTGTCTTTTATTTTTAATAATGCCATTCCCTAACATATGTATTAACTCTGGCAACTGTGACAAATTTCAAACCTAATACTAAATTAGACCATTTTTGTTTCATACTTGAGTCAGAGAACATGAGACTAAATTTGTTACCTATTTTTTTTTTAGTACCAGTAAAGCTCTTACCATTATGTCAGGAGAGTAGAGGGAAATGCAGTGAATCATCCCCTACTTATCAGCCAAGCTGTGAGATGGCAGTCATCAGGGTACTGGCCCAACACGGGTGGCAATTAATGATGCACTAACTGGGTAAACAATTGACGAGTGTAATTAAAAGGATTCTGATTCTCATGTCTAATTGTTACCCCAGACAGCTGGATTACTTGCCTGGAGAAAAGCTTTGCTCTCCAGTTTTTGATAAGAAAAATGGAATCATTTCTCATTCTTATATTCCCTATGTGGATGATAAAGATAACTCTCTCAGGAAGATATACATTAAGATATTTCAACTCTGCTAAGGTATGGTATGCAATTTAATTTTGAAAATTCTGTCAAAACATTATTCATCTCTAAGATTACTTTCCTAACTGGGGGATGATAATTTCCTGTATAACGAATCACTCAGAAAGCTTCCTAAGGAAACGAGACAAGAACACCAAACTAATTCCAGGTTTAATATGACAGCAAGTGGCACCGAGGAAGAAAGAGAAGAAACTTTACAGGAGATGGGCTATAAATGATAGGCTTTAAGGATTGATTTTGGAACACACAGCAGTCATATATATGTTAGCATCTTCCTTTTTCTTCTGTTTCTTTTGTCATGGAAATATATAATCATACACCATCCCTGATGTCTGATACAGGGTTAATTACTACTTAATTACTTATTTTTCCCTTTGATGTAGCACGGTACTTATTTACAAGATAGTTGTCAAGATATAGTGTCAGGTTAGAAATGGAGGACACAGAAGCACATGAGAGCACAAGTTCACATGTAAAATGGCTCATGGGAACATCTGTCTGTTCTTAGATACACAGAAAATAAAAATCCTTACAAATCTCTTTACACATGTCATCAATATCTCCCCTCCACCGAATGATGGAAAGATAGATTAACCTCTCTTTTCCCCTCCTAACTTCCTGCACTGTGAAAGCTCTTCAAACGAGCATGATTTACATTAATTTAAAAAAAGGACCATTTCATCCACCCACTCATCCTCCCCCAAACCGGAAGAGTAAATCTGACCTTGGGACTGTCCCTTCCCTCAGCCAATTCTACCCTGCGAGTGAGGGATCCAGGGACATCTGTCTCTTGTGACACCGATTTTGACACAGTGGGAAGCATAAACGCTATAGTTAGCCCATTCGAGTAAACTTAAGAGCAGGCACAAGATCAACAGGCAGACCAGTGGCTGAGGACTTAGCTCATTATTAACAACATTTTAAAGTAAATAAATAATACATGACATAAAGTATGAGAAATGACAATATTAATTAAGAGCTAGCATTCAGTCATGCTTGCTCTCCACTAGGCTGTGTGCTGTACATTCTCATTTTAATCACCACAACAACTGGAATCCAGGCAGTGACACAGAGAGCCAGCCCGACTTTAAGCACAATACAGAAGCAATTTTATGTTTTAGGGAACAGAAATTTTAGGAATTTCCTAAACATTTTAGGAAACATTTTACTTGCAAAACTATCAAATTATTTGTGTTTGATACCAAAACAGCACTTAGAAAAGTATAATATACCTTGAAATCAACGTAGTTAACATTTAATAGTGTTATTTTCTTGTTAAATACGCCAACAAAGGCATCATCAAGAATGAGAAATTTCTCTCAAAACGAATTAGCACATTTGCTCATGAAGTGGGGTTTTAAATTTTTTTAATTATAGTTTTAATTAGGACAACAGTAGAAATAGATCGTAACATTAAAACAGAAGAAAAACAGGATTCCATAATATTCTGGGTTAAATGCTACTCTATATTTGAAGGGTAATTAACAGTATTTTTCTAGCAGTGAAAGTTCTGACCTGGCTTCAGAATTCCTTTAAAATCCTCACTAGCCAAGTGACCTCAGGCAAGTTGTCCTACATTCATTGTTGGGACAATTTATATGAAAAGCTTTGTAAATGGCAAAGCACACTGAATGTTGCTAACACTAGGAGATGTTATTCACAACCCTTTTTATAAACTCATCAATCTCAAAGAGCATCTACCATGTGGAAACTGGTGCCCAGAGAGGATAAGACAGAGCAGCAGACAACACTCTCAAAACTTCAAGTTGATTTATTGAACGAAGAAGTATGTGGGCACGACGATAACTCTTTGTAGCAATAAAGAGCCTTTTCCTCCCAACATCAAACGTACCTCCACAAGTTTCCTCAGGCATCTACCTTCTAGAGGGATTTGGGATGAGCTCTGTAAGCACAGAGGATGTTGCAGAGAATGGGTCCTGAAAATAGAGGGGAGACGCTGAGAACGCTGAGAGATATCAAAGCTTGAGCAATACAAATGACCTGAAACAATCTGGGGAGGGCTTTGGGACCCTGAACGCCCCACCAGCTGCACCGACTCTCCCAGGAGTCAGCATGACATCTGCTTTCACTTTCTTGATATAGCACTTCACAGCACCACCCGGGTTTCAGAAAAGACATTTGATGAGGATGATGAACGGAAATGATACTTTACCAGTTCTTTCTGCAAAAAAAGATACCCTGAAAACCTCGAAGATCATTTCACAGAGGCTTCTCTGAGAGAAAGCAGTCATAACTGATTTACAAGGGAGCATGCATCATTAGATTAGGCAGCTTTCTTTTAAACATAGGTCCAAAAACGCATGTTAGACCCAAGATGCTTCAGAAATGAGCTCTGGTTTGGTATTTAGATTAGGTGCTCAGAATGTGAGTAGAAAGGTCTGTAACTTCTGTTTAGACAACTTCCAAATGCTGGAAGCCCAGTAAAAACAAGTACAAGAACCACTCATAACAGAGCAGGGTTCTGAAGAGCTTGGCTTTGACTCTTTCTCACCTTTACTAACAAATTACGCCTTTATGCCATAGATGCTTGCTACTCTGAGTGCAACTAAAGAGCCGGCATCATCAGCATGCCCCTGGGTGGGGGGTGGGGGCTTGATATAAATGCACTCTCAGAACCTATCCCATTTACGGAATCAGAATCTGCATTTTAACAGATCCCCAGGTGATTTGATACATAATACAAGAAGCACCACCATGGATTACTCTTTCCTTAAGCAATAAAATAAAATCACATTGACTGTTTTTATCTTTCCTTTTCAGCGCCAGTATTTTTTTCCTGTAACTGCTTACACTCTACAGAGCATCCTACACTTGGAAATTATTTTGTTTCTCCTATTCCAAGGGGGCTTGGGGACACATTCCTTAAAGCCGTTGCAGGTAACAGCTAATTGGTGGGAGGCATGCTTGCGTGAACATGCATCCAGGCTGTATCACTGATTAAAGAGGTCTTAGCAGGGACAGTGAAGACAGCAAGAGTGTAAGAAGTGCTTTAGAGATGTTTTATTCAAGCTATCATTGAAGCTCGTGCAAACACACCTCCACTCTTGTCCTCCCCCCTTGTGATCTCACTTGGCTTAAAAAGATACAGGCTGTTAGAGGTTCCAGTTATTCCTGAGCAGGTGGGAGGGTGATGAGGAGCTCTTCAATCACTCATCTGCAAGGAGTCTGGGGATGTTTTGAGTATGAAAGTCATTATACGAAAACAAATCCTCTTCTATCACATTTTACTGGTGAGTAATTATTATGTTCTAGCAAGTGAGGAATTAACAGCACTGTCTTGCAGAAAGAGAGCACATAGATGCTTCACCCACAGGAATCTGCAGGTGCCTTATTTTTGACTGCAAAATTCAGATTCCGATTCTGTGTTCGATTCTGGGTCTTACCCTCTCAGAGAGCGAGGATTCATGATGACCTCCACCACCCCAAAGTAAGTTAATAATTGCCATCCTCCTGGGAGAAAAATACCTGATTTGCAATAAGATGTTGGGTAAAGGAGTGATATTTAGTTGGCCTAGCTAGTTTAGTGCTTAGACCAATTCTCATGCCATGAAGATGAAAGCAGTCTTAGTGCTCTTATTCTAGTCTCCTTGCGTAAGCTCAGCTGTCATTTAAATGACGATCTGACATCTCTGCTTTATCCTTGTTTTAATCCATCTTCCAGACTCCAATCTCTTTAACCTACCTAGAGCCCCAGTTTCCTCATTAATATGCTTCCACTGCCAATTTAAATTGTTTGCTATTTTACACGTGGATAAAGTCTAAACTCTATAGCTTACTGTGAGAAGATTACCACTAGAATAACTGCTGATCATTTGATGGTGTTTATTGGTGCCAAGTACCATAAAAACACTTTCCATATATTAACTCAGTTCACCCTCTGAGGTAAATTCTATTAGTCTTCATTTTACCCGTAAGGAAACTAAAGGAAAGAAAGTGTAAGAAACTTGCCCAAGGTCACGCAGCTAGAAAGCAACAGAGTTGGATTCCCAGCTCTGGGTCCACAGTGTAAAAATGTGTGCATGGTTTAAGACAAAAATATCTCTTAAATATTTTACTTTCATTTTCGACAAGGATCTTCAGTACCCGTTAAAAAACTGTACGATAAGGAGTAAATTTTGAAGACAAGGAATAAACGGAGAAAATAAAGATGGCAAAAGGCCATTATTTTTAATGCCTTATGTATAATTTTAAGAATATTCAGTGCTTAATTTAAAGTGGTGACATGGTAGAGCATATTATATTCAGTTCACATTTAAACTTGTATCTCCCTCCCTTTAATAGACAAATACACAAATGCAAATACTCTAAAATACATATATACGGTGGACTTCCTATGATCTTTGTGTGGATAAAATGAGATCTACAAATTGATTTTATGCATATCCTAAGATCTAAGTACGAATAAACTAAAAGAAATGAGCACGGTTGGTAAAGCTCTTTAGCAATGCCGCTGCCATATATATTTTCTCAGACATGTAACAGTAAAATCCCAAATAATAGTGGTTGCAAGCAGGTAGGTTTTCGTTTTTTTTTTTCTCACTTTAAAACGGAAAAGTTTTGGCACCGGGTGGTCCACTGGGTATAGTAACTCCAAATACTCATCAGATCCCATGGCTAAACTGCACCATCCTTAGGATCTAACAGACTTTCCTCATTAAGGTTCGGGATGCCTGCTGGGGTTGAAGAAGATCACACTTGCCTTCCAGGTAGAAAAGTGGAGAGATAAAAGGTAAAGAAAGACCCTTACCCTCTAAGATAACCCCATTGAAAGACTACACTGAACTCCTGAACACATTTTATTGGCTACGACTTGGTCACATGGCCCCTTATAACTACAACTGAGTTCAAGATACTGGGTCTCTACTAGAAAACAGTAAAGAAAAAAAATGACTATTTCTGTGTAATTTATGACCCTACTCACCCTTATGGTTTAATTTGAAAACTACTTCCTAAATAAAATCTTTCCTAATCCTTTCTTGTTGAACTTGACCTTTCCCTAGTGATTCACAGCATCCTGATTTGGAATACAAATAGTTTTAAGCAATTCTGTTTCTCCCATGAAATGATATGCTAGTGGGAGGCAGGGGTCACCAGTGCATGTATTTATTCATGCATGCAGCAAACATGAATGGAGGGACTATTACGGGCACCTCCCCCGATGTTTTGCATATAGAAGATGTTCAATAAATATTTGGTAAATTATGCAATTACATTTAAGCAGATTTCAAACACAATTTTAACAGCATTTAAGGTTTCACAACCCAATGAGGGGTCAAGGCAACCTGGGAATGTCTGTGCCTCCTCCATCTGTGACTGCCAAAACTACTGCCCAAGGAGCTTGCCCTGGAATGAGAGCCCCGACTATGTGTGCCCTCAAGGGACCACCACAAAGGGGAAGGAGCTACTCAGAGGCAACACCCCATTTAGCACAGTTGATGCCATTAGTATGCGCCATTCATGAGTATTTTCATTTAACAGAAAAAAATAATAATAATATTAAAATGCTTGGGGGGGAAATGGTAACATCCCAGCACTGAAATAACCTCTATAAGTATTGCGGGTCATAGATATTCTCTCCTTTATTAGTTCTTAGTTCTTCTCTGAGAATGACTCGGGGCATAAAAAACAGAAACGCAACAGAAAAGCTGGAATCTCTGTTAAATTCTTTTAAAAGCCCAAACTAGAAAAAAATAAAAATGTTTTCAATTTCTTGTTTAACTTTGTTTTGCTTTGTTTTGTTTTTCTACAACACATTTCACAACGACTTTTTACACTGCCATGGGGGAAGCATATTGTTTGAATAAGTTCTGGGAAATAAGTTGATTATATGCCTGTTTTACATTTTCCATTATTTTTTGCATGCCTGAAGTGTCACTGAAATCTCAAATACTCTTGCAAAAGAATGCTTTTCACAAACCATATATAGAAATGTGCATCTATGTTTAAATTTCTATCTGTTTAGAAGTACACAAAAATAATGAATAGTTATCTATTAAAATAAAAAAATATTTTCTGCTTTTACTTATGAAATCCTTCTTACATATAACTTGGTGAAATATCATATTCTTTTCACACACACATAACAATTTAAAAAATTTTTCATCTCATTTTGAAACATTTTAGCCAATTTGGCTTCTAAGTATAAATAAGGTAAGACAAGTGATAGAAATCCCCAATATATCATTAAAGCAAATGGGATCCAAGATTCATGTACTCATAGATATCAGAATTAAAACATAAAAAGATCCATTTCATCATTTACTTGTAGGCAAATGAAGTAAGCCTAGTTTATAGATAAGAAAATCAAAGCCAAGAGAGATCAAATTACTTGCGCAAGGTCACGAAGAAATAATGTGTCTACCACAGATGTTTGGTATACTGGCATTTTAAAATTTATTAAGTGTTGCCAATCATTATGATGCAAAAATTTGAATTGTTTTCAAAATCAAATATGTAGATTGAAAGCATATTACATATAGAGGGTAAAGGTAGAAATCTGTACATTTACCAAGCTTGGAGACTCACAAAGCACACTGATATATGAAAGACTATGAGTAGGCCTGCCATAAACAAATATAATTAACTTTTTTTTTAAAGCTACCAATTCTCAGACATACTTGAGGACAACGTTCCTTATCTTTCAACATCTTTTAACCTCCTGTGTAATCAGTGATTTCCCAGCACACTCTGGGAAAACTTGACGGCGATCTAATTCAATCTTGGCAAATCTCTGGGAAGACGACATCTGCCAGTGTGATATTTATGCCCAGCTGTTTATTTAGATATCACCAGGACCCTCCCCCTACACCCTGGTCAGCTTTCGCGTGTTCTCTTCAATAAAAGCATCACCCAGATATTCTTGGACAAGCCAGGGAAGCGCTCAGCCTCCATGGGTCATGTGCATGTTATTCAGGCCACTGATACTTCCCTAGGTAGAAGAAATACATGTAACATTTAACTAACCCCATTTAGCAGAACATCAGTGGTGCCTAATGGCTGGCTGCATGTTTTACATGCCAAGCGTATTTTATTTATCTAGCAAATACTCTTCTATGGCACTGACAGTGTGCCAGACACTATTCTAAGCGCTTTAGTAATCTGGATTTATTTAATCTTTATAACAACCCCAGGAGTTAGGTGCTGTGATTAACCCTTTATCACAGATGAAGAAACTGAGAGTCAGAAAAGTTAAGTAAATGGCTCTAAGCCACACCAGTGGTAAACTGCAGAGACAAAGTTTGAATGTAGATTTGACTCCGGAGCTCAAGCAACACTTGAGAGAATTATCCCTATGACCTACAGCTCCACCAAAGGAGACTGTGTTATATGACAGGGGCCCCTCAAAGCTCACCTCACCAACAGCCACATCTTTCCATTCGTGGCATGTAGCACAATCACAGAATAGGAGATCCTATAATATTGATCCTAAAAATATTGGCGCAAACTCATTTGACTTTATCAAAGAACTGACAATCACTGAGAGTTTCTTATTGAAGGTTATATATTCTGACTTTCATGTGGATAAAATGACTTTCTAGTAAGGGCTGGCACAATTAATTTTAATCACCCCTCACCTTATTAATCATTAACTGAGTACAGGGTCTATACAAGTTACCCTGATACTGCCTTGGAGATACAAAAAGCCATTCAGATACTTAAGAGATAGCTACTATTTTCTAGAATTGTGCTGTTCACTATGGCAGCCACTAGCCACATATGGACATTTAAATTAAATTTTAAACTTATTAAGTTTAAATAAAACTGAAGATTCAGTCCCTCTGCTGTACTTGTCACAGTTCAAATACTCAACAGCCACATGTGGCTAGTGGCTACTGTGTTGACAGTGAAGGTATCAGGCATTTCTATTATCATGCAAGGTGTTTTTTTTTTTTTTGAAGTATAACTGACTTTGTGGAAGGTTATTTTGAGCAGCGCTAGAGCTGCTCTTGAATAACCTCAGCTAAGACATAGTTAAGCACCTGTAACTTCCTCTGCAAAATAAAGGACAGGGTAACCTCACTGTAAATAAACAAGTCTTGGTCTCTTTATATAGCTTTTGAGGGATTATACATTTAAGATAAAAATATAATAATATTTTAAGATTATAAAAATGTTTTTTTTGTGAAATTATTTAAATTCTGAAACTTAGTTTAAAAATGCAAGCTTTGATATTTTTTCAACTTCTACTTGGCTCTTTTTTTTAATGCCTGAATAATTGCCCATATGCATGTAATCTTCTAATTTTGTAACCGTTATTCTGAACCTCATTTGACTGATATCACTCTCCCATAATAGCTCGGAATTGTATTAGTAATCTCCTCAGTACATGAAACCAATACTCTACTAGCAGGAGGCTGTGGTCAAGCCTGCTCATGAAGAGACCCAAAGCAGATGGAAACGGAAACAGAAATCTCTGGCCAAAGAACAGGGCAGGTAAAGAGAGATAGATGGCTCTGGTACAAGTTGCACTTTAAGGTCTAGAATATTCTGCTTATATGGAAGTAAAAATGATTTCTGTGCTGATGTGGCTAAAGGTAGAAAAGGCAGCAAACACACAGGTGAGTGGACGTGTCTCCATATACCTTCCTGGTATATACACGGGGCTTACAAGAAATCAACTGTCTTGACAACCCCCTGTGCTTCTTCCTTATTTATACCTTCACGTTGCTTGTTTTCTGACACCAAAGAGTAAAAGCTACCTTGATCCGAGTCCAGGTGAGAAGTTCTCACCAGACACCATGGGCTGGTCCAGTACCATAGCAGACCCATGATTCATCATCAGTGGTCAGATTTCTACACTGGAAAGTAAACACACTATGTTCAACAAGCCTAAAATACTCCCTCATAGGAAGTGGCCAAATTCAGGAAGACTGTGTCTGTCTTGTGCTTTTACACGATGATTTATATTCCTGAGACCCCAGTCTACTTCGTTTGACATCTGAAATTAAATGGGGACCATCCATCAGGAAGAGCCACAGCTTAATCTGCATCACTGGAAATGGATCCTGACATGAAGTACAGTGTGTTGCATATGAGTGAGGGTCTTTAAGAAAAACACCTTTCTTAGAGTAGACTGGCATAAGCAACGCTCTTATGGCTGGCAAAATAATTTAAGGTTTTTCAGGCAGAGAATGTTCCCTGAATGACCTAGTATGGAGACTTTAGTAAAGCACCTGAAGCCAGAGAGGACCAACTCCCATAATTAGAAGCCGCATCTCAAGATGGTAGAGCTCCCAGCAAACAATGGACTTTGTACCTAGCATTTCTAGACATTTTTATCAGTTTATTAAAAACAATGAAAAGAATGTGTACTTCGTGATAAACTGACTTAAAAACTCAAGAATAGCCTCTTTCACCTCCTGGCCTTCAAGGTGCCAGCTCTTTGACGTTTGCTCAGCTGTCTCCTCCAATGAAATAAATTTATTGTAGTCTGTTTAAAGTACCTTTTTGTCTCTCACCTACAGTCAGTGTTTCCTTGACTGAGTTACCTGGGCATCTTGTTAATGTGCACACGCATCACCTGGAGAGCTTATTAAAATGCAGATTCTAATTCAGGGATGCAGCAGGTCCAAAGCAGGGCCCAAGACTCCATTTCTACAAGCTCCCCAGTCAGGGCTACACTGCTGATCTGTGGAACACACTCTGGGCAGCAGGGAACCCAGAGCGTCTCTCTGTCCTTTTACACACATACCCTTGCTGGCTTCAGCTTTCGGTTTAGACACTGGTTCCTCTAAGTAGGCTTTCCAAAGCCTCACATAGTACCTGGACATCCCTCAGAGTATCAATAATCACACTATATTCCAATTATCCATTTGCTTGTCTGAGAGTCTTGTTTGCCTTTGTCACCAAGCACCTAAGAGAATGCCTAGCATACAGTAGGATATCAATACCTATATGTTTAATTGATAAATGACTTATTATCATAACTGCAATTCAAAATTGTATCTCAGTAATATTATAAATTAAACCTACAAGTAATGGACTTTCAAACTCTGAATGTTAAATTATACATGCCAAGGGGCTGCTAAAACAAAGGCAGGTGGGACGTGAGCAAGTCTCACTGGTACGACTACCTCAAACTCCACAAAGCTGCAACACAAAACATGGTCCATTCCATGTCCCTGAATCCTGGCAATGACCTGGAAATTTGTTGGAAATGCAGAAGTTCAGGCCCAGACCTACTAATCAGACTCGGTATTTTAATAAGATTGCCCAAGAGGTTCACCTTGAAATGAAATCTAGACGTGAACAAACATAATCACTATAATTCCTTATTTCAGCTTTGTTTTCCATGAGATACATCCTACAACTTCTAATGTGCACATGGAAGACCTCTGTGCTGTATTCCCTGGGACAGAGGCCAAATTAACCAAAAACCCATTAAGAAGAGCCAGTAGAAACAGAAGCCATCTGTGAATGGAATCAAGCAGAAAATAAACTGAAAATAAACTTAAAAGCACTTTAAAGACATTTGGAGAGAAACTACATATCAACTGATGATCAAAAATGCTATTTTATAAAACAGACATTGCCTCTAACATTAAATGCTTCTAAAGAGACAAAGTGCTGTAAAAGTACGTTTCTTATTTTCCACTCAAGTACTGAAGCACCAAAACTTGCTTGGTCTTTACTTTCTGCATAGTTAAATCTGATGTAAATTAGTACATAATGAACATTAATATTCACTCTCATCTTATCAAATTTCTAAAGGAAACTCCTTTTTGAAGGGTTCTAAAAATAGTTAATTAGAATATACTGAACATTCCCTCCTCCAATATTTGTGACTAGAAATAAGTACAATCTGTTGAGTAGCAAGTTGTAAGTAGACACTAATAAAATACATATTTAAAGAAAATCTATAAAATCAATAATTATACAAGAGAATCTTATGAAATGACCAGAAGAAAACTTAAAATGAATTTGAGCATCAATTTAAACTTAAAAAGCCAAAGTAATTATGCCAGAGTTCCTTCTCTGCCCCTCTCTTTTTTTTGCAGGATGTTAATAAGAACTTGAAAATTCATTACTATGTAGGTCATTCTTAAAATATACTTCAATGGGTTTTTTTTTTAAGGAACAAAATGTCTTGCCTCTGGATTCAATCTTATTTAAAGAATATTCAACAATAACTATAACTGAATTCAACATTCAGCAGTTCTCACTGCAGACTAGCTCTTCACACTCCATCTTCTTTTCATTCATCAAAAACCATTAAAATACCTTCAGTCCTTTAATAAAGCTAATCATAATACAGCAATTATATGAATCATGCTTTGATTTGAAGAAATCCAGCAACCACTGATAGTTTGACAATAGAATGAATATACTTTGAAATGAAGACATGGGTTTGCTTAACTTCTTTTTTCCTAATTCAAACAAGATTTTGACACTCTGATCCAACATGACTTCACCTAAAAACCATGCAGAAAAAGACAGTAGTTAAATTCTGCCTGATTTTAAGAGTGTAGCGTAAGGATACATGTTTCTGGGAGTCACAGCAGATTTGGCTACCCCACTTTTATATGATTATGGAATTAAAACTAGATTTTCTCCAAATGGATATATCCATTCAACAAATATTTAGTGAATAATTATGTACCAACTGTCCTGAAAGGATAAATAATAAAGACCTGGAGCTAATTTTACATAGCACATTAATTCTAAGTCAATAATTATACATATGAAAAATGAACAACTTACATGTAGTTTAAAAGTTCAGAATGTCCAAGAAGATGATTCCATTTATGGCAAAAGGAAAATCCAGAAATACTTTTTTAAATTCTTAATTTTGTACTAGTTTCTTTTATCACTTTGACATGACCCAAGTCCAGATGAAGGACTGTTAACTCCATTCTCTCCTTTAAATACAAAGATGATGCTATCGGGTGGCATATGCTTGGACTCATTTTTCAAATAGTGACCCACTTCAGCTTCTTTAAACAACCAAAAGGTCTGGTCTGTGCAGTGGCACAGAGATACCTGATGACAAAGAATGGGTGCAAGCGGAGGCAGGCCGAACGCTGGTAACCTTAACCCTGTTTACCCTGTTTGCCCAAGCGCCAATCTAATTGCTCCTCCACACAAAACCATACCAGTTCCTCAATGAGTATAAATCCAGAAATTAGAGTACAATCTCCAAACTGTGTTTTCCATTTTCAATACTAAACATTCTTCAATACTAAGCATATCTATTTAGATAATTTAACTTCATAAAAGCACAGTGATATAAATGGGGAAATGTAATTGAGAATACCCTTTTAAATCTTGGGATTCTTTTAACTCCTGTGCTTTTGGGGAGAGGACTCCAAAACACTGCTCTACACATATCCCCACTCTACTTTGCCCACTCCCCAGAAAGTTAGAATTTGCTTTCAAACTACTTACATTTTAAAATTACATACGGAAAAGTCTCATCTATCCGTTATGTCAATTTTATCTCCATTATCATACCATCCAAAAGGATGCCACTAATAAGATAATCTTTGGAACACTTTCCTGAAAAAAACTTGGAAGATAATGGCAGAGTTGGATTTAATATACATTTTTTTTAAATACATTAAAAAGTACCAACCATAAGCAAAGTCCTGAAATATAAAACTATATCTTCTTTGAGCCGAGATTCTCTGCATTTTATCCTTACTATCTCTGGGAGACTGTATCACCACTTGACAAACACCCTAGTTTCCTCTCTACTCTGCTGAACACAGGAGTGGTAGTGTGACTTGCTTCACTCAGTGAAACGTAGCTGTAAGTGGTATGTTTCACTTTTGAGCTGGACTTTTATGAGCCAGATTATGGTACCCTGTCTTCTTTCCTTCTGCCACAAGACTGACAATGTTCTAAACAGCGACTGTTCTGTCAGACTGAACTCTGGATTGAAAATGTATAACAGAGGCACTGCCAGTCCACAACGACATATATTGTTAGCAAGAAAGAAATCTTTCATAGATGTTATTGTTGTAAGTCACGGACATTTGGGGATGTTTATTAATTCACCATAACCTGACCTATCCCGATTGACACAGCCTTCTCACCTTCCAAGTCTGACTCAATACTCACAATCTTACCCCAGGTATATTTTTCCACTCCCTAAAAAAAGACCATACAGTAAGCAAGAAATTGGAAAACCATTTTACTCAAGTAAATGTATAGCAGTGTTAGGTATGCAGAATTTGAACTTTAATGAGGATGCAGGACTAAAGACAAAAAAAGCAGCTCCTAGAAGAATATCTGCCATTCCAGAATGGTAAAAAGAAATAAGTATTCTAGTTGGATCAGAAGAGTTGAAGAGAGATAGTTTCCAGACCTCTATTCATAAAGGCAGCTGCCCTAAAGTGCCTTCATGTTTATTTCAAATCCCACTGCTGAAAACTTTAATCTGAATTCAGTATTATGGGCAGCATTCCAGACCAATGAGATTTATACAGATGACTAAATAGGCATATGCAATTACTCTATTGGTCTAAGCAAGTCAATCTTATTATGGAATTATAGGTCACCATTTAGAAACTACAGGTTCTAAAATTCATTAATTTACCCTAAAAATACATTTTAGGAAACAGACTGTATTCATCTAAAGCAATTATGTGACATTTATCATTCTATAATTATAGCAAATCTCTTAAATTTTAAAAAATATTACAAAGAAAATTTAAATTAATTTTTTTAAAAATTTTTATTGGAGTATAGTTGCTTTACAATGTTGACTTTACACAAAAACAATTTTGGAAGAAATAAGGCTTGAAAATGACCACTTTCAATTTCTTTAATTAAAATTCCATTTTCTCTATGCAGAATCAAGCCTAATAAAATTTTACGTACATAGGTCCCTGTAATAAAACACATCTGTACTTAATAATGCTGATGAAATCCTACATTAATAGTTAAATATTTACCAAATACTGACTTAGTGACAAAACAAAAATGAAGATGTATCTTGCCTGAGATGATTTAAAAATACATGAAACTGTCTCTGCTTATCTAAAGAATAATATCTTTGAGGGACCTTTAACAGTAATGGATGTGCAAACAGTCTCTAATGTGTCCACAATTCACTGTCCTGGTCTCATGTCCTCGGTAGCCTCCTCCCCTTCAGTGTGGCTGGGACTTGCTTCCCAAGAACACAACGGGCCAAAGGTGATGGTTGTCATTTTCATGATGACATTACAAACGACCGTAACATTCGTCTTGCTGAGAAACCTTCCCCCTTGCTGTCTTTCAAGAAGCAAGATGTCAGGTTGTGAGCTACCCTAGGGAGGGCCACTTGGCAAAGAACCAAGGGCAGCCAGCAGCCAGCAGATGGGCAGTAAGTATCCCAGGTCCTCAGTTCCACAGTCTGCAAGGCATGAATTCCACCAACAATCGTGTGGGTTTGGAATCTGATCTTTCCCTAGTAAAGACTCAGTCGAGACCCCAGTCCTGGCCCACACATTGATTGTAGCCTTGCTGAGGACATATCAAGGCCATGCCAGACTCTGACCCACAGATATTGTGAGATAATAAACGTACATTGTTTTAAATCTCTACATTTGTGGTAATTTGTTACAGAGCAATAGATAACTAATACAATGGAATTCTCTGCTTTGCGGGTTTTTTTTCGTTTGTTTGCAAAAAAAAGAAAAAAAACTCAAGCTGCTTCACTTCGATCTACACTTTAAAAAGAAGTCGAATATAATATCTCATTTTTGAAATTACCCATGAAAACTGGCAACCACTCTGTTGAATAAAATGTTTAGCAAATTACTCAAAAAACTGATTGGTTCTTTCCTTCGTGATGATTGTTTGCCTCTTCCTATTCTACCCGACGTTTAGATAACGCCACTTGCTCCTGATTATACCGTGCCTGGCTTTCTTTCTTGATTTCTGGCCTTTAATTCTACAGTGACTGCTTTGGTCATCTGATTTGAAGAAAGTTTGTTAATCAGTCAACAACCCAAGTATAGGGAAAATAATTGATGAAAATCTACTGCTCTGTCTTTGTAAATATAAATTTTACTTTTTAATTTTAATTTCATTCGGGGGTAGGCAGCAAAGCTATGCCCAAAGTTGGAGGACAATTTTCCTCTCTGTTAAGATCATAATAGTTCACAGTTAGCACCTAGTGTTAGTGACAGACCAAGTTATTTAATTCTCTGAAGTAGGTCTGATAACTATCCCCATTTTGCAGAAGAGTAAACAAAGGGCACAAGACTTTTAATTAAAGCTCTTAATAATTATCTTATATTTGTTTTCTATTACATTGCTATGGTATAGACGCAGTCTTGATTTTCAAAGATTACAGATTATTGGAAAGAAAGAAAGTAGGAAATCACTGAAAACATTAGCTTGAAGACAATTTCTAGCAACATGTGGATGATTTACATGATAAGTCCATAATATCGATTTCGTACATATGTACTAGTCCATTTGTTTCTCCTGTTAGATTTTGAGACTACTCTTAAAGCTAGGAGTTATGTCTTATTCATATTTTTTGTCTAATCACTTGTAAAGCAGAAAAGAAAGAAGAAAATGAGCTTGTGTTGGTTAAAAAACATTGTCATGATTCTTTGATGCTTCTACAACTGAGAGGTGCGAGCATGCCCTCTCTCTGAATCTGGGCGTGCTTGTGACTGCTTTATTCAAAAGACCAGGGCAGAAGTGATGCTCTGTGACCTGCAAGGCAGGTGATAAAAGGTTATGCAGTTTCTTCCTTGTTTGCTGGGACATGCATTCTTGAAGCTTTGGGCTGTTCTTTAAGGCAGTCAGTGAAGCCAAGACCACCACAGAGTAAGGAAGCCCAAGTCACACAGAAAGGCCATGGGTAGGCTTTCTCATAGACAGTCTCGACTGAGTCCAGCCTTTGAACTGTCCCAGGCCAGGTGCCATACATGTGAGTAAAGTCTCCAGATGAGCCCAATGCCCAGCCATTAAAGGCACCTTGAGCCCTTCAAATCTTCTCAAAGCACCAGATACTTTAGAGGACAGAAAAGCTTCCCCCATTAAGCCATGTCTGATTTCCTGATCCACAGAATCTTAGACTGTAATAAAATAGTTGTTGTTTTATACTACATTTTAGTGGTTTGTTATGCAACAGATAATAGGACAGTGTTCAATAACAGCTTGCTGAATGATTGATTCTCCATTAGGTTAGAGGTTCCATTGAGTAAAACTAATGAAAATTGAAATAAAAGAAACCTATGTGTCCTCATGTACCTTACTGAATTCTTTCCCTCTCTGGCTAGCAATGCTGGTAAGCAGTTTCTTAAAGTTGTTCTTATGACATTTTCTCCTGCCAGTTCATTTAATTCATTTAGTAGGTAATATTCATGCATTGACCCTTGTGCCCAATTCATCATCTGAGAAGTTTTGACACGTATGATGTTAAGCAGATTAACAATGCCTATGAGCAAGCTGTGTACAATACAAGTGAAAAGATTCAGTTTGAGGCTGCATATGAACAGTGTCATGGAAAGATATATGGCAGAGTCCTCTCCAAAGAGCTTCTTACTTCTTTCATTGGGTTATACTAATGTGTTTCACTGTGTGTCCATATGTGGCAAGTTAAATGGAAATTAGTATAACTGTCCAAATAAATAAAGTACCAAATATATCTGCCGAAATTTTTGAGGGAAGAGTAATTTTAAGGCCGTGTTATCTGGAATATTCAGTTGAAATCCTCATGTTTTGATTTTTTAAAATTAAGGAACTATAGTGAACTAGTCCACTTGAAATTGAATAATTTACTCTGCATTTATAACTTTAATTGTCTTCAAGTGGGTGATTATTATGATATTCTCTCTCAGCCACAGAGTTTTTAACTGTTCTTTAGGAAAAAACAGTTACATTTTCACTCACATGTTAAAATCATCACCTCTTGTATCATCCACCTACTAGCCATATCTTTGGAATATTCTAAACATCATTTGAACAAATTTTCACATTCAATTTATCTGGAATATTTTGGGAAGAATTAAAGGCCAGAAATCAAGAAAGAAAGCCAGGCACGGTATAATCAGGAGCAAGTGGCATTATCTAAACGTCGGGTAGAATAGGAAGAGGCAAACAATCATCACGAAGGAAAGAACCCATCAGTTTTTTCAGTAATTTACTAATAAACATTTCATTCAACAGAGTGGTTGCCAGTTTTCATAAGTAACTTCAAAAATGAGACGATATTATATTCGACTTCTTTTTAAAGTTTAGGTTGAAGTGAAGCAGCTTGAGTTTTTTTTTTGCTTTGCAAACAAACGAACAAAAAAACAAAAAACAACCCCCAAAGCAGTGAACATTTTCCTCCCTGTAGGCCACTGATTTGCTTTCAAAAAACTTTTTAATTATGAAAAAATTTAAACATATAGAAAAGTTGAAAGACTAATAACAAAACACTCACATAACCATAACCTAGATTTGGAAAATGTTTCCATAATTACATTTATATTTTCTGCCTAAACCATATCAAAGTAAGCTGCAGATGTCATAACACTCTCCTTAAGTGGAAAGTGATATTTTAAAACATTTCTCTGTGGGTTATTTGAATTTTTGGAACTATTTGACCTGTCCAGGTGACTTCTCAGATGAAATCACCATTGTAAAGTTAAAATATCTTTCTAGTCTCTTAAACGTCATAAACTCATCAGCAGAAACAGTGATATATTTTCTAAAGTCTTCTAAATTTGGAAAAAGACATTGAATTTTTTTAAAAATTGCTTTTCTGGAAAGGTTCAGAGATGAATAGCTACTTCTTTCTTTCTCAGATGAAATCACCATTGTAAAGTTATAATATCTTTCCAGTCTCTTAAACGTCATAAACTAATCAGCAAAACCAAGCAGTGATATATTTTTCTAAAGTCTTCTAAATTTGGAAAAAGACATTGAATTTTTTTAAAAATTGCTTTTCTGGAAAGGTTCAGAGATGAATAGCTACCTCTTTCTTTAAGTGGTCAGGTTAAAGAAACACACATCCCCACTGCAAGCTATGGAATAATTACACTGCTGTTTATTACTTTTCAAACCCATAATTACCCATAAAGAAGCATGTAGAAATAAAATAATGGGTTTATATTTAACATATAAAAAGCTCTGCTGTTCAGCAACAAAGATATCAAGCACCATATTTTATAAAATTGGTATTTTGTAATTATTTGACTTAGGGACAACTGTCTTTTTAAGAGGGAAACAATGAACTTCTCATAAGCAAGCTAGAAGGAACAATTTCAGGTTGAAATTGCAACACTGTCCTGATTTCAAAGCTCTGAATGAAATCTATTTTCATTTATCGGCTGAAAGCGAGACCATGTGAAAAGAAAAATTTGTTACCAAGTTGTTGGGTTTTTTTTTTTTTCAGTAGCAGATTATGAACACCAGAGCTTTTAGATTAAGAGATTTACATGCCTTTTAATCTTGTTCTCATAAACATGTACCCAGAAAAAGAAAATCAAATATTCTCTTTGATTTCCCTCACATTCTTTCCTTCTCTTGCTTTAGTAAACACGCTGTTTATATATAAATTTCTTACATTTTTTCACGCCCATATGTGAGTCACACATGATGAAGTATCTGATTATTTATTCCTTTTTCAACTAGGTGCACTGTGGGATATCTTTTATCTCAGTGCCTAAATTACTATTGCCATATAATAATAGTGCTCAAATTATCTAAGAGCAGCTTCCACTAAAGATCTATTTTTAAAAAGAAATATTCATTTGTCCTTATACTGTTTTTTTCCTATAGAGCATACAAAACTTGTATGACAAAGTACATTCCCAGAGGCAATGATCACAAATTAAGTTATTAAAATGTTCTTTATGAAGCAGCCTTTAATACACCTGGACGGCAATCATCATACCCTTCGCCAATAATCACTGTGATCGTTCTGAGAAAATGCGTTTGTTCCCTTCAGTGCTGACACTGCTTTAGTCCCTATGATTCACCTGCTCATTCCACAACAAGCATCGACCAGCAGCCCTGAGATTGGCCCTTCACCATTAACTGGAGAAGTCAGAGCAACTGAGTTGAACAGCCCCTTGGGAAATTCTCTTTAATAATTTACCACATTAAATGCATCATATATTGTCAAGGTAGGAAAAAAAACAAAAACAAAAACAGTAGGAATAGGCTCAAGGCCGTACAAAATAGCCCAGAATGGAGACAGCATTACACAGACAAAAGTAAATTCATGACAATCGACCACAGGTAGGAAATGGGGACTCTCATTAATCATGGTGTGTTTCCCCCGGTCTATCTGCAGCACCTTCATCTGGTCCCATGTATGTCAAATGTCCGGCCATTAAGATAAATTAATATATCTGGATGAAGACAGAATGTTTTTCCCTAAACAATATCTATCATGAGTTAACTTTTCTACAGTTCACCTACTACAAAATCTAGTCTTGATTTGAAAAAAAAAAAAGTAAATTGTTGGGTTCCTTTAGCTATATAGTTTTCAGTTTATTAATGTAATCAAGTTGTTAAGGAAATGCAAATTTGCACTGCTTAGCTTTTGCATTTACCTGTTTAGGGCGTATACTGTGAGAAACTTAAACATCCATCCAATTAAGAGTGTAATACTGGAGAAGCTGTAACAGTGAACCAAGTGATCAGTGAACTCTCAGTCATGCACTTTTGAGGTTCTGCCTGTCTGGACAGTGTGACTGGGGCAAAGCCCGACCTCTTCGTCCATGTTAAGAATTACTCCTGTATGTAGGGCCTTTTAAAATCTCTACCTTTATGAAATAATTGAGGACCATCAAAAATCAACCCCACTATCTTTGGGGAACCATTTTAGATTTTTGTTATGAGAAGTTCAAGCACTTAATATAATGTATTAAATGTAAAATTACAAATTTAATACATATTCATATGGATTTTTGTTAATTTTCCCTAGATTTTGAAGTTATTTGGAAATGAGAAATTTATTTCTTAAAGACTAAATAAACAAATAAGAGTCTGGGTACTCTTTTAATATGCTTGCTTTTGCAAAAAAAAAAATAGATAAATAGCTGCTTTGACTCCTTGTAGGTGAAATAGCACAAAGTTGGCCTGTTTTATCCATTAAGTCATAAGAACAAAAAATATCAAGTACCTAAAGACTGAATCAATTATTTTAATAATCTTAAAGAGCCAGTCAATAGAATAGAGAAATCAAGTCCATGGCTGAGCAGTTATAACTATGACAGTTGAAAATAATCTATATTCGTCAATGAAGCAAACAATGTTGACAAGGATTTTGTTTACTCAGACTTGAATTTCATCCTACTGGAATTTTCAGATACATTGAATAAAAATGAACATTTAGTTTAAAAAGTCTAAACTGAAATGATAGGAAAGGGTTCATTTTTTCATAAGAGACTCTTAAAATTTCAATATATATTTAGAAATCCTTGGGACAAATAGAACATACCTGAAATCTGCCATTTCTTTGCCAACCCTCTACAAAGCAGTCAGGTATAAAGACCCACAGCTCCACTGACAGCAAGATCATTTGCATTTGCATGTGGTCTTTTTTCCCATTATTTCACCTGGACTTTGCAAAGGAACTTGAAAAAGCACGGGGGTCAGTGGGGGGGGGCCCACACCTCCTTGCCCAATGGCCCATAGTGACCAGCCCAGTCTTCACTAGGCGGAAGGAGAGATTCTGTTTTTAAATGGCTTAGGATTCAGATTTACCTTTTTAAAAACACTTGCTTCTCTTCAGACAGTCTCTCACTGCTTATCTAGAGTCATAGTGACTCCCAAGATTAAATATGTCACCAGTGCCTTTTTAAATGCCTCTATGGAAACTAAATCCAAGATCTCTACACTAGGACAGTTCTGATCAGAAACCAACAACTGGATTAGAAGGACAAACTTGTCAATGTTTTCTACCAGCTCAGTGTCTAACAGTAAAGAGAGCAGAGTATGCCTTGCAGTGTGACGCCACCCTCTCTTCTCAGAGGAGCTTGGACTGAAAAGATGACAACGCTACCTGCCAGCTACATTTTTTTTTTTTTTTTTTTTTTTTGGCCACACGGTTTGTGGGATCTCAGTTCCCCAGCCAGGGACTGAACCCGAGCCATTGCAGTGAAAGCCCGGAATCCTAACCACTAGGCAACCAGGGAACTCCCTCGCCAGCTACATTTTATTACACACTTGCTCTGTTTCTTCTCTCAGTGACTCCTCAACCTGGATATATAAGTATTCCCATCTTACAGGACTGATGGAACAGCCATTTGAATCTAGGTGTTTCTGACTTTCAGACCCATGCTCTTTTCCTACACCAAGCTGCTGCAACAGAAAAATTGGATGAAGTGAGTTACATTTTCTTTCATGTGCCAAAGAACTTTATATTCTATCCACTCCTGCTGTCACCCACCCACATTCTCCCCCTAAAAATTTTTTTAAAAAACTAGACATGAGCAGTGATTTGTGACAGAGTGAACAGGATATTATAATAGTTAAGTCAGGGCCATGAGATTAAGAGCCAGATGTTACTGGTTTGAGTTCTGTCTATGCCACACTTGCCTGTGAGAACTTCGGCACATTTCTTACCTTCTCTAAGCCTTAGTTATTAACCCATTTGTTGACGAAAGCTAATTTTGCCCATAATGGTGGATTGTCGTGGGGATTAAATAAGATAAGAATGCTAAAGTTATCGTGTAGAACTTGTTTATTTTAAAAACTTAATGTGTACAATTCCACAAGAATGGGAATGTTATACAGTGATTTTAATTACTAGTGATAATGCCCCCACAGAAACTGTATGTGGGGTGAACCCACGTGTGACGAGAAGCGCTGCAAGACCAACGGAGGAAGGCTGCACCCACCTCCCTTCAGATCTGACCATGTCGCCGTGTCTTGCTTTGCTCCAAAGGTCATTTGAGAGTTGATAAAAGTGATTGATGTATGTGTGTTTAGGAGAGAAGAATGAGTATTTATTCTTGCTATCAGCAATAACAGAAAATTTACTTAGAGATTAGTCCAGCTCAATTTCTATATTTCTTCAGGATAAACACATGGATTTGATTCATTCTTTTTAAAAATTATCCAGGTTGACAACAATATTAATGGGAACCGGAGAAATAATTTAAAGTTGAAGTCGTCAGGACTTCCTTTTTTCAAAGCAAAGAACTATTACTATGAGCAAAGTGTCAGGCAAAGAATAGAGTGCACTCTCACCGTGCAAAGTTTTCACTTCTGTGCCTCATTTTATGCCAAAGGATGTTAGACAGAATATTTAGAATCTTCTGGCCAACCTGCAACACATAGGTAAGATGCCCTCTAGGGTCATGGCAGATAGCTCCCATCCTATTTGTACATCTTCTGTAGCAATGTGCACCTGATTTCTCCAGACAGACTGTTCCATTTTATCCTTTAATAGAATATTCTCTCTTATGTAGAGGAGAGATATTTCTAAAACACCTGCTTACAGAGCCTCATTCTTACCCCTAGACCAAAACTAAGTACTAGATAATAAGACTCCCCTTCCACAGGACAATTTTTATCAAATTAAAGAACCTTGCTATGTCTCCCTGCGTCTTCTCTTTCTCAGGGCAATCATGTTCCCATTCATGGAGCACAGCTTACAGTCTTTTATTCTAGCCCATACAGTCTTGCATACCTTGGCACCTGCCATGTTTGCCTTGTCTGCTAGCTCTAGTTCAAATGCCGAGGCAATCTTTTACTCTACTTCCTCTCCCTCCCCCATCAATAAAATTACTAAGTATGGCTGAGTGCATAAGTTCCGGGGAGAAAAGCAGAAAATACCAGGGACAACCAAAACAAAACACAAAGCCAGGTAGCTAGTGGGTAGAGCAAAGGGCCCCAACATTTAAAATGAAACTTGGAGGCACATGAGACTTTGCAATGCCTGGCAGACTACATAACAAAGAATTTCCCCCAAGATTATTTTCACCCAGAGGTTTCCAGGAGATGGAGAGTCATTACAATGGTTTCTCCGCGTGTCCTCCCCAAAAGGTTTGTACACAAAGCGGCTCAAGTTCCTTTGCAGCAGTCTAAGAGGATCCACTCGGTCTACAACCCAGCACATGCTAATTTTTAATCTGAAATAACAGGGGGAAAAAAGTCAAGTTTTAGGAATGAAACATTTTCACCCTAGCTGAATTTTTGTTTTCTGTTTCATTCTAAAGAATCCCCATTAGTCACCTTTCTAGAGAAGCAGAAGGAATGTGGATGCAATAAAACTGAGAATTTACCGTGCAGAATGCAGTCTGCTTATAAAACTCTCGAAAGTGAGTGGTGTTTACCAGAAAACTTACATGAGATCTCAAGTGAAGCAATTTTACTGATTTTCCCATGGCTTCTGTTTTAATGAGTTGCTACCATTTTTGGGGCATCATCAAGCCCTAGGGTAGGTACTTTAATCTGCATGGGAGTCTCTTGATTTCTCCCCATAACTGTCTTACGAAAGAGATGCTAGAATCCCTATTTTAAGTTGGATGATGTCATATAACTAATAAGTGATGAAACTTGGAGTTGAACCCAGTTTTCCTCAATACTTCTTTTAACCATTTTACTATACTTCTCTATTAGGTTTAAAATTAATTTCTAGGGGCTTCCCTGGTGGCGCAGTTGTTGAGAGCCCGCCTGCCGAGGCAGGGGACACAGGTTCGTGCCCCGGTCCGGGAAGATCCCAAATGCTGCGGAGCAGCTGGGCCCGTGAGCCGTGGCCGCTGAGCCTGCGTGTCCGGAGCCTGTGCTCCGCAACGGGAGAGGCCACAACAGTGAGAGACCCGCATACCGCAAAACAAAACAAAACAACAACAACAAAAAATTAATTTCTATTTTTATTTTTTTAAGTTAATTTCTATTTTTAGAACTTTCTATCAAACATATCAATATTTTTTAAGAAAACGTATAACAAGATAGCCATATTTAATGCCATGAACTCTCTAAATATGTCATTGAACCCCAAGGCAGCACATTCCTAAAGAAAATAGTTTGCAGTAACACACATGATATAATTATTTATGATCTCATATTTACAGCCAGTAACTATTTTATACTATTTGAAAATGAATATTCTACTTTATTTAAGCATATTCAAGATAATAATTGTGCTTATTGTCTGAAATCCTGAAATTAAAGCATTGCTCCTATTTAAAATATAAACAACAAAACAAAGGATCTTAGATGCACAGCACAATGTACAAGATAAAACCTTCCTCCTCCCCAAGAGTAACCAACAGATCAGAGCCTAGTATCTCTTCTTTGGGATCTGGTGCCTTCACTAATTTTTTCTGAAAGTGATACTTTCAATATCATACTCCCATCTGGGTCCTAATGTTTATTTCATCATCAAATATTTATTTCTTGGGCTTCCCTGGTGGCGCAGCGGTTGAGAGTCCGCCTGCCGATGCAGGGGACACGGGTTCGTGCCCCGGTCCGGGAAGATCCCACATGCCGCGCAGCGGCTGGGCCCGTGAGCCATGGCCACTGAGCCTGCGTGTCCGGAGCCTGTGCTCTGCAAGGGGAGAGGCCACAACAGTGAGAGGCCCACGTACCGGAAAAAAAAAAAAAAAAATTATTTCTTTAAACTCTCATCTTCCCACCTATTTCATTTTCTTTTTCTTTTCACTGCTGAACTTAATGAAGAATAGTTTGGACTAGTTCTTATTTCCTCAACTCCAACTCATTCCTTAATCCGTCACAATTTGACATCTCTTCCATAACCCTATGAAACTACTCTTGTAAGGTCAATAAGACTTAACTGCCCAATGCAGTGACCTATTTCGAGGCTTCCTCCTATACGTTCTTTCCGCAACATAAGACACTCTTGACTGACTCTGTATCTTTCTTAAAATCCTTCCCTGTATTGTTCAGATCATCACATCCTAATGATTTTCCCTCTCCTTCCTTCCGCCTCTGCCTCTCCCACTCCCTCCTCTCCTCCTCTTCCCCCACCCTCCTCCATTCTC
The DNA here is from genome assembly GCF_002837175.3 of Physeter macrocephalus. NCBI lineage: Eukaryota > Metazoa > Chordata > Mammalia > Artiodactyla > Physeteridae > Physeter > Physeter macrocephalus. The sequence goes on from NC_041226.1 coordinate 77,483,707, forward strand.
TCTCCTGTTCTCATTCCCCCATTTTCACTCTCATTTCTTGTTTCTTCTCAGTCCCTTTTCTGCCCAAACCCTTTAATATTGCTCTTCCTCAGAATTCATCTTTGACATTCTCTCCAAGTAATCTGTTTTGTTAAATCACCTAATCTCTGCCCACAGCTTCCTGGATCAAACTACACAACGCGCAGAGAGTAAACTTCACACCCAGAGGCCCTACTTACGTGGTATACTATCTACTGGACATCTCCTGATGTCATTATCTCCAAAAATGGACCCCTGTTTCTTTCACCAGTCTCAGTCCCAATGTGTTCTTCCTCCTGTATTTCCTATCTCATTAAATGTATCCACATCCAGAGTCTCACCTTTTATAAAGTTTTTTTTTTCCCTTGCATGTGTGTGTTTTCTTTTTTTTAACATCTTTATTGGAGTATAATTGTTTTACAATGGTTAGTTTCTGCTGTATAACAAAGTGAATCAGCCATATGTATACATATATCCCCTCCCTCGTGGACCTCCCCCCATCCCACCCATCTAGGTCACCACAGAGCACCGAGCTGAGCTCTCTGTGCTATACAGTAGGTTCCCACTAGCTATCTGTTTTACACTTGGTAGTGTATATATGTCAATCCCAATCTGCCAATTCATCCCATCCCCCGTGTCTACATGTTCGTTCTCGACGTCTGCGTCTCTATTCCTGTTCTGCAAATATGTTCATCTGTAGCATTTTTCTACATATATGCATTAATATACCATATTTGTTTTTCTCCTTCTGACTTACTTCAGTCTGTATGACAGACTCTAGGTCCATCCATGTCTCTAAAAATGATCCAATTTCATTCCTTTTTTATGGCTGAGTAATTGCAGCACTATTTACAGTAGCCAGGACATGGAAGCAACCTAAATGTTCATCGACAGATGAATGGATAAAGAAGATGTGGTATGTATAAACAAAGAATTTTTGTTTTGTTTTGTTTTGCTTATTTTTTTAAATGGAAGTAGAACAGGATCATATTTTTATGTTAATGGGTATTCTCCAGTAGAAAGGGGGAAATTGATAAAATGCAGAAGATAGTGAAAAAGTACTTTATTCCTGTCCTGCCCCTAGTTTCTTCAGAACCTTTTTTCTTCTTCTTTTTTTTAGATTCCATATGTATGTGTTAACATACGGTATTTATTTTTCTCTTTCTGACTTACTTCACTCTGTATGACAGTCTCTAGGTCCATCCACCTCACTAAAAATGACTCAATTTCATTTCTTTTTATGGCTGAGTAATATTCAAATCCTTTCTCTACACAGTAACTGGTAAATTTGAACTCAGAAAAGTCTCTTGAATCTTGCTTTCTTCTCCACTTCCATAGCCATCATAGTCATTTAGAATTTTCTGTCCATCATGGTAGCCACTAGCCACATGGAGCTATTTAAATTAAGACTAATTGAAATTAAATATAATTTAAAATTTAGTTTCTGACATCACTTCACCCTCCTCCAACCTACTGTCACATTGCTGCCAGGGCTAAGTTTTGAGAAAAACAAACCATCCCAGGTAAATCACTTGATTAAAATTCCTCTCTGACATTTTATCACACAGAGAATGAAGTTCAAAAAGACTTGGCACGGGATACATGGTTCTTCACAACTAAGCACTACCACCTTTCCAAGGTATTTCCTACAGCCCTTGCCATATACCTTACTCAACGTATGAGTGAAACTATGTCCCCCAAAATTCATACGTTGAAGCCCTGACCCCCCAATGTGACTATATTTGGAGATAAGGCTTATAAGAAGCTAATAAAGGTTAGATAACTGTTAAGATTCCTAAGTGTTATAGATGTCAGGCAATGTGTACACAATTCTCAACTAATAAACTCAACATCTTTTAAAACAATATGGTAAAAATTGGACTGTTGTTTAAAAATTATAAACAGAAAGTGATTGTATCTTATCTAACATGAATTCAGTGTAGGAACTGTCACAGATTTCCAAAGTTTACTTCCTTCCCTCCAAAGCTGTGTATTTATCCTTTCTCTGCTCCACTCTAAAAAGGAAAGCAGAAGTCTAAGTGTTCTGCTGATCATCATACCATTTATTCATATTCACATCTCCCTCTAAGACTTTGCAATGATGAACCAGGAATTCCTGGCCATTCATTCCAGCTGTCTAGGGCTCCAAAATTTCTGTCATCTTAGCTTTCTGTATCATCTATAAAATGTTTTTAATGATAAATTAAAAATAAAAAGAAGTATATATGGTGAGGTTTTTAATAGGTGTTAAATCTATCTGTGGATTTATCATACTTATCTCTTCACTCTTTGGTATGATTGTAATGACCATAACGAAGGGGAAAAAGAAAATAACTATCAAGTGAGGAAGTGAACTTGATCTTTAACACACCAGCTGGTTGACCTTGGAACAGTTAACTTTATGTCCTCGCTTTACTCATCTGTAAAATATGTGATAGTACTTACCTCATAAAGATGACGTGACGATTAAATGAATTAGACTAGCTTCTGACTGCTAACAAACTCTAAAGCTTGTTAACTACTACTGAAGCTCGTTCCAGCACTTAAATTTCTGAGTGATTCAACTCACTTTCTGAGAAAACTAGTAACACATTGTCATGATCATCCATTTAAATCTTAGAGCAGTTTTCCTTTCAAAGAAACTAAGTCAGTGATAGTTCAGTAGGAAAGAGACTGATCATTTTTGATGTCAGTAGAGATGCAGAGAAGTAAGACTTCTGAACTTCGGGTTTCCCATGGGACACAGGCCCTGCAAGTGAAGCTTCCAGACACCAGGAGAGGATTCAGCCAGATGAGAGCAAGAAGGCACACTGACAGGAAGAAGAGGAGACCAAGGGGTGGAGACTCAGAGTTTTGAGCAGAGCCCAATTTCCTTCTCAAGCAGGGCAGGGCAGAGCAGCTGACATATAAAATCCCAAAGTATTTCCAAAGAAGTAATTATTGCATTCACCCGTCACACACACATGTAGATACACTACTGCTGCTGCTAAGATCGATAACACTATTGAAACACATAGTAAACCTGTATTTTTTGCAGGATATCTTTCTTTTTACCATCTGTGGTAACATCTACAACTTTTCTTTTTAAATAAATGACTGTGTGTAGAAACAGATTACCAAGGGAGGGGAAAAATCAACTATTACCTTTTAACACTTTAAACACCCAAGAAGTAAAATATTTTCATGCATTCTACTACAATACATAGTACAAATCATTAACTATTTATTACCAAAGAAAGGCAGATGTTAACTCTTGTCTCCAGTTTTAAAGAATCAGAGTAAATTAAAACATTTTATTACTATAGTTTCATGATTTGGATTGTAAGGTTTAATTGCTTATTAATTTAAGGTAAAACTTAAATTTGGTGTTTCACAGCATCTTGTAATCTAAACTTTAAAAAAATATGACTATGTTACAATCACTTCAAAAGAGAACAATGATAAGATCCCTCTAAAATGAATTCCTAAATTAGGTGTGGTAGTATTCTGTGCCTACTTAGCAACTTGTATCTTCAAAACACTGTATGAATGTCAACTAGTTATTCCAGTATGACAGAAACAAGTAAAAAAGGAAACATGGCTCATCATTACAATGTTAAAAGAAAAGTAAAAAAGGATTAGTAATTTCCTAGGTTTAATAAAGTGAACAGGTGAAGAAAGAATAAACCCGAACTATGTGAAATACTATGAAAAGCCAAAATGTTTTCTCTTAAAACCAACCCAAACTTTTGAAAAATTCTAAATTTTAGCCATTTATATAATCTAAAATTAGAGACAAAAATAAGGAGGCTGAGGGTCCTCTAATCAAACAGTTGATCAGCCTCACAGAGACAATCATCCAATTTCTGCATTCATGTGCTCAGCGTATTAGTGAACACTAGTATAATGACAGTTCTGGCTAAAAGACAGAAAATCCACAGCCAAGAGGCCCATCCTTGACTCTGGTCCTCTGTGCATCCTTCTCCTTCTCTCCATGTTCTCTCCTGGTACATTCCTTAAACTTTGCACCCAGTTGGTTCACTTCTCATCTACTTCCTCAGCCCAGTCACTACCTATTTGCTCCCCTGCCCTCTGGCTGTGTCCTACTGCCTTTACTACTTAAAAAAAATTGAAGTCATCAGTTGAACAAATGAGGTTCTTATGTATTAATTACTGAGGCCCAGGAGCTAAAAGGTCTTTCCACTTTGGTTGGCACTCAACTAGAACAGTGGTTCTCAACCTGGGCTGCACATCACCAGGGAAACTGGAAAATCCCAAGCTCATGACACAAGGCAGACCAATGAAATCAGAATCTCCTGGGGCTGGGGGTGTCTTCAAAGATTCCCAGGATATTCTAATGTGACCCCAAGGACCACTGATCTAGAGGAAATGGTTACTGATATTGAAGAAACATCTTTTCAGTGTAAATCAGTATAAAGTATACAACAACATGATTGGAGCCTGGTCAATGTGAGGTCAACTTAGAAGATTAAGATTAAAAAGGAAATTGGGAATTGAAATGAAAGCAAGAGGTCAGATAATTCAAACCAAAATAGTACTGTGTTTCAAATAGTTATCTGTATATTTGTTCTTTTATATTCAATCTAGTATGAATTGTTCTTTTATATTCAATCTAGTATGAAAATATATCTTAATGGATTATAATTTATTTGTGGTGGAGCATGAGACTGAGAAAATTATTTGATTTCCTTTCCTTCACATTTTAATTCACCTTGCATATGCAGACACCAATCTCATCTAATTAAAGTGATTAAAACCAAGGTATAACAGCAATTATTAAAACTTTGTGGTTATGCCCTATATAGCTACTAATTTGACCCAGTTACAAGTCCAAAGTTAAAAAAGAATAATCATTCTTTGGTCTATAAAGCAACAGCATATAATATTATGAAAAAATTTGATAAAAATAAAATAAAATAAAAATAAAACACATACCAGAAATCAGTAGTTAAATATGGAGCAAAAATACGAAAATGAAAATCTGGGTTATAAAAACAGTTATGAAAGTGGCTTTGATAATATAAATGGCCTTATTAATGGTTAATGTGATCATCTGAAGGTTAGACTGTTTGATTTTACAGAGAAGCAATTCAACTATAAAAATATGATTTAAAAATAACACAGTGGGGCTTCCCTGGTGGCGCAGTGGTTGCGCGAAAATACGAAAATGAAAATCTGGGTTATAAAAACAGTTATGAAAGTGGCTTTGATAATATAAATGGCCTTATTAATGGTTAATGTGATCATCTGAAGGTTAGACTGTTTGATTTTACAGAGAAGCAATTCAACTATAAAAATATGATTTAAAAATAACACAGTGGTATAACAGAAAAGAGATCTATTTGCAGACGTATTCCACTCTCTGGACGGTGTCATAATATGTACAATAGCACTTAATCGAGTAAGAGCAAAATAATATTTTAGATTCAATATTTAAGTGGAAAGAATTGTTAGATATTTTATTTCCTTATAAAAACTATTTTTAAGAATCTATAGTATATGACATCAAAATAAATAAGGACTTAAAAATGCCTTTTTTTAAACTTGCACATTATATAACCCAAATTCTATGTCCTCAAACTGGTTAATGTTTCTGAGTCATTTCTGCAAACAATACAGAAAGCCCTGAGTATCACGATTGTTATATATGCCAAACACTGGCAGAGTATTCTTTTGGTCATTGTCTGTTCAATAAAAATAGGCAATATAATTTGCTTTAATACAAAATTATAATATAAAAATATAAGAATGCATACATTTTTGATAGTATAAAGATTAGAATCTATTCTGAGAGAACTAAAATACAGATGATGCAGTGATTTATGTTAGAATCTAATCTCACACCCACTTTCCCTGACCATCTGTCATAAGGAATAGTAAGTCAATAAAACTATCATTAACAAAAGTTTACCTGTAACATAGAAGTTTATATTCCCTAAATATCTCAGTTTTGTAATATGTAATTTCAGGAATGCTTAGGAGGTAAAGAATGGCATATTTAAGAAAAAAATCTTTAAGTAAAAATTCAGGCATGTTAATAATATACATATGTAATTCTGTACCTTAGAATAGTGTATTTTTTAATATTACCAGCCAGTTTGAAGATTTTCAGATTCTTATTGTCTATCAAAAACATTATTTTGAATAACACTGCAAAATCCAGAGAAGAATTACTGTCAAATTTTTGCTACTTGATTTATGTAATATAGCAGCTTGAATGTTATAGTCTAAATGATACATGCAGAAGTTCTTGTTCTTTATTTTACCATAAGTTACTTCCCCGATAAAAGTGTATATTTACTTTAAAAGTTAAACCAGCTATTTCTATGAATATTAAAAAATATTCTTGGGTGCAAATGATTTCTATTATATGTTGCAAACAAAGGTTCGCTAATGAAAATCCAAGCTATATTTGATCTCCAACTACTACGGGCCCAAGACAATATGATTGGGTTAGATCAATATTAAGGTGTTTTTTGTTTTGTTTTCAGTAAAATGGGCCAAAAGCCCTTTAAATCAAGTTAAATAAAAATTAAATTTAATCCATTTTAATTTTATACGTATATGGAATGTGGCATTTTTTTTAATGGGGGAGATTATAAAACTAGAGGGTAATAACATGACCTAACTTTTAAAAGTCAGAAATCACTGTATTAATCATTTAATTATATATGGGTATAACAAAGTTAATATACTGCTCCTAAAATATGGATTCTACTAATTTGTATAGCTAATATTATTGCATATATTCTCCTGTCTATAAATTTATAAATATACTAATAAACTATTATATTGGATTTTTTCATGAATATATTACCAATTCCAGAAATATAATGCATTTACTTTTAATGTAGCCTAAGACTTTGCTGTTAACCTTAAAATGTGGAAAATTTTGCACAGACTATATATCTTGAACATTGCTCCTGAAGACAGTCATCATTTCATAATTATAAGTATGTTTGAAATAAGAAAAAAATGTTCAGAAAGAAACTCAGACACATTCTTCAAAAACTACAAGTAGCATTCTAAGCCATTTAATATACTTGGTACGTGGATGTGTTTGTGGTTTTGCAGAATCATAAAGAAGCTGCATATTAAGCTCAGGAGTTAATCAACAGATTTGTGAGTTATCAACCAAGAACACCGAACACTGCCCCCCCTCCAACCCCCTGGCACCTAAAATCTGAAGCTGTGTGAGAACAGTTATTGTGGAATAAATGTTTCAAGTGTTTCCAGCTGACAAACAAACAACCAAGAAATAGCTACAAGGCATCACAAGTAATAAATCCTGTGTTGTGGAGATGAAAAACTCAAATGTCTGTGTTTACTTTTCAGTGTGAAGAAATGTTTCTAAAAAGGAGTTCAGATTTTTATAATGTGCTTTTGTGTATACAGCTAACAACTACTACTTTATATGAGAACACAATCCAGAAGTAGTTCATAACATTACCCATTAATTTAACCTACACTGTACCTTATAGCTATGATGATATAAGTATAAAGTTGATAATGATTTCAGGTCAAGAGGAAAATATACACTTATACATATTTAAAACTTGAATATTTAAACAAAAACATATTTGACAGACTTATTTGAAAATATGCTCTAGTATATTGACAATGTAGACTATCATTTAAATACTGAAACTATACAAATTGGAATTACTAGAAATTTCTATGAGAGTTTACATTCAAGGAAGCAAGCAAATTCAAATTATTACAAGGGATCACTTTTAAACATAAACATACTGAAACCTTTGCAAGCTTTTTATTAGTAGTAGAATTAGGCACCTCAGTTTCCTTGCAATTCTGATGCAACGTATCTTGTCAAAATAAATAACTGAAATAAATAAACTAGTCATTCATTATTAACTTCTACCATTAAGATTAATTCCCAGGCATGACTTAAAGGGGTACGGTTAAGAAAAATATGTAAAAGACTTTTAAAATCCATTTATCTAATGAAGTAGCATTCTAAATTAATGTTGTAAATGCAATATTATTATTTGCAAAGAAGATATGTTTCTGGTCTTAAAGAATGTTGGCAAAACAAGTTTAGTTTTAGTTTAGCTTAGTTGTCAAAAGCACAACTAATCAATCCAAACTAAAATACAGCCCTTGAACTCTGTTCATTTTAAGAAGGTATCCCTTAGGCCAGTTCTCTTGTGAAAGCATCACAGAATCTTTTGATCCATACTGCCCCCGATTACGCTTTCTGAGTACAAAGCAAGTGACGCCAAAAAGGGACATTTGCTGTGTTCCTTTGGTAGAGGCTGGGGAAGTAATGAAGAGAAAGGTAGAGAGAGAGAATGTGGTGTGTTATTTATTTTGAAAAGCAATACTATTTTATTGAACTCTTTAAAAAATTACCTTTGGAACAAAACATTAAGGCTTACTGGGATTCTGTCATCATTTCTTCCCTACTAAAAGGTCACTGCAGTATCTTCATCTTCAACAGAGCTCTTGAGCAAATCTCATTTCAGCACCACGGACAGCAACACTTCTACTAGGACAAGCGCCCATGATTGCATTAGCCATTTCTTAAGAAACTTGCATACACTTCTTTGTGAATCAGCAAGGATTATAGCCATTATTATATTAATAGGAAGGGGTTAAAGGTAATATACGTTATTAATGACTTCGGTATTTTTCATTCATAGATCAAGCGTTTGCCAATTAGTACTTCTGGAGAGCATCCTGAAAATTCAAGCTAATTACATAAGGTGGCTGATAAAAAAATCTAACATTGATCAGTTATCACCAGATACTTAATTAAAACGTTCTACTCATAATGAGTCTCCGATCAATAACTATACAAGTTTCTAAGACAAAACAGGAAACTTATGTGAGTAAATACGCTTAGGTAGGCCCACAGACTTTCCAAACGGCCAGAACTACCCCTGTAAAACAAGTAAAACACTTTTTTAGTTCTTCCTACATAAACAGCCACAAACACTTTCTCTCGTCCCTTCGGCCAACCAGCTTAATGATGTCACAATCAGAGAGCTCATGTGTAAGGCCCATAAGCCAGACCATACATGCCTGTCTCAGACTATTCTGATTTTTGCTGCGGTCACCAGTATGCAATCCCATCACTGTCTTCCTAACAAGCTTCACTCAAATTCCATTTTTAAAAAAAAAAAAAAAAAAAAAGGCAACAGAGTTTGAACCAACTCCATAGCACTGGCTTTATTATCTCAGAAGACCAGGGTCTTCCTGATCTTCCAAGGATCCCAGAAGAAGGCACCAGTCCACCAGCAATCCACGGGCTAGTCCCAAATCAAGCAGCAAGTCAAGCCCTTATAACCACAAAAACAACGGTGAAGTAACAAAAAAACCAGAGTCCAAAAACCATTTTAATACTCTAGAAGACGCCTCAACCAAACACACGCGGATATAAACGCGCAAGGATGGGGAAAATCCGCTGTTCCTACCTTACAGTCCTCAGGACACGACTTCACCGAGTACTCCTCCGACTGTAAGTATTTATGGAGCACGCTTTCAAACTCTTCGTATTTCTCCTGAGCGTGGTGGTCGTAGTCTTGGTAAGCCTCGACGCACTGCCTGCAAGCGCTCCTCTCGCCGCCCTCCTTGAGCACCACATCCAGACTACAGTTCAAAGTGTTGGGGCTGGACAACCCCGAGAACAACTCCCAAAGTGTGTAGGAATCACAAAACTGAAGGTAAAAATCCGACAAGCTCCAGAGCGGACCTGGATGCGTCCCCCTCACCGGCTGCCCCTCCCCGCCGGCCGCCGCCCCCCGACTCCAGTTCCTGGCGCACACGGCGTCCGCGCTCTCCACCGTGAAGCACTGGCCCGAGGAGGCGCCCTGGGGGTAACAGGTCTCCAGGCGCCACACGGGCTTGGCAGAGTTCCCCAGAGCAAGAGCCTCGCCCCGGCTGTCTGTGCCTCGGCCGCCCTCGCCGCCACCGCCGTGTCCCGGGGAGGGGGGCAGGGCGGGGGACGGGGAGGCGGCGAGGGGCCTGTGTGGCGGGCCGGCGGGCGAGGACCCCCCCCTGCTCGCCAGGAGCGCGGGCCAGGAGGGCTCCTGCTGCCGCTGCCGCTGCTGCTGCCGCTGCCGCTGCTGCTGCTGCTGCCGCTGCTCCTTGTCCCGGGTCCGCGTCAGCTTGGCCTCGGCGCAGAACCACAAGTGATCAGAGAGCAGGACTGTGAAAAACAAGAGAGATGCCAGAGACAGTCGCCATTTCTGAGCCCTCTCTGAATCGATGAACGGTTTCTCGTTCTCCCGGGGTGCCGCCAACCAGATTTTTAACCCGTCGTCATACTGCCGACACATCCAGGCACCCCTGGTCATATTCTGGGAACGCACAGCCCTGGCCGACTCCACCGTGAGGGCTCCCGTGCCGGTGTCACCACGATATGCATGGACTTAAAGGGCTTAATTTCCTTATCCCCTCCTCCCGTTTCTTCTCTCTCCCTCTCCCTCTCCCTCTCTCCCTCTCTCTCTCCCTCTTTTCGCTCTCTCTCTTTTTGCCTACATAAATATTACCAGGCTTTGGAGGAAGATATGACTTGCTTCCGACCTAATCATCGCGACCCCATCCTCCGTAGAGTGGGAAACAATAATGCAGAGAGAGAGGCGGAGAGGGAGGGGAGGGGGAGACAGTCGGAGGCTGGGGCTGGCGGCCGGCGGGGAGCGGAGTGCAGGAGGTGACGGTGGAGGCGGCGGAGTGGCTGGCGCTGCTCCTCTCACCCAGGCACTGTCAGAGCGCGCGTCCCCATGGCCCCGCCGAGGACAGCCCTCTCTCGCCCGCCGGGGGCATGCCGCGTCTCCGCTGCCCGCTGGCTGCGACCAGAGCGCCTCCCCAGCTCCCTCCTCTCCTCCTCCCTCCTCTCCTCCTCCTGCTGCTCCTACTTCTCGCTCTCTCTCCGCGAGTCCGGAGCCTGGGCCGCCGCCGCCGCCGGCAGGGCTCTCCCTCCCCCCCACCCCCCACCCCGCGCTCCAACTGCCGCCGCCGCCGCCGCCGCCGCCGCCGCCGCCGCAGGTCTGCCCGCGGGCGCAGCCGCCGCCGGGCTCCGACTGCTGACGCCGCCTCCCCCGGACCTCGGGGCCGAATCGCCGGGGCTGGGCCTCCGGAGAGCCACAGGCATCTTCAGCGCTCCAACTGCCGCCGCCGCCGCCGCCGCCGCCGCCGCCGCCGCCGCAGGTCTGCCCGCGGGCGCAGCCGCCGCCGGGCTCCGACTGCTGACGCCGCCTCCCCCGGACCTCGGGGCCGAATCGCCGGGGCTGGGCCTCCGGAGAGCCACAGGCATCTTCAGTCCCCGGCTAAGTTGCCGCCATCTTCGTCCTGGAGAAACACTTTTTTGGGGGGGAGCGCTGGGTTTTGCGTCATCTCCTCCCGCGCCGAGATGTCTCCATCCTGGCGCATTGGCACGGGGCTCGGCCGGGGCGGAGGAGGAGGGCGAGGACGCCGCCGGGGTCCGGCGCGGGTGGGGGGCCTGCACTGCTGCGCTCCGACGCTCGCTCTTTCCCTTCCGCACACCCCTCCCCACCTTTTGGGTTTTTCCTCACTGTTATCACTGGGAAAAGTCAGAATGCGGACTGCAAGGTTGAGGATGGCTGCTAATTTCTTCAGCATCTCCCGCTCCCCCCCTGACTCCGGAAAAAGTCCGAGTTGCCGGCGGGTGGTTAGAGGCTTCTAGCGGGGCGAGGGTCTGGGTGTCACCTCCTTAACTAAAGAATAGTCGACTTCAGATGAAAGGTTGGGGGCATGGGAGTGAACCTGAAGTGGCTGGCGGCGGTGGAGGAGGTGGCATCTGATCCCTCTGCGTGTGCCTCAGGGTCCCGTGCACCAAATCATCTTAAAATGATTTTAGTACACGGAAGGGATATGTGTGAGCATCTACATCTTTAGCTGTGTATAGGACAGCGACATTTTTCATAAAGTAGAAGATCAGAAGTGGCCTCATAGAGTCTTAGGAAAAACTAGTAAGACCTCGGCTACCAAGGCTCACTGCCCAGCGCTGTTTCGAGTTCGACACCCTGACCTCGGAGGATTCCCCCTCCAGCCTGCAGCACCCCAAACTCCCGGGACTCCCGCTCCGAAGGCCTGCGCCCCAGCCCCCACCGAGCGGGGCTTTGCTGTCGCCCAGGACTTCCGCGGCAGCGGGCCATCAGGCTGCCCGGGTGGCAGCCGCGGCAACCCGAGCCTCTGGTGCCCCTTAGCGTTGGCTCTCGGAGTTCCGAGAAGGAAAAGCGTCAGTCGCGCTGGGAAAACCAGGGGTCCTCTCGACCCCGCCTCACGTGGATCAATGCTGGGGGCAAACAGCAGTCTCGTTTTATCTGAAGACCCTGCCCACTTCGCCCCTCACTCCCACCAGCGCTGCGAGGGCAGGAGACCGTACCGGGGCCAGCGCCTCCCCGTGCGCACGCACCCGGAGCGCAGCACTGGCAGTCGCAGAGGACAGCGGTTTGTTCCACCGGGCACTCACTGTGTCAACCTTCCTTCCCTGCTTTCTAATGACTCTACTATTCTGTAGGGTGCACATTCACATGGGAAGTATTAGGGTGCCATCATTCTAAGCAGCTATGTTGAGAAACCAAAAGGATGGATCATCCGTATTCTCATTCCTTAAGTGTTGGCAAGAGGGAGAAGTAGGTATTTTTTAAAAGGCGAGTCGCAAAAGATAATGGGCCGGATTCAACCAACCAGTCCTTTCTGCGGAATACTAAATTTTACCCATGTAGACTGTAAGTTTCTAAAAACGATATGCAGTGACCGTCAAAGCTTGGTGCAATCTGACAGCTTGTTGATCTGTGTCATGTAATGTTTTACAGACAACCTGTGTAAGTATACCATTCTGGCACTTTGGCGTTTAATGTGTTGAATTTTAGCTACATAAAAGATCTAGAAACTAAAATATACTTTCTATGGCAGGTTTGTCCTTACCTTATAGCACCTTTCAATAAGCAAATTTCCATGTTGAAAATTAAACATGAAATGAAAACATTTTATCTGAACTTTGTACAGGAAGCCAGCATAAGCTGAGGAAATAGTCTTTTCAATTCTTCCCTCTTTTGATAGTTTAAATTATTTTGACATTGAATACAGTATTCTCTCAATCAGTGATATGGATAAAGATATCCTTTGGAAAAATCCCTGTAAATTTTAGAAAGCATTTTGTTTGGTCCTCTACTTTTTTCTTAAATTTAAAACTTCAACCATCTTAAACCAAATCAGATTTAAGCACAACATAAAGTCTGCTTGTAGACATAAGTGAATATATCGGTGTGGCATTTTCTATTGTATAAATAAATATATGTGGAAGATAATCAGAAGTCTTGATTTCTACTTCGCGATAAAAGACCTTGCAGAACATGAAACTGAACATATCATATTCTAAATCCTGAAATGATTCTCCCTCTCTTTTGTTTTGAACTTGTTGGCCCTTTGTGATAAAATATAGATGAAGTGTAATAATCCAAGGCCTTTCTTTCTATAAACACAGGGTGAGGATTTTTTTTTAATTAAAAAATTTTAAGGAATTTCTTTGCTTATCTATCTATTTTTATCTCTATCTAGAGGCAGTTGTTTAATACCTGGGTTACAGGATTTAATTTCATACTTCTTTCTCTTACCTACCTCTTCATTCTTCTTCACCCTGTTTCTTCCTAATTTAAAGATGCTGCCTGGACAGGTTTATATTTTTCTTGATCTCTACTATGCACGATAGAAAGCTCAGAAAATCCTTGGCTAAGGAAGCCCACATGGTGTCCTTGAGTGGGGAAGCTCACACAGAAAGTTCACAGGCAGGCTAGACTGAGTTTCAGAGCAAAAGATGGTCTGAGGGTGACCGGCTTTTAATGTAAGGAAGCAAAATCCGCCAGAGCCCTTCTGCTACCCCGAAGGGAGAGAGGTGGGCAAAGTGACTGCTAGGGTTCCAAGGCTGAAGGGCCTGACTGGCCCCCCACTCCCCAGCTGTGCACCACCCACCCGGCCACCACCCAACCCTGCTTCCTCCTGCCCCGTGTGCCTCCGACCCTGGCAGTTTGGACTTGCAGCTCAGGTCAGACTTGCTCTTGTTCACAGGGGTTAATAACACCCCAAGTGAACGTAAGGAAGACCTGAAGTTACGCTTCCAAGGAAAAAGTGGCAGATGTTCTGAAACAAATTACCATATTTGCTCTTTTTTTTTCCTCAAAATACATATTTCTTGTCCCAAGTCCAGCACATCACAATTCTTACTAACTGTCATCCCCAACTGCACCACTCCATGCACATTTTCAGCTTCAAATTTCAGGTCCGGTAGCCTGGAGTTGTGCTCTCTGTTGAGCGCTCTCGCTACTGACAGGCAGACTCATTACCTAGGGGATGGACTTTAAAGCCAAGGATCAACAGAGCTATTGCAATCAAAGCACTCACAACCACTCCAGACAGTGTTCCCTGGCATCGCCTCTACTGACACATGGGGTCAGACGCTTCTCGGGCGTGGGGCGGAGCTATACTTCGCACCAGGTTCAGCCGCCTCTCTGGCCTCTACTCACAGCACACCAGCAGCACACGCAACTCTCCCCAGTTTTGGCAACTACAAATGTCTCCGAGCACTGCCAAATGTCCCCTGGGAGCAAAATCACCCTCGTTGAGAACCACTGCTCTAGAAACATCTCAAAGTGGTGGTTTCTTAATTCATATCTGCATGGGAGAAGTTCTGGCATCACAGATGAACCTATAACTTCTGCTTTATATACAGGGAACTTACAATCGTCACCCAGAATCACCACCTCCTCATACATCTCTGGTTACATAATACTTTTATTTTTTTTAACATCTTTATTGGAGTATAACTGTTTTACAATGGTGTGTTAATTTCTGCTTTACAACAAAGTGAATCAGTTATACATATACATATGTTCCCGTAACTCTCCCCTCTTGCGTCTCCCTCCCTCCCACCCTCCCTATCCCACCCCTCTAGGTGGTCACAAAGCACCAAGCTGATCTCCCTGTGCTATGCAGCTGCTTCCCACTAGCTATCTATTTTACATTTGGTAGTGTATATATGTCCATGCCACTCTCTCACTTCGTCCCAGCTTACCCTTCCCCCTCCCCGTGTCCTCAAGTCCATTCTCTACGCCTGCGTCTTTATTCCTGTCCTGCCCCTAGGTTCTTCAGAAC
>NC_041226.1:77499227-77499719 GCF_002837175.3 Physeter macrocephalus
ACTTCTGCTTTATATACAGGGAACCTACAATCGTCACCCAGAATCACCACCTCCTCATACATCTCTGGTTACATAATACTTTTATTTTTTTTAACATCTTTATTGGAGTATAACTGTTTTACAATGGTGTGTTAATTTCTGCTTTACAACAAAGTGAATCAGTTATACATATACATATGTTCCCGTAACTCTCCCCTCTTGCGTCTCCCTCCCTCCCTCCCTATCCCACCCCTCTAGGTGGTCACAAAGCACCGAACTGATCTCCCTGTGCTACGTGGCTGCTTCCCACTAGCTATCCATACTACACTTGGTAGTGTATATATGTCCACGCCACTCTCTCACTTCGTCACAGCCTACCCTTCCCCCTCCCCATATCCTCAAGTCCATGCTCTAGTAGGTCTGTGTTTTATTCCCGTCCTACCCCTAGTCTCTTCATGACATTTTTTTTTCTTAGATTCCATATATATGTGTTAGCATATGGTATTTGTTTTT
>NC_041226.1:77500598-77549702 GCF_002837175.3 Physeter macrocephalus
TTTGCTGTGGAAAAGCTTTTAAGTTTCATTAGGTACCATTCATTTATTTTTGCTTTTATTTCCCTTTCTCTAGGAGGTGGGTCAAAAAGGATCTTGCTGTGATTTATGTCATAGAGTGTTCTGCCTATGTTTTCCTCTAAGAGTTTGATAGTGTCTGGCCTTACATGTAGGTCTTTAACCCATTTTGAGTTTATTTTTGTGTATGGTGTTAGGGAGTGTTCTAATTTCATACTTTTACATGTACCTGTCCAGTTTTCCCAGCACCACTTATTGAAGAGGCTGTCTTTTTTCCACTGATACTACAATACTTTTAAAAGACTAATATTGAAAATATTGAAACTCCCTTAACCTCTCACTCTCTTCTCTACAGAAAGTTAAGGGGATAAGTGACAGTTACTTAAATCTGATTAATGTCAGAATGTTTCTCCATAATTCTGATAAAAGTATTATTTATTAACCAGACTGTTTATTAATCAGGCAACTGTCTGTTTGTACTTTATACAGAGTATATAATAAACTGAACTAAATATATGTACATATGCTCATAAATGTAATTACTGTTATTACATGCACATTAAATATGCACATTGTAGAAAATTACAAAATGCCAACAATTTTAAAAGTCTTAAGTAATCCCAACACCCAGATATAGTCGCTATTTTCATTTTGCAGTATCTCTCTAACATTTATTTTATATTATAAAACCTCTGTTTTGTGACATTTACTAAATCATATTTTTAAGGACTGAAGTAGGAAGTCTGATAGCATATGTATTCACATGTACTAGATAATAAATTTTCCCCTCAGTACTGCATTGTTAATTTTAACCAGAGACACACGAATTCTAATGGTGTCTCAAAATATTAGCATCTCTCTTTTTCCCTGAGCGTGTGATTAAATCAGAAAGAGAACTAGGAATGGGGAAAAAAAGAAATGAACAATATATAAAATTAAAGGTTCATTACTCTCAAACAAGGGGAAGAAGCAAAGTCAGGCTCTGTTATTTTTATCTTAGTATTAGTCATATCTAGCCAAACTATGTCTCACAAGATATTTCAATGATGCTTAGTAAAAGTCTAATACACTACAATAGCGTTTTACTAATTTTTTTAAAAATAATTGGGATACTGATACTTTCTACAACAGCCTATAGTCAATTCTTTGTTTTTAGGTAATCTGGACCTTGCCCTCCTCTTATAGTTCCCATGAATTAGGATGTTTTAAAATAAGACGACTTTAAGGGTACATGCCCTCTGAAAGTAAACTGTCAACAACCAGCCGCACTTCTGCTTGCTATGTGTTGGTCCTAGAATGAACCATGAGGAGGCCGAGATGAGAGACCACGTCCAGCCTCTTGAAGCTTAGTCAAGGGGGAGAGGAAGGGCTTGGGCAGGCAACCACAACAGGGTGGGGAATGCTAAAGGATTAGCGATTTGGGAGCCTTCAGAGGAGGAGGGATGAACTCCAATCCGATTTTGTGAGGGACCAGGATAGGAAGATTGGGGGCACTGAGTGACATTAGGAAGGATTCTTGAAGAAGACCCCCAATGTTGCAGGACCCCAGGGCACTGGAGGACCGACGGGTGAGTGGGCTGGCCTGGAGTGCGAGGGCACATGGCGAAGCTGAAGGAAGAGACCAGAGAACAGGGCTGGACTCTCTCGTGAATGATAGTGTACCCTGAGCAAAGAAACTGGCTCTTCTCCTGCAGGTGGCTGGGATGCACTGAGGAAATGCAGACAGTGTTTTAAAAGCTGGTTTTCACTAACATCACCGCGCACTAAAGTCAAAATGAGAAATATGTGCAGGGAAGGTGTTAACCAGGTTAGTAAATACACTGCTTCTTATTAGCTTATCAGCTCAAATGTAGCACAGTGGAAAAGAAGAGCAAATAGCTTGGCTGGTAAGTAGGTTTCATTTATCAGAAAAAGTAGGCTGTGGAGTCTAGAAACTCCTACGTAGGTTTTACCTAACAGTGTGACTAACAGCACAGAGTAGCTTAATAGCACAGGCACATTTCAGAAGGCAGCTGAATAGTACCCAGTTGCAAATATATTGAGGGATCTGGTGATTAAACATGCTTCTTACAAGAGAACATTGCAGAAATAATCTACATATATATCACAGCTCTGTGTTTACTATTCCGGGTGTCATTTACGCTTATATCTTTCGAAGAATTCAAAGTGCTGAAGGTATTTGATTATACTTATTTTCATGAGACTGTACTTTTATTCCTATTTAAACGGCTAAATTGTTATGAATTGGAAAGGAGATATTTCTTTTACTTTGGTTCTATTTTATAAAAATAATTAAAATAACATGTTTTGTCCTCTTCTCAAAAATTTACCTTTATTCCTTAGAGTTAATTATCTACCAAATAATTTTGCCATAGAAAAGTCAAACCGAGAATACTTTATTTTCTAGTGAAAACCATTACTTGAATATGCCAACTCCATAAATCAAATATATAACAATCCTGAGCTATTTTTTTCACTTTGAATGTCTTCTAGATGCACAAAAATAGGCACCTCCTCTTAGTTGTTATGACACTGCTTATGTGCCACATGTAAGTGAAAACAGATCATGTTCTTATATACCTATTGTTCTAGAAGGGCGTTTTGTGCTTTCAGAATTCACAGATAACGTGCAAATTCTTGACCAACATATCTATATTTTTAAAAACAATTATGGATAAAGAGCTAATGAAGAGTACGTTAAGCTTATTTATAAAGAAAATAAGATTAAACCTTTAGATTTAGGCCCACTATAGTTTGCTAATATAAACTCTCTTTAAAGAAAAGGGCAGGTTCTAGCACCATCAGGTACCTGAGGCTCTGGTTAATTACCAACAATGGTAAATGTGCCAGAGCCGCTCTGGACCTCAACTGACCTTGACTTGATTGGGTTGATTGGGCATAACTAGAACTTGCTCTCTATCTTCCAGTGTGCTCTAGCTCAGTGGTTTTCAGACACTGGCGGGCAAAAAAATCAAGTGGAGTCTTAGAAATTTGTGCCGCTCTCCGGAGACCTGCTTCAGTAGGACTAGGATGAGGTCCAGAGAAATTGCATTTTTAACAAGTCTCTCTTGGTAACTTTGTATGACCAGTGAATCCGGCTATCCACGGTGACGGCCCTGCTGGATAGAGTAGCCCATGTCAGTCAAATTAGAGTACACACTCTAAATTCTAAACCAATTATCAAGATCCATCTGTTACAGGATGTAATGTTAAATAATAGTATTTGTGATTAAGAGTTAGCACATGGAGGGTTAGTTCATGAACCCTTTCCATAAAATGCAAATATAGTACAACAACACGTACCATTAAAAAATCTACAACATCATCATCACAGAAATTACTTATTATTTGCCAAATACTGTGCTGAGTATATGTGTAAACACACACACCAAATTTTGCAAGTAAAAAAGTCACAAAGGGAAAACACTTCCTTCAAGATACACAGGGCAAGGTCCAAATGGAGAAATGAACAAAAGTCACTGAGAAATATATGAGAAGATTTGAACAGCAGGAAAAATCAGCCTGTGCCTAAATAGGAAGATATTATAAAGATGGAAATTCTCCCCAGATTAATGTACATATATGCCTAAAAATAAGGTGAGATTATTCTTCCTGAAAGTATCCCCATATAAGAGGGAGCCATCTAATATTTGAACCCTTACAAAATGTTTCATGCTGTGAGGCCTCTCTCTACTTTACCCCAAACCTCTTCTGCGGAAGACACATCCCCTACAATAAGACCCACCAATGTTAATTTTACATGCTTGTAGAGGATACCAAAGGGAGTTGTTAACCTAACGAAGGAAAATTTTTTAAAGGAGGTAAATTTAGTAATTATTTCTGGGGTAATGATTCCACAATATTAAGTATCAGATGTCATCTTAAGTAAGGATGTCAAAGATCACAGTAGAAAACAATATAATGTTCATGTGGCAGTGGTTAAGAATACATTTTTAGGGATTTTTTTTAAAGAGAAAAGAACATTATCACCATTATGCAAATGGATTCTCTGGTTTAGCACAAAATTTCCTAGGGGCATCCTCGCAGAACCATCTAAGTGCTGCTCATCAGGCAGAAACAGAGTAAAGCTAGTGACAGTTATTGTCTCTAGTGGTGACACAAGTTCAGATACAAAAATGCAAGTGGAGAGTTTGAGTAATATTTTTTGTTGGCTTGTGAGAGTATAAAAAGCTGTTTCAAAATTAATGTGTTACTTTATGTACTAACTCAAATAAGTGTGTATCTAAATCTATACCTAAAATGCTATGAGTAGACATTTGCTGTTTAATTTCATTCTCATCCTTAAATTTGATAAGTACAAGCTTATAGAAGCCTTTTTTGGGTAAGTTTCTGATTCATCAAAAGGGATGGGCTTTAGACACATTCTATTTCGGTTTCCCTTATATTCAGGCACAAATATGGTTTGTTTAATACAATTTCAATTAAAGCAGGAATTTTCTGTAGAAACTGATAGCAAGATATAAAGGTAATCTGGAATCATAAGTAGATATTAGAATGGATCCTCCCTGAATGTGCTCACGCACAGGAACGTCTGCCTCCACTTTCAGCTGCCCTTGAGACAGGGCATCTCCATGGCTCTCCCTTCGTGACTGGCCTCTCCATCACAAGACCCAACAGGCTATTATGGAAAGCAGACTAGGAGGGGGATATAAATGGTGACTTACTCATTCCATGAACAACTGATGCAGGATCCAGCCTCTGCCCCTCCGTATCTCTCCAGTGTTCAGAGAATCTCCAGCCAGAGCTTGGGTGAGTAAGGCCAGTTGGACAGATCTCAGAGTACCATACCCGGATGGTTATTCCCAGATACTATAGTGCTGTTCTCACACTACCATACAGAGAATGGATTTGTGATACCAGCTACAGATTTAATCACAAACTGAAATCAGATACATCCACCAAAGAGTAGACAGTGATGCATTTCTCTCTCTGCCTCTCAGACTTTAAAATCAACACAGATGGTAGTGACAGAGGTCAGGAGAAAATCAACTGTAAACAGAGAGGAGGGAGAACACACCTAAGAGATCTACATCCAAAGGGAGTGGCCACCCAGTTGGGAGCTTTCGAATGCAGGTGAATTTTAAAGTGAATAAATAAATAAAAGTAAAGAGGGTGATAACCTTACCATGTGCTAAAACATATTTTAATTATCTAATAATTAAAGCAACGTGTAAGTGGCCTAAAAGTAGGCAAAGAATGGGGAAAAATAAAAACCACAGAAACAAGACCTATACAGAGTTAGCAAAGGATTAGGGAAAATATAACACAATAAATGGTTCTGGGACAATGGATTAGATATTGACATATGAGTTCATTTATATATTTACTTCTTTAGCATAGTCTCTAGACATGTTAAATAATTAAATATGAAAACTTAAACAGTGGAGAAAATATGGAGGAAGGCTTAAATCAATGAAAAAAATTCATGTGATAAACTGTAAGATTTAACTTCGTGAAATCATTAATCTTTTGTTTGTAAAAAATTATAGCTATGACTGAAAGGAAAATGAACTCTTACTTATTCAGGGGTGTTGCATGCATGTAGCTGATTCATTCCCTGACACTGAAACACATTTCCTCCACAAGCTTGTAAACATACAGGGTCAGAGTTTTTGAAATACTGTGCAGTGTGTATTCATTCATCCATTCAGTTATAAAGCACTCTAGCTGCACAGTCACTAAGTGTTAGGTAAGTTTCTTAGTCTCCTTAACTAAAAAGATCAACATGTAGACATGTTTCTTTAACTTCACGGTGCTCACAGTCTAGAAATATAGGTAGATATTTTTATACTGTGCTTTTAAGGGCTTTACATTTTTGTAAACTAATCCGCTCAAAAGAGCAAGTGTGTCACCAATCCAGTCTACTTTCTGAATTACTACTACTATTAACACCTGGCTCAGACATAACTTTTTCCCTGCTGCCTTCCTTGACCATTCCAGACAGAGCTAAATTTATTCATTAACCTATTTAGCCAATATATACTGCGTATCTACTATTTGTCTTTATAGGAATATAAATGAACAAATATGTCCTCAACGTGTTCTGAATATAGTTGCAATTTTACTACTGACTACTTCCCTCTTTAGGTTTTCCACAATATTCTATACAGCAGTGACTCCTAACTTTTGGAGTGAAGTATCTCTGATACTCTGATGAAAGCTCTGCACACTCTCCCCAAAAGAAGTTTATTGCTCATACACTCAAGATTTTGCCTACAGTTTTGCAACATTCAGAGACTTCCTGAAACTCCATCATAGGCCATTCACATCAGGTCAAAAAATACCTGTTGTAGACCTTTCCATCCTGGCATGTGCCCGTAAGTATTGCCTGAGTTTGCTTATACATCTTCCCTTTTAAAAATAGCAACAAACAGACAAACACCTTGCTGTAAGCTCCTTTCAGGCAGAATGTCTTTTTGCATTTACTGCAGCTAACAGACTAATAGCACATATCAATAACTATTGAGTGAAAGTGAATATGTGTGAAGAAATAATTCAACAGGACCTCACATAACTCTTCCTCGAATACGTGCTCCATAAAAGACGCTTATGCCCATACAGTGCAACTACACCAAAGACAACTGACTGCATACAGCATCAGTTAGGATTCCTTCTGTTCAAAGTGACAGGAAAAAAATTCTAAACAGGTTTAAATACAGATCACTTTATTGGCTCACGGAACCGAAAAGTCCAGGGGTAAGCCTTCGTTCAAGCGTAGATGGATTCTTAGGGTTGAACGTTGTCTTCTTGGCTAATTTTACTGTCCAACTTTCTGCTCTGACTTCTAATTTGTTGGCTATGCTCACATGCAGTTGCTTCACTTATGTGGAAGGATTGTGTCAGCAGCCACTACCTCATAGGCTTCAAAGCTCAAGATCATCAGAAATGACCGATCCTCTTCCAGTAGCTCCCACCGAAGTCCTGAGATTCACTGCGGTTGGAGACTATTAAGTCATGTGCTCACGTCTGATGCGATGGCTATAGTTTAGGCTACCTCACATGATCCACACCTGGAACTGGGGTTGATCCCCACCCCAGCCATATGCACTGAACCTAAGAGTGGCTCACCTGTAAATGAAAATCTGAGGCTGTTGTGTAGTCTAGTGTGAGTGGATGCAAAACACTCCAGGAATGGCAAGGAGTCTGTACTGTTGTTCCCGAACATCCACATATCCTCCCTCCCATCCATATCCTTCAAAATACACAGGTTTACGTAAGCTGCTCTCTCCCCTCTCCAGATAGGGACAGCCTTCATCAGTGAGATCTTTTATTTGCAAGTCATAGAAATCTACTTGAAACTATTTTGAGAAAAGAAAAAGGAATATATTGGTTTTTATTACCAAAATGTCCAGGGACAGAGCTTTACATTCATCCATATTCAGTCAACCAATGTGAGTAAGAGTTGGCCTCTCTGTTTTCTGGGCTCTTCCTTCCACTGTGCTGGCTTCATTCTTAGGATTCACATTGTGGTCTCTTGGAGCTCCAAGGTTAAATTAATGTCCCCTTAAATCTCAATTTTGAAATTTCTTGCTCCTGCTCTGCCCATCTTGGTCCTAGAGCCCATCCTTGAACCAGTCACTATGGCCAAGAGGATAGAACGTGCTGAAGGACTTAGCCTGGACATGTGTGGTACTCAGGAACCCAGGAGTGAAGTTTGTTTGGCAGAAATCATATGGGCTAAGGAGAGATCCCCCAAATAAAGTCAGGGTATTGTGACCACATGAAGAAAGTTGATACTGAGCATAAAATACAATAATTATTAAAATACTATAGCCTACTTTCCCATCTGACTGCTATGTCATAATCTCAAGCACAGATGTGGCTTCTCAAGGCCTGGCAATTGTGGATATGAAATGAATGTGCCTGACCACTCAGACACAAACAACATGCCTGCCCTCTCCCCAAACCGCATCAAGGGAAGTGAGCTACTATGTCTTTTAATAAACGAGGAGAGACTTCCACTTCCATTTTTTAAGACAAGTTTGTTTCAGCTAGGAAAGCTGAATAAAATACAAAATGCATCTGTGTGAAGGTGATGATGAACTACAGAAAGTCCAACATTCTATGTTGTTCTTCAGGAATTTGTCAATCCAAAAGTAACAGTGAAGGGGCTTCCCTGGTGGTGCAGTGGTTAAGAATACACCTACCAATGCAGGGGACATGAGTTCAGCCCTGGTCCAGGAAGATCCCACATGCCGTGTAGCAGCTAAGCCCGTGCACCACAACTACTGAGCCTGCGCTCTAGAGCCCACGAGCCACAACTACTGAGCCCGTGAACCTAGAGCCGGTGCTCCGCAACAAGAGAAGCCACCGCAATGAGAAGCCCACAGACTGCAACTAGAGAAAGCCCACGTGCAGCAATGAAGACCCAACGTAGCCAAAAATAAATAAAGAAATAAAGAAATAAAGTTACTTTAAAAAAAGCAACAGTGAAGAGGCTTTAAAGCTAAACTGAAAGGAGCAACTAAGAGGTTGAGAGACTGAAAAGGATTTCACCTCTCTTCTGGCTGGGGGTGAGGGGAGGACAGATCATTCAGCATCTACTAAAGAGGACAGACCCTGGTAGATATCTCCAGCTTTCAAATGGGAGCCCAAATGTTTACACACTATATGTAAGAAAGAGAACTAGAAAAAAGCAAGCCCTCATAGAATCTGATGCCCAAATTTGAAGCAGCTCAAGCCCTGATTAGATTGAGGCATCCTGTGTCTACCCTAACTGGCTACCTGATGCAAAAGCAAACCTATCCTGAGAAATTGAACATCAACCAGAGTCTCAAATTATGTCTACAATGGTTCACATCAATATTTGAAATGTAATAAAAAAATGACCAAGAATATCTGAAAACTTCATACAGAATTTCAGGAGAAAAATTTTTAAATATGAATAGATCTGCTAGAGATCCAGAAATTGGAGTATTGGGCATAAAATATAACGTAATTTTTAATTAATATGTTAAAGAGATTAGATAACACAATGAAAATTTTGTCAGAAACTAGAAACTCTAAAATTAAATAAAACGAAGTCTATAACTAAAATTATAAAGGTAGAGTAGATATAGGCTGTAATATCTAGAGTAACTACTAAATAATAGTAAATGAATTAATACAGTAAAAACAAACTGGTGTTTTTTTGGTCATTATGGAAATGATGGGATACTGACCATGTGATATTGACCAAAGCCAGAAATCTTGCTCAATTATAATCTGTGAATTTAGAATCTGGTCTGTGAATATCCTTTTCTTTACTCATAAGCATCGACACTCAGGCCTTTGAATTACAGGTCTCTAATTTAGCCTATGCCTCTAGGCCGTTTGAATCAATGGCTTGGGGGTGAGAAAGTCTTCCCCTGGTTCCTGAGCTGCATTCTGGCACCATCCTGACACTAAGGGTATAGCTCCTTGTCTGGCAGAAATGAGTAACAGGAGGTGCCAAGGATAAGGCCTAGGGAATCAGGATTCTCTCAGGTTGCAGGATACATCTAAACGTCTACCCTCCATGCCTGTGTTTAGCTTAGGCTGAACAGCTTAGGACTGGAAATTTGGCTTTTCTAACCATACAAGGTCCCAGCTATTAGATGTCTAAGTCTTTTCAATCGCACGCTGAAAGCAGATATCACTGTTGTCAGACAGGCCAGTGCCAACCTCAGTCTGGCACTCCCTCCTTCCTGTAGACAGTAATATCCTGTATTTTTCCTACTAAGTTTTCAATGCTTGCCTTCCCAGTGTTATGTCCTAAGTCTCAACATTCACCAGGTGTGTTTAACTAACTGTTTTACCTATTTTATCTATATTTCTCATCCACTGGAATTCTGAGGTTTTTTGTTTTTGTTTTTGTTTTGCCTTTTGCCCATGCTTTAGCATGAACTAGCAGTCAGAAACATAACAGCTGATCAAGACACAAAGTTTAGAACAAATGACACTGTATATCTGATACAGTATTACTATTCTAATTCAAATAACACCTTCAGGCTGCATCTAAATACAACACTATTTGGCATTGTATATCTCTGATCAACTGAATTCAATACTAGAGGTAATACATGAAGTGAAGTCTTCTTAGTAAATTCATTGTGAGAATGGCAATCGATGCAGTTGTTTTGCAAATTAATTTAACAGTACTGATTAAAATTTAAAATTCTCATATTCTTTAGTAATCTCTAAACATCTATATTTTAAAAATAGATATTTTTTTTTGGAGAAAAAGGGCATGTACGTGATTGAATAAAGTAAGGACTTGAATATGGTAATGTATGAGTCAGCTTGGGCTGCCATAACAAAACACCATAGACTGGGTGGTTTAAAGAACAGGAATTTATTCCTCACAGTTCCGGAGGCTGGAAAGTCCAAGATCAAGGTGTCCATTCAGTTCTATGGTGAGGGCTCTCTTCCTGGCTTGCAGGCCTCCTCACTCCGTCCACACGTGGGGGAGAGAGAGAAGAAACAAGCTCTCTGGTGTCTCTTGTTGTAAGGACACTAATCTCATCACGGGGGCCCCCTCCATCATGACCTCATCTAACCCTAATCACTTCCCAAAAGCCCCACCTTCCAATACTATCAAACTGGTGGCTGGGGCTTCAACATGGGAATTCTGAGGTGACACAGTTTAGTCCATAGAAATGCGGCTATATCTGTTTAAACTTACGAACCATATGAAAAATCCAATAAAAGCTTAATAATGTTTATCTCTGGGGGAGTGGGATTGAAAGATAAAATGGGAACTTCTACTTTATATCATTTAGTTAAAATTCATGAATAGTTAAAGTGATGTGATCATTTTGGCAGCATAATTTTTGAATATCCAAAATATTCTTCCTGAAAAAAAAACAAAGAAATAAATTTGGGTAGTGAAAGGAAAAATGATGATGGCATATTCCACAAAAGTAGATAACAAAGAATTCCCAAGGAAATATTTGGGTGAGGCCAAACCATTAAGAATCAATATCTGTGAGATGGGAATGGCAGGCCATGAAAGGGGCCAATCCACAACCTATAAACCCTGTGGAATACAATGTAATATCCACCTCTTCTCCCCGCCAAAGAGAGGATTGAGACTTGAGTTTAGAAGCCTGGGAGGGCTAAGAGCCACAGGTATAGCTGGAAACCATCAGAGCCTCCAAGTTCCTGGCAAGCACAAGAAGCCAGTATATGACAGGACTTCAAACACTGCCATGGTAGAATGCAACCCAGGAGCCTGAGAAATACCTGCAAAGACTATCCTCCAGAAGATGACAGGCTCCTCCTGAGAGATCCAAATTGAGCACCGAAGGAACACCAGGACTGAGAGAAGCTTCAGGTGGCCGGAAGGGGAGACACCCAGGAGCAGGTCTAAGAAGTACTGGGAAGCAAGATAATGCCTAAGGTGAGAGCCTGTGGCATGGGGCAAAAGGAAAAAAATCATCCCGAGAAGACCTCATTTAGAGAAATTGAGGAATGGCTACCTGAGTGAGGTGGGGCCACATTCTGGATCCCTCAGGAAAGGTGGGGAGCCCACAGGCCAGCCAGGAAACAGAGAAAGCCTCCCTAGCCCATCCCCATCCCATCATCTTTCGCAATGGGAGGAAAAAAAGGGAATATATTCTAATCCATAAAAAGGTTACTAGAAGAATTACAAGGAGAAAGGTAAAAAATAATCCTATTAACATTTTAAGAAATAATGAAAACACACCAGAAATATGTGACCACAAAGCAGATGGAACTGTAGTCTAACACTTCATATTGATCTAGAAGAATTAATAATCAATCAAAGCTTTGAAATAATCAATCAAAGCTTTGAAATAACCAATCAAAACCAGCAAAATTCAGAAATGATGTAGCTAAATCAAACATATAATGTATTATTGAATTATTTTGTAAATGAGTTCTTGAAAAATTGGTCCTAATTTGCACAAAATTGGTCGGAAATCTTTATCCACGTATTCAATGAAGAGAAATTTCAGCTTTTGAATAACTGGGTGAACTACAATTACTGAAGGGACCTTGAAAACTAGAAGACACTGAAAACTATCCTGACAAAAGCAAAAGAGGAAGTGAACAAATCAAAGAGTGAGAGCTCAGATGGTGTACAGAATTTAATTTTTAACTTCTACAAGTGTGATTTGGAATATCCTGGATTGTGAGAAGAATTTTTGATGAAGTTCCTACTTTAATTGGATAAATTTATACTCTGACTGGGACAGAATGAAACAAGAAGGCCTATGACTTCCCAGCATATAAATTTGGTAAAACATTCAAAAGAATCATAAATAGAATCAACTAATTTAAAGAAACATTTTTCTTGTAAAAAATTTTTTAAAATATTGATGATCTGAAAAGAGGCTTAAAAAGATAATATCTGGAAAATATTTTGGTAAAATAATTACACACTTAATATTTTTAAATATTAAAAATACATACCTGAAAGGAATAGTTTCTCAAAAATATTTGGGTGTACAGAGAAAAGTCAATAAAGGTCTCAAGAAATATAAAATTATTAACCATCATTAAAATTTGAAGATCTCAGTAAATTTTATAACCAATTATAAGCGATAGTATATTGAAAAAAGTAGCTTATTTCTTTAAAATACTAGTGACAGGCTATTATAAACAGATGTAGATAAGAAATGATTTTGTGAATATTACCAAGATTAATTATTCTGTTTGTGTTATCTTTTAATCCTGATAGTCAATAAAAGATTTTAAAGATTTGCTTTAATATGTGTAATGTTGCTACAGGCTTAAGGTTTGCATCCTCCCAAAATTCATATGTTGAAATGGGCCTTTGGGAAGTGCTCAAATCTTGAGGGGGGAGCCCACATGATAGGATTAATGCTCTTATAAAAGAGCCCCCAGAGAACACTCTCACATATTCCACCCCGCGAGGACACAGTGAGAAGCACCATCTATGAACCAGAAGCGCACCCTCGCCAGACTCTAATCACCCCGCTAGCACCCAATCTTGGACTTCCCAGACTCCAGAACCAAGAAAAATAAATTTTTGTTGTTTATAAACTGCCCAGTGTATGGCATTTTAAAATAGCAGCTAGAACAAAGACTATGTGAACATTGTATAAATGTTATTTTTCAGAAATAACTTTATTTTTAAAAATCATTTTGAATAGACATTTCCACAGGCTCACCAATATAATAAAATTGAGTTACACATGAATAAATATTTTAACAACTCACATAATTTTATTTTTGGTAACTTCTTTCACTGTCACATTGTCCCAGTTTGGAAAATAAATTATATGGTCACCTTAATCTTTAAGTTGTAGTAAGTAATATGGTGCAGTACTAGATGATAGATATTCATAAAGACGAACGGACAGAATGGAAGGTGCAAAAGCAGAAAGAGATCCTTCTTATACGGATGCCTGGTTTATAAGAGACGTAGCATGTAAGTGGAAAATTTTTCAATAAACATTTTGATAATTGATATCAATAAATGATTATGGGATAACTGTATTAACATATGGTAAGAGTGAAGGTTAGCTCTAACTTTACAAAAAATAAACTCCAAATTGATTAAAATCAAGTGTAAAAAGGAAAATTATAAAACTAAGAATACAGGAAAATAGCTTCCCTACTTAAAGATAGGAAGTAATTGTGTAAGCAAGACACAGGAAACACTCACTACCCATAACTTACATTATTTAGGCATTGAGGAATTAGTATCATAATACTTAAAGACTACCTAAATCTGTAAAAAGAGCATGTAGATGATAAAGACATAAAACCCAACAAAAATGTGCAAAAGAGTAAAGAGGTACTTCAGAGAAAAGGAAATTCACGATTAATAAACAAGTGATAGATGCTTAACTTCACTAATCAGAGAAACACCAAGAAAAATCACAATTTGATACAATTATAAGTCAACAAATTGACAATTTTTTCTGTTAATCTGACAATATTGAGTGGAATGAAGATGTAATGCAACAGGAATTGTCATACATTTCTGGTAGGAATGTACAATACAAATACTTTGGATAATAGTCTGGCCTTATCTTCTAAATGTAAAAACACGTATATCCTATGACCCAGACACTCAGTTCCAGGTATATGACTGAGAGAAATGTATGTTCTTCATATGGATTTAGATATGTGATCTCCACACTGTTTTTTTTTTTTTGGTAGTTGCCTCAGATTGGAAAGCACAAAAAATGTTCCACCCACATCATAATGGATAAATAAAGTTTGGTCTGTTCATAAATTGGAATATAATACATAAATGACAAGGAATAAACCATAACGACGATCAATACTGTGCGTGAATCTCACAAGTATAATATTGAGCCAAAGAAGCCAGTTAAAACATTGTCTGCTGTTTGATTATATTTATATAAAACTCAAAATCAG
The DNA here is from genome assembly GCF_002837175.3 of Physeter macrocephalus. Taxonomy (NCBI): domain Eukaryota; kingdom Metazoa; phylum Chordata; class Mammalia; order Artiodactyla; family Physeteridae; genus Physeter; species Physeter macrocephalus. Next base: position 77,514,969 of record NC_041226.1, read on the forward strand.
AGATGGATATAGATGGTAAAACTATAAAGAAATGTAACAACTAAAAAGTGCTTATCTCCAAAGGGAAAAGGAAGAAGGGGGCCACTCACCCCTCATTCTCAGTTCAACATAAACTCTCATATCATCCAGAAGTGAGCTTGGAACCCAAGCCTTCTCAATCAATATCGCATCTGATTCTAGGCAGTGACTGTTTAATAGACAGGCCTGAGCCAAAAGAGCCCCTGAGGTTCAATCTTAGGATTTTTACAACTTCTGGGAAGAGAGAAGAGTACTTAAGCATGGATCTGCTGGTAGCCATATTGCCATATCAAGAAGAAAATCTGTGTCACAGGAGGCCCAAGGAGAGTAAAGCAGAGCTAAGAACTGGAAATATGGGACTCTGTGTTCAGGAGATCATAGCAATTTTTGAACCTGTATTGGACAAAATAAAAACAATTTTTAGAACTGACTATTATTTGAGCCAGTAAGTTGATTCTTTGCTTAGAACAGTTTGGATCAACTTTTCTGTCCCTTGCAGTTAAGAGAGCTGACATTCCATAAGTCATCCGAATGTCACACCCCACAATTTCACCTTGCAGTATATGTACCTGACTGCCTCTCACACTTGTATGTTACACAATTAATTAAATAAAATCCAAGTACATTTGGCCCTTGAACAACATGGGTTTAATCTGTGCAGGTCCATTTATTTACACATGGATCTTTTTCAATAGTAAATAGTAACTACATGAGTTCTTTTTTCTTTCTAGAATTTATCCCACTGTTACTAGAAGTCTTTTAAGAGTCAGAGGGTAATTTCAAATGGGTTTAAGCCTGCCTTTTTGTGACCAGCTCTGCACATCAGAAACAAATCTCTGGTCTCTAGCCAGAGTCTGAGCAGGGCAAACAGCAGCAGAGAGCCTTCCATGACCTCCAGGATTTCCACCAGGGCTGAGTCACCTGTATCAGCTCCAGCTTCTGGATCCCAAGCTGGTGCCTCTGATGCCAAAAACACTGTTGGATCTTGTTTTCTACCATTCAGTGCTGCCTTCCACCATTGTTTCTATGGAATTAATTTCAGTAATCACAAGGATTTAGGGATTCTTTAATATCTCATGGAAGTCTCTTGTTTTTTGGGTTTTTAAAATACTTTATTCAATATATAGAGTTTGGGGGGTGGGGATGCTGGTGTGCTGAATTGGGCGATTGGGACTGACATGTATACATTGATGTGTATAAAATTAAAAAATAAAATGTGTATAAAATAAAATAAAATTCAAAAATTCAAAAAAAAATATAGAGTTTGCTTCCACAACAGTTTTACCTAACCAGGGCTGATTTTCTAAACTCTGCATTACAGCAGAAGTATTTTCCGCAGTGCTTGCTATGGAAGAAAACTGATGCCAAAATTCTGGGAACCTATACTTTATACTAGGTTCAAGTGCACTGTGCATCAGTTTAGAAATGGGGGAGTTTGAGAGTGTGCGACAGATATAATTCTTAATGCCAGGCCCTGCAAACTTTCCATTTATAGATGTCACTTCTCCTGTGTAAGGCCTGTCATTTCTCTAAAATTTCAGTGACATACTGTAACGCCAACTCAAAATTCCCCACTCCTGTTTTCTGGCACTGTATATTCTACTAATGTTTCTAGATTCTGGTAACATCAGGAGTTCAGAACCACACTTGAGAGCCAATTCCACAGCAGCTAACCAGCCTTGAGGGCCTCCTGAATCAAGAAAAGGGCTCTCATCACGCTACATGTATCCTCCATAGACATTTTTTTCATGGTTAGACATCTAAATCCAATTTCTTGATAAAAGTGTTCATTTTCAAAACTGCTTATTGCTCCAATTTTCACATTTTTCCTATCACCACATGGTTTCTTAGCCTTTCTCTGTCTAGCAAACTCGCACAGGGCCCCAGGACCTGGCTCTCCACCTGAAACACCAAGTCTTAAAAGGTACAACTCACAAAAGTTTCAATTAAGATCTTTCAGAGAAGCTTTCATAATGTCACTGACTCTGAGGTGGTGTATAAGGATCATTACAGGTCCTGCCTGATCTGTCTCAACTTCTGATCGCCTCACATCCAAGGATTTAACAGGCACAGTGAGTCCATTCTCAATTCAATTCTAAGGGATGGTTTAATCGAAAACATACTGGGTACTTCACCTTAGTACAAAAATCCTATGTGAAACAGTACATGTCACTGAAGATTCGCAGGTACTTCAAGATTGGACAAATTTAGCTCTAAGCACCTCTTCCATAGCTTTGAAAAATCCAAGCTGTCTCTAGTTTCTCTGAACCCCTTAATTTTTTTTTATTTTATTACGAAAATTTAACCTTATTTTTGTATCTGCTCTGCTTCTATTCATGTGCCCCGGCTGCATTTTTTTCTTTCTTTTTAAATTAATTAATTAATTAATTTTGGCCATGCCGTGTGTCTTGCAGTATCTTAGTTCCCCAATCTGGGATAGAACCCAGGCCCCGGCAGTGAAAGCGCCGAGTCCTAACCACTGGACCACCAGGGAATTCCCCTGGTTGCATTTCTGCTCATCCTACCCAGGTCTCAATCAATGTGTCCTTTCACAATCATACTTTGGATACAGTATGTTCCTGAACAAGTGAAATTTTACAGGGATGGGATCAGTGAAGCAGTGAACAACCTTCCACCATCTCCCTGGCTCTTTCCTCCTACTGCACCTCCATTCCCAAGGCAGTGGGTGTGTTTGTCTGCCTTGCTGTCTTTCAGGTGTCTGCCTCACAATGTTGGTCATCCTTCTAGAATTTTCTTGAAGAAGATATTTTTTTAAACATCTTTATTGGAGTATAATTGCTTTACAATGGTGTGCTAGTTTCTGCTGTATAACAAAGTGAATCAGCTATATGTATACATATATCCTCATATCCCCTCCCTCTTGTGTCTCCCTCCCACCCTCCCTATCCCACCCCTCTAGGTGGTCACAAAGCACCAGGCTGATCTCCCTGTGCTATGCAGCTGCTTCCCACTAGCTATCTAATTTACATTTGGTAGTGTATATATGTCCATGCCACTCTCTCACTTCGTCCCAGCTTACCCCTCCCCCTCCCCGTGTTCTCAAGTCCATTCTCTCCATCTGCAGAAGAAGATATTTTTTATTTATACTTGTTGAGCACGGAATGTGCAATATATTTTGATTAGTGGACATTATGTAGGATTCACTTAGGAATGTTCATTCTAGTAAAGAAAAGTGTGCTTAATTCTTCATCTTCCCCTAATTTTTCCAGTCCAGTTGTTACATTATTGACTGTACTGTTGACTATCTTAGATGTTCTAATCTTATTTCAATGGTACTTTCTCTGGTATCCTAGATGCCTGAATACCTGTACTCAGCCCTCTCAGTGAGCTTAGAACACAGTGACCAACTCAAGACCCTACACTCTTACCCCGCCTCCAATTCATTTTTTCCTTTAGTGTTTGCAGTTCACAGAGGAAGAAACAGGATGATGTTCTATACAGATTTATGCTTTCTAAATTTAAATTTGCCTTTTCTACCATTTTTAAATCATTTTATTCATCCCGATTCACTTCCAATCACAATTCTCAAAGCAGTTATTCTATATTTTAATTTTTCTATTTAATCTTCTTATTCTTCCAACTCAAATTTCTTAGTAGAGGGACCACACTCTATAAAGAACCCCGAAGGAAACAGTAATAATCCCAGCCACATACGAACCCCTCTTCTTGAGTTTTTGCTGCACTCATACTATCTTTGAATATTACCTTCTCTTGCCAGAGTGTTCTTAACAGTGAGTAAAATGGTTTCTCTCAAAAGTTATGGGTGTTTGTATAAATTTAAAGAACCTTTCTGAAGACCAGTCTGGCAATATATGTCAATGTAAAATGAGTACAACATGTTATTCGAAAATGGTCTTTTCCATGAAACAGTCTGAAGGAAATATTGCTAGAAAAAAAAGTTATACATACAGATGTTACTTGGAAGTTTTAGAAAATAGTAAATAAAATAGTAAAGATAAAGAGCATGATCTGGTCATCTATCAAAAAAGAGACTAGCTATGTAAATTATGATGTGTACATATGCAGCAGAATCAACTTTGATCAATTTACTGATGTGCTTTCAAGGCTTACAGTTCTTGTGATCCTGTGTAATAGATATTTTTCATATTTTGGGTAACCAGTATCTAGTCTCCTGGATACTTCTGGGAGATAATGGCTGCCTTCCTCTATAGAAATCAAAGAGGCTTGATCCTCATTTTCCCAATGGCATAATCAAGAGGCACACATAAGACAGTCCTGGCCAGTTGAGTGCTGTCTCACAGGATTTTGGAATTCGAGCTAATAATAATGGATGGTTGGTGAGCACATGCATTATGGTTTAGTGTAGGACATGACACTGTCCTGCACTTCCCTCTAGTTACTGCTGCCTGATATTCACAGAGTCCTTGTTTCCCATGCCTGGATATCTAGCTCCCATTGAATGCATATTTTTCATGAATGCACAGAATAGAGGATCAAACATATCTATTAAATAGAAAGACAACCAACACATCTCTGTTCTATTTCTGTCCATTCATTCCTGAAAACTTTTTCTGAATGAGTCTAGTTAAATGCATACTTCCTAACTCTTTTCTTTTATTTTAAACTGCTATCTGTCAGCTGCCATGCCCCATTACATTTTGCTCTATAAAATAGTTTCCACACATTTTTTCCTGATTCAGGCACAAATGAAGATATTCTCATGCATGACACATTTCCATGATATACCCAGATTTTCTATATTCAACTTTGCTAATTTTGTTGGGAAATCAATCTACATTTTTTTGCCACAAATCCTGAAGAACAGCAGTATTCATCCAAAGTAACTAACTACATATTTCAATTATTTTTGTTATGTACATATTTCTGTATGCTGTGTAAACCACTTCTTTCTCTCCAGTTCAAAATGACAACTTCAAATGCAAGTTAGTGAGAATATTGTTATTTGATGGAAAAGTTGCATCTGTTTTAATGTATGTATTTACATTATTTATTTATTTATTTATTTATTACATTATTATTTACAATATTCAGTAATGATTTTCTTACCCACATATATGATAGTGAGAATGTTTTGATTTTATTTTCTCCCTCCCTCTATTTTAACCTATTCCTTTGTGTCCATTCATATGAGTGATTCCTCGCTCATTAACTGAGGACAGGAGTATGGCAGGACAGGAGACAGGCATAATAAGCCTTTCGGGTAGGAATTTGCAGCAACATGTGTAGACCAATGAATAAGACATATAAGAAACATATTCTACCTGCTCTCCACACTCCACCTGGCCCCAGTTCTTTGTAATGTTTATAACTATATGGCTATGTCCCAATGTGAGAGGGGACATTTTTAAGGGCACTGTGTCTGAGCAGAATAAAAGTTCTGAATTAAACATTAAGTTGAATAATAGAAAAAGTTATATGTCTTTTGCACACCTGAAATTATATACTGAGAGTTTTAGTTTCTCCATACATTCAATAATTGATCAAGACACAGGTGTGTCCTGACTCACTGATAGGAAAAGCTGTTCTAGAAGGAAATGAGAGCAGTCAACACTTGATGCTCCTTTAGTGAAACATCTGCTTCACCTGCTATGTTTTGCCATTCTTAGTAGAGTTTTCCAATCAAAATGTCCCATGGTTAGCGTTCAATGACAAAAATATAAATGAATCTGGGTTGTGTCTATACTCACACATACTGGTTTAAGAGGGTTTTCTTTCTTAATTAGATTCAATGACTGTAACATATTCTACCGTCAGGACTCTGGGTAAATGCTTTGATCAAACTCAATTTTAAAGGGCTCTTAGGTCATATCTATATTATGAGTAAGATCAATTAGAGTCCAAAAGAACAAGTGATGCACTGGAAAGAGATGAATCATTTGTAAATGATAAGTGTTTTTACAGACATTGAGGGTAGTTCAGATGACTGGGTAGGTAGGACTTAAAGAAGAGTTATAATGGTGAAGTTAATTAAAAAGCATGTAGATGAACACAACTACTGAAATAGAAGGCAGAATAGATTGGGATGTATTTCAACGAGTTGATTGTTTATATAATAGGATATGTGGGTATATATTATTTATTAGAGAAATAATTATGGAATATATCACTCTGTGTCAATTTTATTCAGTTAGTCAATATTTGAACATCTACTTTGGGCAAGCAACTGTAATTTTCCTGGAGATGAAAAGGTTAATATGATTTTGTATTTAATGTCAAGAAGTTCCCACCCTGGTAAGAAATACAGACACAGAAATAACTTATAATATGTTATGTTTATATATCCATAATGTTCAAGGAGTTCTTCAAAATCAACAGGGACTAGAAAAAGGATGCAATGGAAGAGTATATGGGCAAATATAAATGGCCTTCAAAGATGAAGTTTAACTATTAGTTACTAGTAAAGATTAAATTCACTAGTAAACAAGAAAATTAAATACTAAAAGAAAGGAGTGTGGGAAGAAATTTGCCCCTGTGAAATCGGCAGAAATTTAAAAGAATGAAATACACAGTGGTGACAAGGAGGGGGATTGAGAATTAATAAAATCTTTAAGAATTTATTGATAATACTTATTTGTAAACGTAATCTTTTGATATTTATGACAAGTTAAAATTAATGTTCCTTTTGAGTCAACAATTCCAATCCCAGTAATATACCAAAGGGAAAAAAATCACATGAAGGTCTGAGACAAATATGTATCTCATATATACAAGGTTGTTCATCTCGTGATTATTTGAAGTATCAATAGTAATGGCCATCAACAGGAGATAAATTTAGATACCTTTTGGTATTGTCATAATATGATGTATCATTCAGCCATTGGAAATAATGAAGCAGAGCTATGTGCACTAATCTAGAGAGCTGTCCATTACAGGAAGATAGGGGAAATGTATACTGTTAAAAATAAAGGAAAAAGCAAACTGCAAAATAAAGATAGTAACTGAATTCAAGTGAAAGTCCCTTGCTCCCAGTGAAAGAAGAAAACACTGCATAAAATAAAAGCATGCTTGTCTTTAATGCCATCAAAGAGCAAGGCATGCAAACAAATCTAAATTAAATAAATTCTGCAAAGAATAAGCCCTTCATCAGTGAGCAAAGAGAGACAGTTGCTGTTGTATATGGACCAGTTGCCTAACCTAGGTATGGTAAGTAGAAGGATATGACTGCTGAAACTGGAGAGACCTTTCTAGGAAAAGGAGAAAGTAGCCCAATTTTTATTAACATTGTTGCTTGGAAAATCTGGTCGGTAACTGAAAGGGTCTCCAACAACAAAAAACAAACAAAACTGAGTATCTTGACTTGACCGTTACCCTCCACTGGACTGTTGCTAAGTTAACTGAGACAGAGCACAGCTGGAACTGAATTCAGCTAACTTGAATATAACTAAAGCTACAAACAGACTCAGTCCCAAGTAATGTATGAAACATCAAAGAGTACAGTCCCTCAGTCAATTCAAGAAGTTGATGGTTGGGAAAAAAGGCAAAGACATTTCCTGTTGTCTCATTTAAAACCAAAGATAAAGTAAAACTAATTAAACTTGCAGTTGTCCACCCACAGTTCAGTTCCACTCATGGTGTTAGCCACTTCATTAGGCTCCTAACAAAGGAAAGTATGTGTTTCCAGTGGAGCATAACAAAACAAAACAAAATTATCTATTTGAGTCTCTGCTGAATTTTTATATAAAATGCCTAGCATACTACATTGATTAGAGACATACAAATATACAGGGAAATGGCACCCATAATCAAGAAAAACCACCAGTCAACAGGGTCAGAACAAAAGATGTCCTAGATGTTGGAATTAGGAAGCAAGAATTAAAGGCTAAGATAAAATCATTAACAATTAAATAACTAAATAAAAGGACTAATGGAGAAAATTATTAATTAATAGGACAAGATGGTTAGAATGTGTGAATAGATGGGGAATTTCAGCAGAGAAACAAATGCTCTAAACTGAAACTAAACAGAAATTGCAGACCTAAAATATAAAAAATATCAAATAAATTATTTATTGAATGATATTAACAGCACACTTGACATAGCAGAAAAAATGATTAGTGAACTTAAATAAAGGTAAGTAAGAACCATTCAAATCATAAAACATTAAAATAAAGAAAAAAAGAAATCAAATATAGTATCAGAGACCTGCAGGAAATCAAATAAACCTACATACATGAAATTGGATTTACAGAAGGAATTCCTCTGGAAAAATACCTAGGAATGAAATTTCTGGGTAATACATGATAAGTGTTTCTTTAACTTTAAAGAAAGTGCAATAAAATTCACCAAATTACCATTTATCTCTACTATTAGCAAAATATGAGAGTTCTATTGTTTCATATTCTAGCCAATACTTTTTAACCGTACTCACTCTAATGGTTGTGAAATAGTATGTCAATCATGGTTTTAATTTGCATTTCCTGAATCACTAATGCATTCGAGCACCTGTTCTTGTGCTTATTGGCCATTCCTATGTCTTTTTTGTACAGTGTCTAAACAGAACAGGACTTATATCCAGAATACACAACCAATTCTTAAAACTCAATAGTAAGAAGATAAATCCTCCATAAAAACAATGGGCAAAAAGACCTGTTTAGTCTCCCAAATATTGTTACAGCTATAGAAGTCTAAAAAAGAACCATGCTATCTCACAGACTGTAAAAAGAAAGGTACAGAATGGGTTACCTGAAATGGTGAGGGAATTTCAATGTCCACCTAGAATTCTGTATTTATTTCATCAGGTGTTGTAATCAATAATACACCTTTTTGTGTGTTGTATTACCATGTGCCAATACTAAAATTAAATGTTTGTCTGGGGCCTAACAGTTTAAGCCTTTTAGGACACATTAAATTATTTACTATTAAAACAATTCTGTAAGGACAAAAATTATTAGTTTTCCTCTTTTTTTTCTTTTTCTTTTTTGTAGATGAAGAAAATGAGCTCCTACAAATTTATAAATTTCCCTGGGTCAAACAGGAGGTAATAATTTCTGGAGGACTGACCAAAACCTAGTCCTCCATCCCCATAAAAATTATTTTCTCACTACAACCAAATTTTAAACCCATTCTTGAAATAAAGTACAATTTAAAACTTTAGCTGTGTTCAAAACTGAATTTGCAAAGAGAAGAAAATGGGCATCCCTTACCCACCAGTCTTCAGGCACAATTACATGCTTCTCTGTATGTCTGAGAGGAGGTAATGACTCTCACATTTAAACTTTCCTGCTTTAAAAGATGATGGATGTTAGTTTATTTCATATATATTAGCATTCATTTTCTAGATTTTCCTCTCTGACTAGAAATACCACTTCAACTCCATTCACCATGGCAACAAAACAGCTGAAGATTCTTACAGCTTGCTTAGTGAAGAAAAATACTTGAAAATATCCTTTGATGCTAAAATTGGTTTTGTTTTCACAGTACCACATGAAGCAACCGAGGATGAGGGATATTACCATATATTTCAGATGGATTCACCCAGCAGGAGCATTGAGGGTATACCAGAAAAGGAGGGAGGGAAGGAAGGAGGGAGGGAGGGAGGAAGGGCAATACCATGTCGTATTTGTACACACACGTACTCCCACAAACCATGCTTCATTTACATCATTGCACTCACTTTGTTGTTGGGTAGTTCCTGTTTAACTGGCTTTCTCCTCTAACTAGATTATAATTGCCTTGAGGGCAGAGAGCACTCCTTATTCATCCTTGAGCCTCCATCTTTTTTTTAAAGCATGTGTTAAATAAAAGAATAAATAAAGATTTTTATAAAAGAATCAAAAACATAGAAACTAAAGAATAGTTAACTTCAAACAACTTTAGAATCTTGGCATGAAAGGAATTGCAAGAATACTATTTTTCTTGAATGTATTATTTGTAGCAAAACATGTTAATCAGGCTATTTTCCTCTTCTCCCAGGATAAGCTGCAGAGCCCTTCTGTAAATGGGTATTTGCTCAGATGGTTAATACCTAATTGAGTTAAACTAAACACATTTGGAAAGGTAAATGGCTTGCCAAATACAGGATTACAAAGCTACATTGAAATGATTATATTTTTTCCTCTTGGTTAATTTTTATTTATGCATATAACTGAGACTAGATTACATATCCTGAAGACTGGCTCAGCTACAGTTCCATAATGAAAAAGTTTGCTTTGTTTCCTGTGCAGCAGCGTTTCCTAGGAGCTTAGTTTTCAGAATCTGACAGCCATGTTGATAGTTCTCTGCTCTTGTGTCCTAGTCATCAACAAACAATGGTCTCCATTTGGGGAGAGTTATATCAGTCGTGTGCTGTCAAATGTTTAACGATAGCAATCCAATCCAAGAGAAAAAATAATGCCCATGTTTCTAGTGTTTGCTAATTTTTTTTAATTTTTAAAAATTGTTAATTTTTATTGCAGTATAGTTGCTTTACAATGTTGTGTTAGTTTCTGCTGTATAGCAAAGTTCATCAGCTATATGCATACATTATATCCCCTCTTTTTTGGATTTCCTTCCCATTTCGGTCATCACAGAGCACTGAGTTGAGTTCCCTGTGCTATACACTAGGTTCTCATTAGTTATCTATTTTATACGTAGTAGTGTATATATGTCAATCCTAATCTCCCAATTCATCCCACCATTTCCCCCAGTATCCATACATCTATTCTCTACGTCGGTGTCTCTATTTCTGCTTTGCAAATAAGTTCATCTATATCATTTTTCTAGATTCCACATATAAGTGATATACAATATTTTTCTCTTTCTGACTTACTTCACTCTGTATGACAGTCTCTAGGTCTATCCATGTCTGCAAACTGCACAATTTCATTCCTTTTTTCCATAGTGCCCGTATCAATTTACATTCCCACCAACAGTGTAAGAGGGTTCCCTTTTCTCTACATCCTCTCCAGCATTTATTGTTTGTAGTGCAAACTGCACAATTTCATTCCTTTTTATGGCTGAGTAATATTCCATGTATATGTGTACCACATCTTCTTTATCCATTCTTCTGTTGATGGACATTTAGGTTGCTTCCATGACCTGGCTATTGTAAATAGTGCTGCAGTGAACATTGGGGTTCATGTGTCTTTTTGAATTATGCTTTTCTCAGGGTATATGCCCAGTAGTGGGATTGCTGGGTCATATGGTAGTTCTATTTTTAGTTTTTTAAGGAACCTCCACAGTGTTTTCCATAGTGCCCGTATCAATTTACATTCCCACCAACAGTGTAAGAGGGTTCCCTTTTCTCTACATCCTCTCCAGCATTTATTGTTTGTAGATTTTTTTGATGATGGCCATTCTGACCCGTGTGAGGTGATACCTCATTGTAGTTTTGATTTGCATTTCTCTAATAATTAGTGATGTTGAGCATCTTTGCATGTGTTTGTTGGCCATCTGTATGTCTTCTTTGGAGAAATGTGTTTGCCAATTTCTATGGTGTAAATACACCTATCATGTCCAATTTGGAGCTGACAACACAGTGTCGCTGAACGCAGAGTTGGCAAGAAATGTGCAGTAGTACATAGTGATGTAGTAGATCCACAGTAAAAATATAATAGATGTAAGTAATCTCAAAGCATAGATAGTAGTAAAATAGTTAATCAATGATGACTGTTGAGCATTTATTTTTGTTTTAATAAAATTTATTTAATTATAAGCTTATCTAATTTAATTTGTAATAAAGGCTGTGTTAAAACATTCACAATCCTCTGTCACGCATTGCCAGGAGCCCACTCCAGCACATCACTGGACATTGGCTCTGTATTTTTGCCTTAGATTACAATAAGCCAGGGGTATGCTGTCCGATTTGCTAAAATGGCAGCTCTTGGCCTGAGTAAGGAGGTGTGCAATCTTCCTTTCATTGTACAACTGTGGCACAGACACACAGCAATGAGAGTGCTGTGTACTTTATCTGTACAACTAGGATTACTGAGTATGGTGCAGTGTTCCCATATTCTCTTGCTATTCACAGAGGCAGCTTGTATTGGGCAGAGCTGACCACATCAAGGAAGTGCACTAAAAAGATTTAATCCTCAGTATCAGTCTGTGTATTATAGAGAAAGGAGAGCAGAGTACATGCAGTGTCTTGTATAACAATCAAGCTGCCTGCTGAGGAATAACCTTGTTTGAAAATAAGAGTTTCTGGAGCTGTTCTTCCATTGAATCAACTTGTGCATGCTGAGTCAGATTCTGGCAGACTCCTGAAAGGGAGGAGGAAATGAGTCTCTAGAGCATTTTGGATGTGCTTTTCCTCACCCCACACCAACTTAGGAGATTCCCCCAAATAAAGTAGACTTGGCTATACAATGTAATTATTTCTTCTGTCAGGATAGACTTTAGCTTCTCTAAGTCATCCAATTTTCCTGAATGGTGTAGACAAATCCCAGAAGTTCTCAAGTCTCCTTACGAGCTAGGTAGTAAGGTTAAGGTCTGCTTCCAGGGTCTGAACTGTTGAAGGGAAGGATGATTTCACAGTCAAATCTGTGCCATTGATAGCCTGGCCAGAAGATGGAAAGTGGAAGTAGAGGTAACTGAGAGAGGGTTTGCCAGACCAGAAGTACCCAGGTGCGTAAAGTCAGCTTTGGAAGGTGATCAGGGCTTCATCAAGCTAAAAGGAAATGGGCTACACATTTTACCAGGTACCATCTTTAGCAGAAACGTCAGCAGAATGTTCAGGGAGTGACTTTAACCAACTACTCTACGGAGACGATCAGTGAAAAACCATAGAACCCAACCGTGAATGGAAAATCCCCACTCTTCTGCTGCCATGTGATAGAACAAGCTCCTCATACACCTGGGTGTCGTCTTAAGTGGAGGAATGAGGATGGGGTAATATTAGAGACTGAGCATGTTTCCCTAAGAGCATTAAGCGATTTCTCAAAGGACTGTCTGAATTATCCCATGGGACTGAGTTTAATACATTGGGGTTAAATTATATTTCCCCACTTCCCAGTGGGAAGGGAGCTCTAAGGGAAAGGAATCTGTTTAAAGTATGGAAGAAGGAAAGATGTTAAGTTTACTTTGCACATTTGAGTATGATATTGGTAAGTCCCAGATTCTTCTCTTTTCCATAAAATATTCTTAGCAATCCAAGGCAAGTTTCCCACATGGGGGTGGTACCAATTGCAGTCCACCCACTTTGGTGTGCAACACATTAAATTTTCTCTATTCGTTTAATATTTCAATTTATCACTATTTAAGCATCCTTCAAACACTTGTGGGAAACCTATTAATATATCAAAGATCCCCTTCTTAAAAAAAAAACAAACAGATACCTTCCATTTATACAAACCAAAAAATAAATAAATAAATTCACAAAAATGTACATAACTTGCTCAAGGTCAAATGGTCATTGGTTAATGGAACTAGTATATAGCCCAAGTCTCCTGATGCCTGCTGTGATGCTATTTCCATTTAAATGTGCCAACCCCCTTTATTAAAAACATTTACTGGGCTTCTACTCCATTATTCCAAGCCCAGGAATCCTATTCTTTTAGAGAAGTCACAGGAGACTTCCTGCCTCTTACCAGCAACTCATTTATTTAATTGGTACTTTTTATAAGCCTTTGAATGTAAGATTTAGAATGACCAGAATCAGATGTCCGGGCATGAGGGGAGGTTTTTTCATCAAAGTCCCTTTCATTCCTACACAAGAAAACACTAATAAATCATCCAGACATTTTACCTGCACTGATTTCACAGCTCTCTGCTGGTGAAAGCACCTGGGACTAAAACATCTTTCAGGTTTTTGCTGCTTGATAACTTTCCCTAATTTGTCTAAGGTCTGTTTAGAATTTCTATATCTTCGTTGATTAGTTTTGGCTAGTTCTAGTTTTCGAGACAATAATGCATCTCACCCATGTTTTCAAAATTATTTGTTTAGTGTTGAACAAAAAAGTCTCATGAGTCTAAATTTCCTGTGTCTGTGATTAGTTCTCCTTATCATGTCTGCTTTTGAATAGTTGGGCTTTGCTTCTCTTTTTTTTTTCCCTTGGAAAGAGTTGGCTAATGATTTATGTACTTTATTGTGCCTTTTTTCCATCAAAGGTCAAACTGTAATATTTTATTACAATCATTTTGAAGATATTCTGCAATATTTTTTTTCTCTCTGCTACCATCCCTCCCCACTTCAGAGACTTTGCCAAAAGTCTTTGAAGAGAATGTTCAAATTCTAGAAACTAAGATATTTTATTTTCCCATTTTTCTTCATTGTTATTGCATTTTGATAAGACAATAATGTCTCTTATTTCTTCTTTGTGGAATGGTTTGAGGTCTTCTTTGTCTATTTTTGTGACTATTTAAAGATGAATGGCCACTTTGTTGACAAGAGTCAATAGTAGGTAAGGTACAGGTAAATCAACTAGTGTTGAACTACCTAAAGGATACAGGTCTATCAGCACACTACTGGCAGGTAGCCAGGATAGCAGCAATATTTTTACAAACAGGGTGAAAATCTGACCCTAAAATCCTTCACTGGAGGATATAAAGCTGCAAACAACTGATGATATGTGAATGAATGAAGGTTACTCTAGAACTTCTTGAAACTTAAGAATTTCTCCTAGGTCCAACCTAGTATACTAGTCTACAGAAATCCTACTACTAGTCAAATCCGAATCCATGCCAGAGAACATCTCACCTGGGCCAGGTGTGCTTCATCAATCTCTCAGCTATCCTGTTCAATGCATCACTGCAGGGCAACAGTGCACTCAGACCTGAAGTCCTCATCCATCACTCACAGACTCAGGCCGTACAATCTGGCCTGAGTCAATTCATGAATTTAGTGTCTGACAACCAGGACAAAGGACAAGTTTCCAGACAGCTACAAGATCATGTTTAAAATGCCTTCCACAACCTGTAGTTTCTTTGGGCTTGTGGATGGGCATACGGTCACTTGACAAAAAGGCATTTTCTCTGTTTTGAAGGTACTGAATTCATTATATCAAGTAGATCTTTTATTCATCAAATTATCTAGGTCACCTTTATCATCATTTCGTCTACATACTGTGCCACAAGAAAGGTATGCATCAAATTGCCTACTACATTGTTCCTATTTCTGCTTGAATTGCCTGTTGGTTTTGTTTTATGAATGGTTATGATATTTTATCACATGCAAAATAACTGTTAGATTTTTGTTGTGGATTTCACACTTAATCAATATAAATTGGCCTTTTGTGTCCCATATGCTTAATAACTTTAAATTTAACACTGACTGATATCATGGCTCCTGTTTTCAATTTGTGCCTGGCATGCTTTAAACAACTGATTATTCTCAGTGTTTTTGAGTCACTTTGTTTTAGTGACTTACATACCATATACATTTGCATTTTATTCAATAATTCCATTTGGGAGTTACAGAATTTTAATAGATGTGTTAAAACAATTAAAGTTTCTTAATATAATCAATGTTGTTGTTCTTGGGTTCAAATTAATACTTTATGTAATACTTTCTGTTTCTATTGTTTTTTATTCTTTTAACATATTGCCTGTGTTGTTTGAGTGTATTGGTGTGTGTGTTTTTCTTCTGATTGTTTCGAATTTTTGTAATTTTGCTCTGTTGGTCAACTTTAAAATGTTATCTTATGTACATCCTCTAGTTTACTTTTCTCTTACTTTTATCAATTAATTATGTAAGTGCAAAATGGATACAGAACTTCTTGTAAATAAATGCAGACTTAATAAATGATGATAATTAATAGTAATTATGTAGAAATATTGTTATTTAGTTATAAATATTTCTTCCTGCAAAGTATTATCTCTGTTTTACAAATATTGCTGTTATCTCAGCACAACTGTGTATTTTTCTGTCATCAGTTCTGAAGCTTGATAAACTGGATAGGACTAAGGGGGAGTGGGGCTGAAACTCGTGAATAAAGCTTCACTGAATTTTCATGCCATTAAACACAAAGGTCTGAATAAAAATAACTTACAACTGTGATTATCGTGATTTGGCTTTGCTTGTTTTGCTGACTGCTGTTCTCTCTATACCCATCTTTCCTTCCATTCATCACTCCTCACTTTCCCTCACATTGTTTATCTAGATGAATCTACGGTTTATATAGCCTATTTTCCCTTTTCTTATTGCCTCCTTTCCCCTGACACTTTCCATTAATTAATGAGTCATAGTGTCCATCACACTTACAAATTACATTTTATAAAGATAACGTAATAAAAATCGTAGTAATTGAAGAGAGACCAGAGAATCATACTCAGTCTGTACTCAGAATCAAACTTTGGTTCTCAATCAATTAATACTGCTAAAGCCTTCAATCCTAAAGAACCACCAGAGGACCATCAGACTTTTCTAAAATTCTATGCATATAAATGCAAAGAGAAAGCTAAGCACAAGCATGATCGATATTTTTTAAAATATCTAAGCAAAGAGCAACAGATTACTCAGAATTTTAAATTATTACTTTTGAATACTTAGTATAGTGTTGCTTAATTAGAATACCAAATAATGTATTTATCTCTCAGAAATAATTTTTTACAATAATAAAATTTTTATTAATTCATTTATCCATCCAAGGAGTCACTAAATATAAATTGAATGCTAACAATATTCTAGAGACTGTGAGTCCCATAAATCTGAATATGACATAACCTTCAAATATCTACATATTTTTTAATTTAAAAAGTATTCCATGTACTTACAGAAAACATAGAAAAATGACACAGAAGAATGCAAAAATACAGTAGATAGATACATACACTCACAGAATTAAAATTGTATTATATAACCTTACATTTTTGACTCACGTGAAAATAAAAATACACATTAAACTTTTATATTTATATATGCTTTCTTAAGTTTTTTTTCACTGCTATGAAATACAATTCTTTTCCATGTAATTTAGTGGTGAATTTAGTGGCTTTCTAGTAATCTATTAAACAGACACATCAAATTTCTTTAAATGGATGGCCCACTATTATTGGACCATAGACTGAATGCTACTCTTCTACATTATTATTGGTATACAACTTTTCAGATTGTATAGTTTTTCCAATAAAATTTTGAGCATGAACCCAATACATAAATATCTACTTATAAATTATATATCACTGTATAAATCTCTTTTTAATTTATGAAGGTAATTTTAATTATTTTTTCCAAAACTGTATAAAAACTAAATGGAAAAAATTTTTTAAACCCATTTACTGTGAAAAATTTCTGCAGAAAAAAATCCCGAGTTCCCTCTGCATTCTACTTTCAAACTTTGCTGGTATGGGTATGGAGTAGACTTCACTCCAGAGAAAGATGTGCTCTTCTACAAGGCGTTACTGTTCGGGGGTTTTTGCTAAACACCTCAGCAAATCATTGAGAATTCTATGATCAGTCTGGTCAGAGTTGGAATGTGTTTTTACCTTGTGTTAGCTCTGAGAAGTGTTCAGCTTATCCCTTGGTCATTTTTTCCCTAGGCTTTTTTAAGGTCCCCCCTTTGTACGCATGGCCTAGTACTCAGCAATGCCTCCACAATGTTCCTGTACTGATCTCTAGTGCTCTTTCACCACGAGGCTCCTTCCTCTGCAGCTCTGTCCCACAACTTCCAGCCCCCTCCGCCTCTCTAACGTCCCACCTCCTCCCCAGTCCAAGGAGAGTGCTGGCCTCTACCTCCCCACCCCTACTTCATGCTCCTGGTCCAAAAATTGCCTCCAGGCAAAAAGCTGGATAACAATCCTAGGACTCACCACATTTTATTTGCTTTCTCTCAAAGATCACAGTCAGAGGCTACTTGATATCCACCATCTGAAAACAGTTGTTTCATGTACTTTTCCACTTTTCTAATTAGTTACGACAGTAGGTTAAGTCCAGTCCTTGTCATTTCAACACAGCTAGGAACAAATTTCTATCCATTTAAATTTAGCTAAGGACATAAAATTCATTGGACACATTTTTTTCTTGCACATGTTGTCTGTTTTTATCTTTCAATCTTGCTTTGATGCCATTTCTTTTTGTTTAGAGAATTTACTTGGTCAATTCCTTCAGAATGATACCCTGGATGGTACACCCACTAAGCACCTGCTATGCCAGATTTTATCCTTCTTTTGCCCTCACATATGACTGCTATCTTGGGTGTGTAAATATTCTCAGATGGCAGTTAGGTACCTGAATAATCTGTAAATATTGTTCCACTGCCTTCTAGCTTCCAGGATTGCAAATAAGAATTCTCATGTGATTCATGATCAATTAGTTGAAGAACAGACAATATTAATAGCTCAACACTATTGCAGGATAGGTATCTGGCATGAATAGAGCTCTCAGGCAAACTGGTCTAGATCCTGACACTTCCGTTTAGTAGACGAGTGATCCTGGGTAACTTACTCATTCTATGTAGGGGGTGGTGTGTGTGTGTGTGTGTGTGTGTGTGTGTGTGTGTGTGTGTGTGTGTGTGTGTGTGTTCCTCATTTTCCTCACTGATAAAATAAGGATACATAGTAGTACCTGCCAGAGGTTTAATGTGAAGATCAAATAAATGTTTAAATATAAAGAGCTTAGAATATTGCCTGGCACACATTAACCACTCAACTAATGGTAAGTAATAATATTACGTGAAACATCACTGCAAAAGTCTCTTTGCAATAACCCAGACTAGTTCATTCTTCATGAACAGATTTTCTTTACCCATTAACTTCTCTGAAAAAAGGAGCAACCACACACTCTGCTTCCCTTTGCAAACCAATGCCCACAAAAGGGAGTTCAATCTTTTGTGTTTTCTGTAATTTAAAAAAGTGCTTTTGGTAGCTTAGGACATCCATTTAAAAGTTTGCTTATTTGTTTTTAGAACAAATATGATTATATGAGATATTGTTTATAATAGTTAAAATTTAGAAGTAATCATAATGTCAAAGTACCAAGAAATAGCTGATAAAGTCTCTCAACAGAATATCATGAAGCCACGATAAAATTTTTTTTCTAAAACAGATACTAATATATGGTCTTGCTGGTGATACAATGTTAAATTATAAAGGTAGAATTATATATATATAACTTATATGCTATTATCTTATGAATCTATAATATATTCAAAGAAAATAGACACATCACAATATTGCACAGTGACTATCTTTGAGTAATAGCTTGCTTTTTTAGTTAATTTTTCTTTAATTTAAAAAATATATATTACTTTTAAATTCAGATAAAAAGTTGTTTGGGGGCTTCCCTGGTGGCGCAATGTCTGCCTGCCAATGCAGGGGACACAGGTTGGAGCCCTGGTCTGGGAGGATCCCACATGCCGCGGAGCAAATGGGCCCGTGAGCCACAACTACTACTGAGCCTGCGCGTCTGGAGCCTGTGCTGCGCAACGAGAGGCCGCGACAGTAAGGGGCCCGCGCACCACGATGAGGAGTGGCCCCCGCTCGCGGCAACGAGAGAAAACCCTCGCACAGAAACGAAGACCCAAAACACAGCCAAAAAAAAAAAAAAGTTGTTTGGGCCAAGTAATTCTAGGAAGTTGTTATTTATTATCCTTTCGTGCCTTTGGTACTACTGGTCCTACTGATCCTCTGTCCTAAGTATGGACTCAAACAACGTTTCTGCAGTCTTCCTGCACAGCCATGTACGTCCACACACATACATACACATCCTGTGTGTGTGGATGGACACGGTTGTGCAGGAAGACTGCATAAACGTTGTTTGCTATATACATATATTGTTGTTTGATAATATATAAGAGAATATACTTTGTCTTATGAATCTATATAAATTTACATTATTTTCCATTCTTTTACATAATTCTACCATGTGGTTTCAAGGTTACTTTGCTCTTTTTACTGGTTTTTTCTCTCTCCTTTTGTAAGCCTTTGGGACCATCTCAAGGAAGAAGTGGAGGAGATCATTTGTTTTTTATAAACTGTGTGAAAATACTGACGAATAAACTAAGACAACTTAAAAAGTCTTCTCTTTCAATAGTTTAAACTTGGTACATTTCATAACCAAAGAACAATCTTATTTGCAAAGAAAGGACAGAATTCCCCCTGGTAATGACTCCTTGAATTTTGATTAAACATTTGATGCATGGCCAAAATGTCTTCAGAATGTTTCTGGTCAAGATCAAATTCCCCCCAGGATTCTGAAAGTTCATTTTGAGCATCAACACAGATCAGCAAACCCCATATACAGAATTTTTTGGTCTCAAATTTTCCATGAGGAAGAACTGACAAGGTAAAATGCATGGGATATTAAGGTGTTTTTTTTGTTTTTATTTATTTATTTATGGCTGTGTTGGGTCTTCGTTTCTGCGCGAGGGCTTTCTCTAGTTGCGGCGAGCAGGGGCCACTCTTCATCGCGGTGCGCGGGCCTCCCACTATCGCGGCCTCTCTTGTTGCGGAGCACAGGCTCCAGACGCGCAGGCTCGGTAATCGTGGCTCACGGGCCCAGTTGCTCCGTGGCATGTGGGATCTTCCCAGACCAGGGCTCGAACCCGTGTCCCCTGCATTGGCAGGCAGATTCTCAACCACTGCGCCACCAGGGAAGCCCAAGGAATATTAAGGTTTTTAATTTGTCATTTATGAAATTATCATGGCTTCTCTATTCTACCAATAATTTTCAGTGAAAAACAAGTTCCAAGATGATTTGCCACAATTTGACGACTGCCATTAATTTTAATGAATCATTTCCTGTTGGGGGTACAATCATGGATGCAGGCTATTTAAGTGTTCTGTTCTTCCCCTGTTTATCCCCACCACTAACACTCTATGGTACATCTTTTTATTCCCAGGATACTTTGAAAGACAGAACCCTAGATGGCTGATTGATATGGACAGACAGAACTAGTAATTATTGGGAATATATGCTCCGATATTTTACAACCTTTGTCTTACTGTTTGCTTACATGCACTTTTGTGAAGTAGATATTCTCTTTCCCTTTACAGACATTAAAAATTTAAGAATAAGACCAGCTAAGAAATTTGGCCCGAGTCATATAACTTACAAGTCAGGGAGCCACCATGTAGTTCCATCCTCATTCTGATGCTCATTTACATTTCCTCACAGTTCGGTCAACCTCTCACCTCTAACCACTTAAATTCACCCCAAACCTTGATCCTGGATTAATGTTTCTAAAGCCTAGGGCTAATGATACTATCCCCTGGCTCAAAGTCATGATGCATCCCATACTGCCTTCAAAGCTTTCTAAAACATGGTCCCCAAACTACCTTTGCAAACTCTTCTTTTAGAATATATGCCATATTTTCCAAACGAGTCAAACTATTATCCCTGGACATATTTTAGTGACTTGCCTTCACATTTTTCTAATGCATTGGCTATGGTAAAGCTCTCCTACTCTCCAAAATTCTAAGGTCATACTGGTAAGCATGTTTGTAAATCACTTTGTGACAGGGTCAGGATGGGTATTTTCAGCCTTGGCTGTACTCCTCCTGTACTTCCTTCTTTTCCTCCATAAACATAATCCAGAGCATCTCACAATTCCAGAGACATGCATCAGTGTTCTCTCACCAAACCTTTGCACCCATCTTGCTATGGATCCGTCTCATGCCACCTCATTCCCTCCTGCAGCAACCTCACAGACTAGAGTTTCAACCCTATGTCCACTCTCGTCCTGGAATGAGGAAGAGGAAAGGGACATTAGTCACTTGCCAAGGATGCCTGAGTTAGTGGGCTGCATCCAGAAGGGACCAGCCCATTGGCCAGAGCTGCTATACACCTTGCCCAAGGTCAACTCCTTTCCTCTGAGGCCCATATGCAAAGACTAGTTGACGCCAGGCCTGGCCTTCATGATCCAACTCAAAACAATTATGAAAGGCTATTCTGTTTCCAGAGCCTAATTTCCTGTGTGTTGCAGCTTGGGATCTTGAGAAGCACAATCTGTGAGAGAGTTTAGCATGAAAAATGTTTATAAAGACATGCCCTTGAGACCAAAACCTGTGGAAGGAAAGGTGAGGACAGAATGAAACGACGCTCAATACCTTGAGTGTTTGTCCCTGGATACAGATACTATGTGTGCATGTGCCTGGAGATTAAAAAGTTTCTGCTCAAAGTTTAACAGTAAAAAAGGTTTAAAAAAAGAGGCTTGGGGCTTCCCTGGTGGCGCGGTGGTTGCGCGTCCGCCTGCCGATGCAGGGGAACCGGGTTCGCGCCCCGGTCCGGGAGGATCCCACATGCCGCGGAGCGGCTGGGCCCGTGAGCCATGGCCGCTGAGCCTGCGCGTCCGGAGCCTGTGCTCCGCAATGGGAGAGGCCGCAGCAGGGGGAGACCCGCATACCAAAAAAAAAAAAAAAAAAAAAGAGGCTTGATTATGTCAAATTGATAATATTTCCATTTTTACATAACATTCTGAAGTTGCCGAATGTTGGGCTTATCTCGTGGTCTTCAGGATATGTTTAGGGGATAGAGGTCACATCCGAAGGGCATTATTCATATACAGATGGTCCTGACTTACAATGGTTCAACTTACAATTTTTTGACTTTAGTGTTGCAAAAATGATAGCATTCAGTAGAAACTGTACTTCGAATTTTGAATTTTGATCTTTCTAGGGCTAGCAACATGCAGTACTACGCTCTTGTGGAGCTGGGCAGCAGTAGCAAGCCACAGCTCCCAGCCAGCCACAGGATCATGAGAGTCAACAACCCATGCATTGACAGCCATTCTCCACCCACGCAACCATTCTGTTTTTCACTTTCAGTAGAGTATTCATTAAATTCCATGAGCTATTCAACACTTTATTATAAAATAGGCTGTGTGTTAGATGATTTTGCCCTAAGTGTAGACTAATATTAAGGGTTCTGAGCACATTTAAGATAGGCTAGGCTAAACTATGATGTTTGGCAGGTTAGGTATATTAAATGCATTTTCAACTTAGATATTTTCAACTTATGATGGTTTTATTGGAGGTAACCCCACCGTAAGTCAAGAAAGATCTGTAATTATGACTGAGGATGTCTGTACACTCGCTTGCTATGTGCCTCTGCCCCTAATATGTTAGCTCTTCAAGTCCAGGGACATTTTATGATGGTCCAGCATCTAAAATAGTTTGTGTCACATAAAATTATTAACAATTATTAACAATTGTTGAATGAATTACCAAATTGTTTTTTATATGTTGGTGTGAATAAGGGCTACACATGTATACCCAATCTACTGTCTGGCGTTCATTTTTCAGGGCTGTCTGCTCACAGTTTAAACAAATTAGGCAGCACATTGCCCTGAGACATTTTTGTTACATGATTATTTCCAGAATGGTGAATACTTGAAATTTAGGGTCATGTGTGCAGGAAAAGCTGCTAAATCGAATGCCAAGAATGTCAAAACCCGGTCTCTTGGCCTCAGAGCACTGGTAAAAGAACAGATCAAAGTTTGGGTTATGCTGACCATGTACCATAAATGGCCTGGTGTCATGTTCTACTAACTACATGGCCCTTTCACAGTGGTACATCCCCCCCTCTGTCTTTCTTTCCACTACTATAAATTAACATCCATATTATCAATATAGTTCATTTTGAACACTGGCCTTAACAAGAGAAAGAACACTAAATTCAGCAGAAGTCATGGCAGGCTTTTTCCAACAGCTTTGCAGGAAAGCAGAAAGAATGATTATAGACTAGTTTACATTCTTCTTCTTATATTAAAAATTATTTTCCAATAACAAATGTAGTAATTTCTCATTGTGGAAAAATGCATAAAAGTATGAAGAAAATAATTGCTTCCCTTACTGCCACTAAGAGAGAAGCACTTTTTGAACATTTTGGTATTCTTGGTATTTTTCTGTTATGGTCTTTTAACGTGTGTGTGTCTGTGTGTGTGTACACATGCACATTAAGTCTGGATTTCTCCATAGCATTTAAAGAATAAGAAGTGCCACTTTTTAATTTACGTAACCAAAGCAACTCTGGCTTGAGAGCGTTCACCTCAATGAAGGAGAGAAGTGTAGTTTTCGGGTCTTCCCATCAAATCTTTTTATCAGAGGTACCTCAGTGTTTTTATCAGTCCAGAAAGCCTGCAAGCCCTCTGGTCACTGTACTGGTCTCCTTATCACTGGGCCTCTGACCTAAAGGTGTGAAATCTGTTTCAGGGTGGACAGCTTCTCTAGAAATGCAACATCCTCAGAGCGAAACTGAGTTACCCGGGAACTTCAGGTCAGCTCTAGGAGGTGTTCAATTGGTTCCCTTACTCACTTTTCATTACATTATATATTTGCACCTCGTGTTCCAGCAAATTCACCATTCCTAAAAGAACAAATGCTGAGCTATTTATCCGAGTTTTCGGGACAATATTATCTTTCTCTTCTTCAAAGACATGCTTTCATGAACCTCTTGTTGGAGTTAATTATTAATTATCCTTAAAACTTAAAAATTTTCCTCTACCAAATGCAAGCCGGTGGCTGCCTATCCACCTGATTTCTGGCCCAATCCTCTTAGGTGTCTCTCTGGACTGAACAATGCGCAGACTTCCCGCATGACCTCCCTGTGTCTGGCGGGTCTCACCCAGCGCGTGTTGCCACTGGCGATGGGCTCATCTCCTGCCTCAGCTGCGCCTAACACGCCGCATGAATGGCATACACACATCTTCTCACTCCCGACACAAGACAAGACGAGTCACCGAAGAGGAGAGCACCCGGGTGTCACCCACCCAACTCCCCCTCCGCATCCATCAGTCCCCGAGACGGGGACAGCGAAGTCACTCATCTCAAGGTCGTCAAGCAGCGGGCCTGGTGTTTCCGAGACGAAGGCGGAAGCCCTGGGGCCCGCCACACCCACGCCAATAGCTGCGGAGAGGTGACAGAGCCGCCAACCAACACAAAGCGCCGCCCAAACTACTGGGTGGGGAATTTTCTAGAAAGAGGAAGGCGGGGACAGGACGCGCCCAGGGTAGAGGAGCGGCGGGTGTTCCGAGCGCTCCTCTCTCAGCTGCATTAAACAGGGACGAAGCAACTGCACACACGGCGGCGCTGACTCCATATCCTGCATCTCCCCACCCGCGAGGCAAAATGGCGGCGGCCGGGAGGCTCACCCCTGGCGAAGCCCAGCGCGGGGCGGAGCTGCGGTCTCAGCGAGGCGCGCGCAGCAGCCCGCGGCCCAGCGCTGACGAGGGAGCCCAAGCTCAGGGGCCCAGCCGCACCCAGGGAGGGCTTCCGGCCCGCGGGCCTCCCCCGGCGCGTCCCCACCCCCGAACTCTCACCTGCGTCGGCCCCGGGCGTCCTTCCCACCGAGGCCTCCCTCGCAGCTCGCTAGAACGCCGGCGGTCCGGGAGGGTGGAGGTCGACCCCGGGCCCCAGGTCTCCAGAGGCCACCGTGGGGACCCGGAAGGCAATAGAGGCCATTACCCCTCCTCCCGGCTCTTTCCCTCGGGAGGCAGTGGGCGCACCTCGCCTTCGCTGAGGTGGAGCCCGGGCCTGAAGGCAAAGGCCTCCTCCAGCGTTTCCCGCCACTTCCTGCGGCCGCGCTGCATTCTGGGAGCCGCGTTAAGTGAGGGGCCGCTGGGGCCGATGGGACTGCCGGCGCCCGGGGCCGCAGGCTGGACCTCCGCAGGGGGAAGTCGGGTTCCGAAGAAAAGCAGGGACCACTCAGGACGCCGGTTGTGAGGTGAGGCGCCGGGCGCGGTGGAAGATGCCAGAGACGCGGGAGGGGGGAGATTTAGGGACAGTGGGCGCCTGAGGGACTCCTAACGCCCGGACCGGCAGGGCGTCCCTTTCTGACATTACGGCTTTTGAGACGCTTGTGAAGCTGTGCTGGTCGGTGCGGAGCTGATGTTAATGCGATGGCGGGGATGATTGTGTCCGAGGGGCCTGCGCCTCGGCACATGGGTTCTGGGTTGTCGCTGCTTTACCTGGATCGCAATCGCGCAGGGTTGCAAAAGAAGTTTTCCAGGGTGGGGCGGGTGTTGTGTTTTCAGCATATTTCTCGGAAAGCAGGTCCAGAGGGGGGCTTGAGATGGGACGTTTAAGAGTTGGGATTGGCCTCAAGACCTGCTCTGGGAATACGTGATGTTGATGCCCAAGGATTAGGATAAATTCGGACGGACCCCGCGTGGGGAGGTCTTTTAGATGCACCGCATGCTTCAGACCACAGCTTTCCCAAGATCTGACCCCAGAAACCTGATGTCAACCCAAAGGCAGACGCTGGAGTCCTGTCACTTTCTCACCAGTTGTGTGACTGACAGGAGGGCAGGTGTCGCCCTAGAGAGTGTTTTCTAATTTCCCACTTGGTTCCAAGAAAGGCCTGTTGTGGCCCGTGTCCTTCTTCCACGACCCTTCCAGTTCTTCCTAAGAGGGATCCCAAGGTGGTGGAAGGAAGTGTTACACATGTAAAAACCAAGGTTCAGAAAGTTTAAATTTCTCCTAGCAGGTGAAAGCATTTTTGTTGTTTTCCATTAATTGTTTGTAGGATATACACACACTACTTTAAGTAGAGTTGTGAGTTTTTCACCAACGTATGGTTATACCACCATGGAAATGGAGAACACTCCACCATGGGAAAACAGTGGTTTTATACTCCTCCCTTAATGTCTGACCTACTTTAGGTCCCTATTCCTTGGCATTTTCTAGAATATCATATAAATGGAGCACTGTGTTGCTGTATAACTCCTGTTTGTAAACTTTGATGCCACATTTGTAAAAGTGCATAATTATACAAACCTTGCAGTGTTCTTCTAAGTTCAAAATCTTTGACTTAGAGGGAGGTGCATTATGCCTTCAAAACTGAGAGATTCCACTGTTATGAGCCACCTTGTTTCGGGTGAGACCCTGTGCTTAGTTTTCTTCATTTGCACATTGGGATGAATGATGGGATCAAATGAGAAACTAATAACTGTAAAAATCACATAATCTCTAGACCACTAAGAAAACATAAATTGGCACTGAAAATGGGAGGAAAAAAAAAAGAGCACAGCTATATAAAGAAAGATGAACAGAATCACTTGTACCAGGCAAAGTAAAATTAATGGAACACATAATTGAAGAGTTTAATTTAGTCACATTAAGTATTCTCAAGGAGATAAGGAATTATAAGGAGAACCAAGGGTCAGATTTGTATTAATTTATTTTTATTATTAATTAATATTGAGGAATAAATTACAGATTGGGAAGAGTAGAATAAATCTAAAGACAAATTAATGAACTTGAAGTTCAGATCTTGATACTTTACTAGAAGGTGTCAGAAAGAGATAACGAAGTGGATACTGCAAAAGAAAAGTCTAGGAATATTGAGGACAGAAAAAAATGCATTAACATCAACATGAAAGGAATACTCAAGGACAGAACAAAAAATTTTTTAAAGGAGTGTTATCCTTGAATTTACAAGGATAAGAGAAAAATCATTGCGAGCTGATTGAAAAGCTTCAGAGTACTCCAGGCATCACACCTAGAAATATTTTTGTGAAATTTAAGTAAATGAAAGACAAAGAAGTGTGTTTCAAAACCTCCAGAGATGAAAGAACTCTCCCCTAGACAGAAAACAAATTCCATCAGATCTACCTCAAATTTCAATGGCAATTTTGATGGAGGAAGAAAATGAGTAGTATTTTCAAATGTTTAAGTAAATAACTTTAAAACTGTATTTTTGTATTCAATTATCACTGGATTAATAGTTAAAGAAAATTTCATCTTTCAAGGCATCAGATGGTATACCATGCCAAGATCTAATTATAAATACCCTTGGGGCTAGTACTCAAATAAGAAGTAAGCAGTATCATGGAGGATGGTAGGCGCCAATGGAAGTAATGGTTTCACGTAACTTAGTAAAATGAAATGTTTTCTCACAAAGTAAGGAACAGAATAAAACAAAAAAGCAAGCAACAGATGTCTATTCTTAACAATTTAGATCTAAAATTCTAGATGTTTTTATCGTACATTGGCAGAGGAGGGGTGGAGCAGTCAAGAATGGAGAAAGAGACCATGAGTATGAGTATGAGTATAAGACCATGAGTATATTCTTCCTTCAACATATTTATTGATCTGCTGTAAGATTCCAAGTAACATCATTCCTCGTGGTTAGAAACAGATATTTGAGTCAGGTAAAAGTTTGTATCAACAAACACATGGAATGGTTGGAGGTGGTGGATGGGGTGTCTGAGGAAGGACAGCGTGACTAAATCACATCACAGCATTTTAAAAATTACACTTGAGATGTAGATTTAACCAAGAGCCTAAACTTTTAACTGACATGTGAAGATTGCCTCAATAATAGTCTTGCTTCTTCTACAGACCACATTAGTGAGTCACTGGAAAGATATTTTCATGTCAAGAAATGTACTGAGGGAATATGAGGGCAAACTGCCTACCTTCATTTATGCCAAAGATACCAAATGTTAAAAATGCAAATAGACACACTCTTTGCCTTGCATGCCTAACACTATGCAAATATAAACTTAGGAAAAGGCCCAATATAATTTGCAGCAGAAAAGTAAATAAGCAAGCACACTCTCTTGACATATTTTGTGGTTCAGTAATGCAAGTCTTTTTGTTTACAAGGGAATTTTAAAGTGTTGGTCTTCATGTTTATACTTTGCTGCAAGATTCTGAGTAGGAGGCTTTTTTTTTTGATCTGGTATGTTTTTACACAAAACTCACATGAGATTACTGATCTAAAATAAATGTAAATATTTGTGAGATCCTGCATGTATGGGTAATCTTTCATTATGTAAAGAGCAGCACTGCTGGCTAATGTTTAATACACACTAAAAGAGATAAAAATAATCAAGAAATTATTTTTAATAAGTGATGTCATTACAGCATGTTGAATTGTAATGAATATTCACTGTTTTTCTGGTTGATTTTACTATTTTCTAACTCATATTATTTCAGAAGGCTATTGCTTTGACTATTCAAAATATCTTCCTTAGAACATACAATGCTTACATAAAAAGTGTGTATACCAAAATAGTACAGGTTTCATTATATATGCATAAACACATGGAAGTGTACAGGAAATAAAAATGTTCTAGAGACAGACATTCAATTCAGAAGCAAAGCATTAGCATTTTTCTAAAATGCAGCATCTCAAAAGAACAAAGCCAGTCTTATATAATGTTATATAAGTAATATATATTTTATATATTATTTATATCTCATAGTTGAATCATATTGGAATAGCTGGCCAACATTTTTGTGGCATTTCCCAAGGTCTCTGAAGAATATGAAAAATATTAGGAAAAATGCATCCAGGTAAGAAAGAAAGTCTGTATTTGGGGCACATATTTGGCAGGGGCCAGAGTGCCTCTGTCTCACTCCTCTCTAACAAGTCTTCCACACAGTTCTCAGAGTTCTTTTTCTAACATAAAAATGCAATTTGTCATTGTCCTTTCCATTTTTTTTCAATGTATCTTTCTTTTCTACAGAATAAGACAGACTTCCTTCTTTATAATATCAAGGTCTAGTTCTGCCCACCCATCATATTCATTTCCTGTTTCCTCAGGAGTTGGTGTTTGTTTGGTTTCTTTTATTATGTCTCTGTCTTTTCCATTTCTGCTCATAACCTATTTTGGAGGTTATATCCCTATATGAGTTTGCAATAATTTGGTTCATTTTATGCACTAGAAGGATGTTGGCACTGCCTCTGCCCTACCCCAGAGATAGGCATGTGAAATCAAACTTAGTAAGTCACAGTACCCTCTACTTTTGGCAAGTATAATTAGTTCAGAAAAGAGAAAATGACCCAAAATGAGCCAATCCACATCTTACCTGGAACTTTTACTGTAGTGTTAGGAGAACTGCAATGACAATAACAATAGCAACAAAAATTCTCATCCTCTAGCTAAACTGATGGATAGGAATATTCAGCTTTAGCTACTGTCTTAGTCAATTCACTGAGAATGAAGCCAACACAGAAGAAAGAAGAGACAAGGGATGGAAACAGGAGTCTAGATGCTGTGATTTAAATCCCTAGATATGGCTAGGGCAGGAAGTACATTCTCAGTTCCCCCTAAATTCAGTTGAGGCAAGTTTCCTTAATAATACGTCATAGTCATTACTAATAGTTCTCCCATCTACATTTCAAACATTAATATTCTACAATGTTAAACCTCTTATACTTTACCAAACAACTTATGTCACTTCATACTTCCCTGGTTTGGCACAAGTCCCTTCATCTAGAACCCTCTCCCATTGCCTCTCAGCTTAGTTAACCACTTCTCATCATTTCAATCCCAACTGAAATGTTTTCTCCACTGTCAAGATTTCTCTGACCCCATCTTCAGTTTAGTTCATCTTTCTCCTATTCTCCTCCTGCACACATGATATAATTAGTGTCTAGTTAAAATATTCTTGTGCCTGGATGTTTTCATAGTAATTCCTACACAAGTTGAGCAAAAGCTGTGAATGTTAAAACAAACCCTGACACTGTCTAATACTTTGGAAATTTTATGTATATACTGGATAAAGAAATGTGTTGTCTAAGTTTTGGAGGCCAGAAATCTGAAATCAAGATGTCAGCAGAGCTGTGCTTCTTCTGAAACCTGTAGGGAGAATTCTTTCTTCTTCCTAACTTCTGGTGGTTTTCCAGAAATCTTGGATGACCCTTGGCTTGTAACTGCAGCACTTCAGTCTTTGCCTCAGTTGTCACTTGGTCTTTTCCCTGTGTGTCTGTGTCTTCCTATGGCCATCTTCCTCTCTTATAAGGACACCAGTCATATTAGGTAAGGGCCCACCCTACCTAATGACCTGATCTTAAGTTAACTGTGTAAAAACCGTATTTCCAAATGAAGTCACATTACAGGTATCTTCAGGAGGAGACACATTTCATCCAACGATAATGGTTTCTTAAATGCATACAAGCATAATATAAATCTATGTTAACAGGCATACAACATATGAAGGTGTAATATGTGATAATAACAACGTAAAGGGGGAGGGATATACAGCTGTACAGGGGCAGAAATGTTGCAAATTATAGAAGCTAAGTTGGTATTTATTCAAACTAGTTTGTTATAAATTTGATATTAATTGTAACCCCCAGCATAACCATTAAGAAAAATAACTAAAAACAAACAAAAAGATAGGAAAGGAAATTAGAAGGGGATCAAAATATTATACTAAAAAGTCAAGTAAATACAAAAGAAGAAAATAATGGAGAAAATGAGGAACAAAACGATTAAAGAAGTATAGAAAACAAATAGTGAAGTGACAGGAGGTTCTTCATTATTAGTAATTGCATTAAATATAAATGGATTAAACTCTCCAATTTAAAAGCAGAGATTGGCAAAATGGATGAAAAAAATGATCCAAATATATGAGACTCACTTTGTATCCAGAAACACAAACCAATTGAAAGTGATAGGTTGGGAAAAGATTTGTCATTCAGTTAGTAACCAATAGAGAGCTGGGTTGGCTCTATTAATGTCATATAAAAGAACTTTAAATCAAAAATTGTTACAGGAGACAAAGAAGGATATTATACATCAATAAAAGGGTCAATTCATCAAGAAGATATAACAATTGTTAACACGTGTGCATCAAACAACAGAGACCAAAAGTATATGAAGCAAACATCGAGAGAATTGAAGAGACAAATAGATAATTCAATATTGAAGTATCCAACTATTATTATTTTTCAACATTGAATTATCCTTCTTTCAAAAATGAATAGAACAAGTAGACAAAGAATAACAAGGAACTAGAGGACTTGGCCACACTGTAAATCAACTAGACCTAACAGATATAAGAACACTTCCTAACAACAGCAAAATGCACATTTTCCTCAAGTTCACATGGAACATTTTCTAAGATACGTGATGTCTTAGGATGCAAAACAAATCTCAATAAATGTAAAAATATTGAAATCACACAAAGTGTATTCCTCAGCCACAATTAAATGAAGTTAGAAATCAGTAACATAAGGAAATATGGAAATTTCACAAGTATGTGGAAATTAATCAGTAGGGGTCTCAGAAATGTGTGGAAGAAAAAATATGAGAAGATTGTTTGATTTTCCACAGAGATTATGAGTACTGTAACCAGGATGTGTAAGGACAGCAAAGCAAGTAGAATGGCAGGTAGCCTACATTCTGGGTTCTGGAGGGATGTAGAGATTTAAGGATCTGAATCATCCAAGGGTTCTTTTGTTTGTATCTTTGTTTAATTTTTATAGACACAGATGTTTGATTTTGCAATTGGAAAGTGTCCTGATGGAAATTTTTTTGGATGAAGATAGTTCTAGAAAAATTTGTGGTTAGTTTAGTTGATTTCTCATTTCCCATCCAACCCTCAGATTTGCTAGCAGGAGCCATGGAAAAAGGAGAGGTAGAATAAAACCCAAAACATGAAAGTTTGACATTCTGTACCTCATGTAAAATTTGTTTATAAAACCTTTGAAAGAAGTTGAGTTTCTAGTTCTTCTTTCAGAATTAGGGCAACATAACTAAAAAGCAATCATGATGTGTGTTATGATTGATAGTTACAGTGTGGCTATATTTTGCCATCCATGCTACCACTTTGATCAATCATATGTCAAAGTGAACATTGCCACAAATATTGTTCTGTCTGTACTTAGTTTCCTTCAAAGAGTGCTCACCAATTAAGCAAAGCCTTAGGTGAAAAATATATCATCTGGAGAAGAGAGTACAGTAAGTCCCCTACATACAAACAAGTTCCCTTCTGAGAGCGCATTCGTTAAGTTCAATTTGTTCATAAGTCCAACAAAGTTAGCCTAGGTACCCAACTAACACAATCGGCTATATAGTACTGTACTGTAATAGGTTTATAATACTTTTGACACAAATACATAAAAAACAAAAAATAAACATTTTTAATCTTACAGTACAGTACCCTGAAAAGTACAGTAGTACAATACAACAGCTGGCACGCAGGGGCTGGCATCGAGTGAACAGGCAAGAAGAGTTACTGACTGGAGGAGGGAGAGGAAGTGGGAGATGGTAGAGCTGAAGGATCGTCAGCAACAGGAGACGGAGGGCAAGCTGCAGTTTCACTCTTGCCTGACGTTGATGGAACACACTTTCGCATCTTTGAAAGTTCACAGTTTGAAGGTTCGTATGTAAGGGACTTACTGTAGTTTGAAAATTTAGAAAGAAAAGTGGCTATTTGTTACAAGGCAAGACACCAATAAGATACAATACAAATGAAAAACAATAACTTCCATTTCTACTGCTTAGGTAAATTTTAGACTACTGCCAGATCTCTTTTGATAGTGTACTAGCAGATTAAACATGAGAGTAAATGTGGCCAGTTATAGTCTTCTCTTCAGCACACAGTTATCTATGAATAAAATATACACATATGCACCTTGAGATGAAGGATTTCTTCCCCTATATCCAGACCCTCAGCTCTTTGAAAAATGAGACAAATAAAACAGAGGCTTTTAAAACAATGTCTTACCATGAATGAAGATTATTCTCTTACTAGCTGCTTTAAATCTGTTAACTCTATTATGTAACATTCAGCTAAAAATAGGAGAGATGATTTCATGAAAAACTAGCTAATATTGTAGCTTTGTGATATTTAGAGGGCTAACACCAACCAAAATCCTAAGTCTATTTTAGAATATATGAAACTAGATTTTGCACCTAGTCATCAGTTCCACAGTACCCCACTGACTGGAAGAAAAAGATGTACCATTACTTAAAATTGTCAGGTAAAATTCAGAAATATTAATTATTAAAAGCATTCTTCATCGCTTATGGCCATAAATATAAAATATGCAATATTAACAAGTCCTGATGCATCTAGTGCTACTTATGTAAAAGAAGCAAAAAAATCTGGTTCTTAGCTAGAGTTAAAGCAGTTGACATTAGAATAAATCTAAAGGACAATTTAAATTAGGAGTATGAGGTTTGATTAGCAAATTAAGGTAAATCCATCCTTAATGCACACATGTGGATGGCTAGGTTATATCTTATAAGGTATTCCTCTTGTAAGAGATACTTCTCTCTTTTTCTAAAGGTTGGCTATTTACTGGCAAGTGAACTCAGAGGACCAGATGGCCACAGCCATACCAGATCATTAGACAGTTCCTGTTAAGATTTTGGACAACAATTAACAGAAGCCCAGCAGGAGTTCCCCACTGTTGACCCCTAAAGGGTGGCTAATCAGCAGCATATGTGTTTATTTATACCAGCAGGCCCTTTTAATTAACAACTCTGAGGTGTGTACTTTTTGGAATTTAGTACAGTGTATTAGGAAAAAGTTCTGACAAGGCCCAGTTAAAAAGTATAATTCATATTAAAATCAAAGGGAGGGCTTCCATGGTGATGCAGTGGTTAAGAATCCACCTGCCGGGCTTCCCTGGTGGCGCAGTGGTTGAGAATCCGCCTGCCGATGCAGGGGACACGGGTTCGCGACCCGGTCCGGGAAGATCCCACATGCCGCGGAGCGGCTGGGCCCGTGAGCCATGGCCGCTGAGCCTGCGTGTCCGGAGCCTGTGCTCCGCAACGGGAGAGGCCACAACAGTGAGAGGCCCGCGTACTGCAAAAAATAAATAAATAAATAAATTTTTTTAAAGAAAGAATCTATTTCTTAGGTGTTCATGTCATTATATTAATTTCTAGACAACATCCAGTCAACAAAATTATCAAGTGGACCTCATCATATATGCACAGCATACTTAAGGCAGTGGAATGCCTAGGATATGACAGGGATATTACTTCTTTATTCAAAAGATGGACTTGGTGTAATTAATGCATTTTTCATGATTGGGAAAAGTATACATATTCAATATTGAAAGAGTATGTAATTTTTCTTTCATGGTCTAAACCTAATGTTTGATTTTTTTTTTTTTTTTTTTTTTTTTGCGGTACGCGGGCCTCTCACTGTTGTGGCCTCTCCCGTGGCGGAGCACAG